>NC_135784.1:132633517-132954427 GCF_051106095.1 Pogona vitticeps
TATTGGGATTTTGACACACAGCCCCGTGCTCTTGCTTATTGCTGCAGCAGCCCGCAGTACATTCCATTTATGCCACACATTCTTGTTGCAGACATGAATGGTGGGGAGCATTTCCCATAGATGGGAATAACTGGGGCTAGCGCTATACTGAACAAAAACCAGTCCAATCTCATTTATCTGGCATAAGCGGCCTGTGTCGTACTTCCTCATCAAGTCTGTTCTGCACTACCAAGCATAAAGTGGGGTGGGGTGGGGAGAATTAAACCAGAAGCAGCACTGCTAACTGTACTCTTCTAAAACAAAACAACAAAAAATAGAATTCTGCTGATAAAGGCACTCTTGCTAGCAGCAAAGGGCCTTGGTCAGATTCTTGGCAAGCAGACAAACACATCCACTTTCTAATGAAATTCAGAGCATGTAGAATTTAGGTCACTACCCAGCTGTGCTCGCTTTATTTGAACAGCACTTTAAATGTTTAAGAAATAGCTGTCCAATCAAGTCTGGTCAGTGTTTTATTTTTAAACCAGGCAGTGTGTTCATTCAAAAGGTTTCTGAGCCTGTTTTTTTCCATTGGCCTACGATGTTTTCTACCATAAATTTGGAACCAATAATTTCCTATCAACTGTTATGGGGCTATGTGTATCTGTTTTCTTTATGCACCTCAAAATAGGGAACCTCAATATACCTCATATTTTAACAAGATTTCCTCACGTGCTGCCTGCTTTAAGTAAACCATTGTCGTGTTGCTTTTTCTAACTCCTTATCAATTTATAATATACAATCATTCTTTTAAAAGAACACAATACCACCTCCCTAATATTAGAAATATCCCAGAAGAATTGTTATTAACAGTTTAAAATGGTGTTTTCAAAAGTTCATAGCTTCCCAGGTTTAGATTTCTTAAGTCCTCTTGGAAGAGATGGGGTGCAACTTGGCGGGCCCAAAAGAAGATGGATATCTTTGCAGTGTGAGGAGGAGGAGAGAATGATGAACCTTCCCAGGTTTGCTAGCTTGTCCTTTACCTGCTCTAACCTCTGCTGACCTTCCAAGCAACATCGAGTGATCTTCTCAGTGCTGGTGATGTCACTTCCTTCTTTCTCAGATTTGTTTCTTGATGCTTTCTGGCAGACAACAAAGGAGATTTTGTGCTTTTGTTTTCCAGAGGTGACGATGCAGCCATGATTGCTTGCATCTCCATCTTAGATAGATTTAGATTCCTATGATCAGTCCCATTTCAATGTATTTCTCTAAGTCTTGCTTTCTTATTTTCCTGGAGTAAGAAATGTGGGAGTGATTTCTTTCCAAAGATTGAAGTGTGTTCTGTATCCAGGGCCTGAATCCTCAAGCAAACTTAGTTGCTGCTTACTCTGCCAACAAGACCATCATCTGACTATCAAACAAATCATAGCTAAGGTTAATCACATATATTACAGTGGAACCTTTACTTAAGAACTTAATCGGTTTTGGAATGGTGTTCTTAAGTTGAAACGTTCTTAAGTTGAAGCAAAATTTCCCATAGGAATGGACAGAAAACCAATTAATCCGTTCTGGCTGTTTTTTTGTTATGTAGAGGTGCGTTCGTACATTGAAGCATTAGTTCCCATAGGAACTAATGCAAAGCTGGTTAATACGTACTCTACCACTAGGGGGAGAATTTTTTTAACCTAAGATGGCCTAAGGTTAAAAAAAGAGCAGGAAAGGTTTTTTTTCCTGTTCTTATCTTGGATTTCTGTTCTCAAGTAGAAGCAAAATTTAGCAAATGGAGCTGTTCTTAAGTTGGATTGTTCTTAAGTAGGGACGTTCTTAAGTAGAGACCCCACTGTAATTGGCAGGTTTGGAGCAGCCAGAACCCCAAAGAACATCTGATTTTTTGGGGTCCTGACAGGCATAAGGCCACTGGTGTCTTAGCATGCTTAGCATATTGATGGTTGAGAGGGATGCAGCATAATGCAATATACCAACAGGGGAAAAAATGCAAACACCATCACATGTTGGGAATTCCCATGAGTCCAAATAGCTGTGGGACCTTCTGAGGCCAGGCACCACCACCACCACCACACAGATTACTGTCCCTCCCTCCCATGGCAGAGGATTGTGATCACCTAGCCTCCTCCCACTGAAATTGGCAGGGAGTAATGGAAGACAAATACCTAGTGTGGTGAAGGGGACAGAATGACAGACTGGGTTTATAAGTACAAGATGCCAAACGTTGCTTTTGCAACAGGATCATGGCTCCCAATGTGCTGATGGCACAAGAGCCATAAAGTGTGTTCTAGACAACAGATTTCCAGTCCAGTACAACAGCTTGTTACGTCATATGAAACAAGCCATGAGAAGGCAAAAGATTCCAGATTCCTTATGTCAACACTAGAAGAGGAGCAGGGAGCCCATGAGCTCAAGGTTCACCTAGGCGCATTCACATGATGCTGAATTGTGATTCAGTGTGATGGCTGAAGGTAGGATGTTCCTGGAATATTTGATATAGAATTGATTTCCACAGGACCTTTTCAGTGGGAGAATGGGAAATGAGCCCTGGGAACCAAGGTGGAACACTGACCTGGTGACATCATGTAGTGCTCTTGGAACAAAGTCCTACAGAAGGGATGGGAAGGTTGTCACCTTCCAGATATTGTTGGACTGGTCTTGTCTTTCATCACTGGCTGTGCTAGTCACAGGAATTTGCTGCCTTACAATATCAGGAAAGCTGTACATTTGCCACCCCTGCCCAATAGCTCTTATTGAAAATAGATCTTATGATTGGTGCAGTTTTCCAAATTGATGGTGACACTACTGACATCAGAAATGGAAGGAAGTGCATTATTGACCAAGAAAATAGTCAATTTCCACAACACGAGCTGGCTTTGACAGAATTCAGTTCCTATAAATGTAATAGTTATCAGAGGTCAAGATGTTTCTCAGGTCATATGGCATTGTGAGTTGCCTTGGGTCCCTGCATAGGGAGGAAGGCAACCTACAAAGGATACTAAATAAATAATCATGGCATGCACCAAATTTGGCATATATTCTGAAACATAAGACTCTCTGCAAGTAGGCAAAATGTTATTAGGAAAAGTAAAGGTTCCCCTTGACAAGTAAGTCCAGCTGCATGCAACTCTAGGGAATGGTGCTCATCTCCGTTTGTAAGCTGAAGAGATGGCATTTGTCTGTAGACTTTCCGTGGTCATGTGGCTGGCATAATTAGACACGGAACACTGCTACCTTCCCACCTTGATGGTACCTATTCATCTACTCACATTTGCATGCTTTCAAACTGCTAGGTTGGCAGGAGCTGGGACAAGCGACGGGAGCTTAACCCCATTGCAGATTTGAACTGCCAACGTTTTGATCAACAGCCCAGTGGCTCAGCAGTTTAACCCACGGCGCCACCCATGCCCCTTAAAATGTTACTAGATGGCTTGATTCTTTTATTTAGAATTCTTTGTGTGTGGTTAGTGCTTTATCTTGTTTTCTTTCTTTTGCCCATAGCTGGAACTTTGGTGATGTTCCAAAGGGAATTTCTCACTAATACTTTCCTTCATGAAAGACAGTTACATAATTTAAAAAGGGCAGTTTGTGTTCTTGGGATTTCCACTGAGTTTTGTCAAGTTCTATGTGTCTGTGCTTTCAACAAGGATATAGAAGGGCATATATATATATATATATATATATATACATTTCAATATATATATATATTGAAATTATATATATATAATTAATTAATTAATTAATATGCTGCTCACACTACCCAAAGGTCTCTGGGCGGCTTACAGCATTTAAAATACAATAAAGATATGTAACAATTAAAATACAATTAATATATATATAAAATTGCCATCGGACCCACAGCTAAAAATTATTTCAGTTAAAAGCCTTCTGGAACAGGAAGAAACTATGTTTCTGCTAGAAGGAAAACCAAAGTAGAGAGTTTAGTTAAATTCAAAAGCAAATATCCTTTCACACACTCAGGTTCTTGGCATCTTGTATTCACAGCTGCCGGCTCTTAAACCTTTGTTTTTGTGCCTTCAGGATAGTAAGACTTTGGTTGCCAGAATGGAGGTTGGGAGATATAGGGGTTGGAATTCAATTCTGTGATTTGAGTAGAATGGTCTTCTGTGTTCTTGTGTTGTTGTTGTTGTTGTTGTTGTTGTTTTCAGCCTTGAAACAGAAACAAACACTGATAAAAATTAAAAGCAGACCTGCAAAGAGATTATGGAGAAAGACACAACACAGTAACAAGAAGCTGGGTCCAACTGTGTGTTTGTTGAAAACTCTTTCCTTGCCCTTCCAACGTCCTTGCAAGACGGATTTCTTTGACAACCATTTCTTGAAGGCTTCCAGCTTCGTCTTAGCACTTCCGCTTCTCTCAGAAGTCCTCCCTCCCTTTGCAATCTAAATCCCCTCATGCTGTTTCATACACTTAATGATGGCTCTAAGCTATTGTGTTAGAAACTTTACAGCATGCAATAAACTTTGGCAAGGCTAGCCAAAGACATTTTTTCCCTCAAGGCAAGGCAGCAAGTGGCACCGTATATTCTGTCCAAGGAACATTGTGCTGAAATCCAGTGATTGTTATTTTGGTACACACAAGACAACGAGTCCTGAGATCTCTTCCCAACCCGGGCAGTACAAATAATACTAAGTTACAAATACTTATGTTTTAGTTGAGTGTATAAAGATATTTAAATCTAATTGAAATCTGGCACCCTTTCATGAGACTTAAAACTTGCTCCTTGAAGTGGCCATCTCTCCCTGCCTACTGGTAGGGCTGGCCACAGTGGGTATGGGAGAAAATGGAGTAGGAGAAATACCCTGGCTTTATGAAGAGCGAAGCATCTTAATCCAGACTTTACCTATACTGTGCTTGTGTCAATACTGGCATATATGAGGTCTGTTATTCTTCTGTTGAGCTTGCTTTTGTCACATTTGAAGAAAACACTGTATTTTAAAAAAAAATCTTCATAGCAAGATCTACAATAGTTACTTCTCAAGATACTACTTGTAACTTACAAGTCAAACTATTTAGATCAAACACAAACTTATCTGCAAATGTATCTCCTGTAGACATTTGCTCTAACAATCTGAATTTGTTCTCTTAGTTCCCTCAAGCACTTCCCCCTTTATCTAAGAGGGAACTGCCCAGTGACTTTGTTCAAGTTTCACTGTGCAAGCAAATATCCTGGATATGCATGATCTTTTTAAAAACTTGAACTGCTACTCTGAGGCATTTGGTCAGTGCAGCTGCTCCTTTGCACAGCTTAGATTATAACACAGAACTGGAGGACATACGGAAACAGCAGCAGCCTTTGTGCCCTTCCCCCAGTCCCCCACTTACGAACATTACTGAAACACTTCACAGAAGGCTGAATAAAGGAACAGACTCTTCTATTCTAGAACAGCATTTGCTGGTAGGCATCTATGCACAAAATGCTGACAGAGGCATCTTAGTGGATTATTCTGAAAGCCAGGACAAACTATAGTAACGGTGTCAGGAATCTGCCAAGAGTGTTGAAGTAACACAAGTTATTTGTTAAGAGGTAACAGTGGCATGATCAGGTTACATTTTAAAATTAACAAGGCTGCATGGTCACTTTACTGGTATAATAAGTAATGGTTTCTAGTTACTTTTTAAAAATTAAGTTACAAAAATATTTTAATTGCAACTTGGCAAGGATTCACCCCCCCCCCCAGATTTATCCCATTTTCTTACCCATTATAAGGTGCTTCTCAAAAAAGAAAATTAATTTAAAAAGTAAGACAGTAGTAAAAAGCAACTTTTAAACACTGTGAGGAGTAACAGTGACCTACTTTAAAATATTGCAATGTGGAAATGGAAGTAAATTATATTTAAGAAGTAACTTTGCAAACTTTTCAATCGACCAGCTTCACACTATTAATTGTACACAAGCCTCAAGTCACCAGATCAAGAGCAGATTTGTCACTTGAACAGGTATTTGGTTCTGCTGGATTGTCTCAAAGACATCTTGGCACTTGAGGTAGAAAAATATCTGAGCATGCACCATCTGCATCAATGTGGCTGATGGTGCCTATGGAAAGGGCGTAGGTTACAAGTCCTACCATTCCAACCCATTGCTGTCACACAACAACTTCAGTCCTACCCAGATTCTTCCATGAAAATTCCTGATATCAGCTATTTTGGCGAAAATGAACCTCCATGTTTAGAGGCAATGTATTCCAGAACAGTTAGGCGCTTATCACCAGCAACAAAGAAACCCCATAGAGTTAATTATTTCTACCCCAGCTTCTAAAATCCCATACATAGCATTAAGGAAGAAGATTCCCTTCGTTATTCTCCAGAAGCAAAGAAAGAAATCTTCTCACTCAGGAACCAACCAGCATAGATCATTGTAGTTTACAGGTTTTAAGGCAGGAGTGGAAAACCAACGGTTGTCCAAATTGGGTGTAACTCCCATTGTCCATCAACAATATAACTATGCTGAGTGAGGCTAATGGGAAATGTAGTCCAACACAGCTGTAGGACAACTGGTTCGGTAAGGAGACCATAATTCCAATGGCAACCTTAAGCACAGGATACTTTTAAGATAATAAATGACTTAAAGCTCTTATAACCAGACAAATAATTTCTTCTTAATCTCTGCAAGGAGAAACTGACTTGTGATCATTGTCGAATATTCAGAACCAATGTACTGACCTCCCTGATAGCTAGTAGAAGAAACACGTCAATGTTGTTGCTAAACACAGAGCACTGCACCTGACGTCAGACAATGAAGTATGCGATGGTTTGGGCATGATAAGGCTCCCCAGAGATTGCTAAATCAGAAACAGGCACATGGCGATCGCGGTGTAAACCCTGGAATCTGAAGCCTTGTTTATTCACTAAATGGAAAAAGGCCAAAAATTGTCCACAGGGGGACTTCTTAATAATGCTGCATTTGTAAGCTGTGTTTTTAACTTGTACATTTTTAAATGCTTGGGTAAGAAGAAAAGAGGAACAACACAGAAGGTTTAAGGGAACAAAAAGGGAAACATTCAAGAATATTTTTTCTTCTCTAGAAAGCTGCCTCTGGATATCTTCAGCATGGGGTTCCTCTACTTTCAGGACTTTTCTACATAATCATATGGACAGGTTTACTGTTAATAATTATTAACATCAACATTTGCTCACAATTATGTCTTCAAAGTGTGACGGCAAGAGGAGAAGGGGACGACAGAGGATGAGATGGTTGGACAGTGTCACTGAAGCAACCAGGATGAATTTGACCCAACTCCGGGAGGCAGTGGAAGACAGGAGGGACAGGAGGGCCTGGCGTGCTCTGGTCCATTGGGTCACGAAGAGTTGGACACGACTAAACGACTAGACGACGTTGTCTTCAAAATTCAACCAGTGCACCATCAGAGAGTTGTCACTCATACCGTTGTGTGGCTAACCATTTTGGCAACTGTTCTCTAAGTACAGTAATGTGTGGAAACATTTCCATCACCATTTCATGGGTGTGAGTGGTCACCCTTCTATTCCAGGCCTCCCTACACATCATTTTATCCTGTAAACTGCATAAAATGACAGGTTGCTAGGAACATAATTTGACCCAGGGATCCCCTCTGGCACACCACAGGCGGAACCAATAACTTAACAGTTATTCAACAAAGTTTCTCTTAGCCTCCACTAGTGCAATCCCCAAAATATAGCACTTCTGCTACATTTTCCCTTGCGAAGGTTGTGGGAACACAGAACACAGATTCAAGCTTTTTCCTCTACTGTGTTGTGCTTTCAACACAAGATGTATGAAAGGCTACTAGGCAGTTTTTGCTGGGCTGTTTGAGGTAAACACATATTTTCCTATGCAAGGACATGTTTTGCAGTTAAAGAAAGAGCTTATGGCAAAAATACAACATCCTGAGGGAACATTAATGCACTCTCAGAGTTTGGAAGTTCTTTCTCTGATCTATATCCCAAGAGTCCCCCTACACCATACCACTCTGAACACAAGTGAGCTCATTGTGAAGGCTAAACAGGGTTGAGCCTGCTTTGTACTTGTATGGGAAGCCACAACTAAGGATCTTCACAGAGAGCTGGAAAAGGATTGTGCTTGAAACCCTGAAGTGCCACTGAAAGGTCACAGTTGGCAAGTCATGGCTAGATAGACCAACAATCTGGCCCAGAATAAAGTGGCTTCCTGTTATTGATTCTAGGGGTGTAAATGGGCCAAATCCAGCCCCTGCTCCAAAATGGTTCAGCAGTTCTTCTATAAGACCTTCCCACAGTGACCCTGATATATGGCATTCTGTACTGAAACAATAGGTCACACAACGAGGCCTGGGAGAAGTAACGTTTGAACCAAGGGTCTTTTCTCTGCACAGTTCAGCTCTTGCCACTACACAGCACCATCTCTTTTTGAGATGGTTGCTCAGTGTAGTAGGTTGCAACTGGGAAGAGGCCCACTGAATCAATGGAGCATGCGGAGAAGCTGGTTCAAAACATCCCCACTGATTCAATGGACCCACTCTAATTGCAACTTACTATGCTAATCAACAGGTGTTCAGCACATATTACAAAGCTTGTTGGAGAGCTATTTTGTTAGCCAATCATATGCACACCAGAAAGTATAATGGTGTGTGTGTGTGCCGCAGGTTACTTGGCTATTATAAAAGGGGGTCATGATTTGAAAAAGGTTGCAAACCAATGCTTTACAAGATCCTGAACCAACGCATGACCACAAGATTGTGAACATATTCATGATACAATAACGTATCTGCACCTTCAACCCTGCAAAACATCTTTTGTCTTTATTCCTCAGGCATAAGGCGATCATTACTCCATATACTATTATCTTGTAGCCTGCACTGAAACACAGGCATGTGGGTATGTGTGTAATTCCCCACGTTCAGAGTTTCCTTCTACCCTTCACCTATATTAGTTTGTTTCTAGTAAGTGGTCTGGCCTAACAGCAAGGGCGAATTCCAGTACCACCTGTTATTGTGAAACCATGACAGCCCAGTCAATTCCAGTTGCAAGTCTTGGGTGTTTACTAAACAGCCAAGCAGCAAGGAATTTGGAAAAGTTGCTTGTGGTAAAATAAAATGAACAAACAGCCGAGTAGCTAACTACACTGATCAGAATCCTAGGAATAACTCACCAAAACAGCTTTCAGGGGACAGAAACCTGTGAATCTGCCAGGCACAGATGTTTCACTATCCAGGGAAAGACAAAGGATATGTCTTTCTCCACCAAAAATATACCCTAGACAGCTGGGTGTGGGCAGCGCCCAAAGAAAGGAATTTCAAACTGGCCAACTCATAGCCCTCGAAGACTATCAGTCCTCCAGGGGATTTCTGAGAAGTTGAGGCAGCCTCAACTTCACAGAAATGAAAATTGGAGCCAAGGGCTATCTGGCCATTCAGGCAGATGCAGAAGCTTGGAGGGGGAAGTGAGACTGTCCTTTTAGGGGCACATCATAAGAAGGCAAGATTCTCTAGGAAAAACAACGCTGGGAAACTGAGGAGATGAAGAAATACAATTAAAAGATCCAAAGTGAAAGTATGCTGTATAGCGACAAACGTAAGCACTGTATCCTGAATGTCGGGACAGCAGGATAAATAGAGATGAGCCGCTTGCTGAAGATTAAAAAAAGTGTAGTATGCAGAAGGTAGGTGTGTGGGTGGGTAGATGGATGGATGGAGAGGGCTTTTGAGAAACTGCACTGTATGCTTCTGCCTTTTATAAAACAAAAAAGGATTAAAGCATTCGAAATGTGATTTTATCAAAGAATTTCTCAGATTGAGGTGGCGGATAATGAGGAACTATAAAGAGGAATGCATAAAGCACAGCATGCAAACTTTGATCACATAATGAGAAATAAGTACAAATAATTACAGCTCATCATCCAAAGTAAAATAAATGGCAAAAGGAATGTAAGAATGAGACTTGCTCCAAGTTCTCGGTCTCTCTCTCTTTCTCTCTCTCTCATGTTTTTATTCTTTTTCTATAGAACCTTTTTTTCATTCATACTGGGTTTGTTCTTTTTTGCACCCTTTTTAGAAGTGTCATTTACAGTTTTTCCAACTGCATGCATGGGGTGGGGGAGAAAGTTACAGATCTGTACGTAACAGTAACTTTACAGTGTAACCTAAGATGGTCACTGAATCACCATATTTGCCCCATCCTAAATACAAAAATAAGATTCCACAATTTAATGTAAACTTAGTTCAAACTCTTGTGGTGGCGCCGCGGGTTGAGCCACAGAAGCCTCTGTGCTGCAGGGTCAGAAGACCAGCAGTCATAAGATCGAATCCACGCGATGGAGTGAGCCCCCTTGTTTGTCCCAGCTCCTGCCAACCTAGCAGTTCGAAAGCATGTAAAAATGTGATAAGCACTTTCACCTCGGTGAGAAGGTAACGGCGTTCCGTGTCTAGTCACGCTGGCCACGTGACCATGAGTCTTCGGACAAACACTGGCTCTGGAAATGGGGATGAGCACCGTGCCCTAGAGTCAGACATGACTGGACTAAATTTCAAGGGGGAACTTTTCCTTTTACCTAGTTCAAACTCCAGGTAATTTTCTTTAGGGCTCAGGTCTGCAGTGTTGGAACAAATATGTCAGTAATTACCAGACTGACGGAATCTGGTTTGGTTTGGTTTTCAGCAACATGCTCCTCAAACAGGACGGGAATTTCCTTTCTGTGCTCAGTCAACACATGACATTAACACAGATTAAATTATTGCTTCTCTACTTCACAATAAAAGCTATTCTTATCTTTTCAAGGAAAAAAAATGAACACCTGGACAAATGTCCTGCTTCGGAAAAACACAAATACTATACAGATTGGACTGGAAATCATTGGGTGCAACTTTGCTTACCTTCAAGATGTCTGCCTTTGCTTCGAGAAGAATAAAGTTTTTTGGACTGTTCTTTATCTTCTCTGACCAATGCTGACATTCCTTCAACCTCAGATTACTAGCTTACCTCCTTCTCCCATCTCTCTCTTGTCTCTCCAAGGAGACATCTTTCCTTAGTTCTCTAGGGAGGAAAGGGACCATTTTGCTCTTGATAGCTTCAACTTAATTAGCTAGAAGCAGGACTTTTATCACCTTTCCTATCCCAATTTATTTCTCTATTAAGCACAAGCTTTCTTTTCTTAGAAGGAAGTGTGGATGTAGTTCTTTTACAGAAGGTGTGCTCAGATAAACCCCACCCCCAGTTTCAAAGGGATGAATCCACAAGTTATTGCTGTATGCTTCTTCTCTGACAATGTTCATTTGTTCAAACATTCAAAGAAAAACCCTCCTTCTCCAAGGAGGAGCAGAGGTAGTGACCACTACTGACCCAGCATTTACCATGGCGGGGGGGAAAGAAATACAAATTTGGACCAAGATCCCATAACATCACTTGGCTCACACAACTGTCATACAAATCGTTTCACTTTTTCATCACTTGTGCAGTGAGATTATACAAGATATCCTTGCGCAAGGAAAAACTGGTTAGTATGATCTCTGCTTTGATAAGAGCACAACACGCACAAGCAGCAGATCCTGCATGACTACATTGGCAGGGCTTTCTGCTCTGTCAGCATCCGGTAGGATTTTGGTCTATGCGTTTACACCAGGTTGGGTAAATATTATGATAGCGTAAGTGCTACTCTGAAGCTGTGTCAGGTTCTCCCAAATAGGTTTGTAAGGCTAAAGCTACTGACACAGACGTCAGATCACATGCTCCATGGAATTATTTGCAGTTTCATCTGGTGAAACCCAAGCCTTTATGCAAACACTTTTCGTTTTCAGAAGAGAGGGATACTGGACCGTTTTGGGTATGTGCCAAGTTTGATTCTCAACTGACCTTACAAGACTAGTTTTAAAAAAATTTCTCTGCATTATTCTTGTATAGTGACTCTTTTGTAAGCTGCCCTGAGGTATAGTATCAGAGGGCAAAAAAGGGTACAAATGAAAGCAAAGACAGTAGGTGCAAGGAAGCCTTAACAGACGTATAGTCACTGAAGATGGTGCAACACCTTCTGTTTTGAGGCAACCCAGAAATTTATAAAGAGAATTGTTTTAAAATGAAACTGAAAAGTGCCCAGGTTAGGACAAATGCAACTAGAAAAGGGCTTACAAAATTTGTTCCTATTACTCCAACCTTCAATAGTAATGCCAGATAGATAGAAAACAAGAATAACCCCAGTAGTAAGTTTTCAGGTGCTTTAATAGACAACTGGCTTATTAGAAAATAAAGAGAGGCCAGATACAAGGGCACAGAAAATGGTGACAGGAAATAGTTGCCATATTAGTGAAATGCAATCAAAACTTTGCATGCGGCCTTGATAAAAGAGTGGAGCCATACCATGGTATTTTGAAGTAAATCTCCGAACAGAAACAGGTAGTGGGAAGCAGGCGAGGGAAAGAAGAAAGCCTGATTGGAGAGGCACTGCAGCAAGATCATCAGCACATTTACGCTTTATAGGCAACCCTGGAGTCCAGCCTTAAGGAAGTCACTAAATGCCAACTCAGGGGTCTATGAACAGCATCATCAGCGTGAGGCCTGAAGATGTACATAACAGTACAAATCAGGAAATGTCATAGAACCTTCTAGCATAGTAGTTCCCAACTTTTGACTCCCCGAGGTGTTCTTGGACTACAACTCCCAGAACCCCTGGCCAGCACAGCTAGTGGTGAAGGCTCTTTGGAGTTTTAATCCAAGAACATCTGGTGACACAAGGTTGGGAACCACTGTTCTAACATGTGAGCCTGGTCCACTGCAAGAGGAGATGAGGAAGAATGTGAGGTCCTTTGACACATGACTTGCAAGAGTAACTCCAAGATGGCATCCCTGCTCAGCAGTGATTTAGGTTTGTACTCTAACATCTTTCTTCAATAGATGTCACTTTTATCATAATGCTTGAGTCATTAACAGCTCTATCAACTCCCCATCTCCCATTCTCTTTTCTTTTATTCCTTTTCACGGAGTTCCTGTGTCATTTGGTAAGATGCCTTGGGGGAAGAAAATGGGAAATAGACTAAAAAAAAATAATAATTAAGAAGCATGGCTTGGCTGAGATTTTGGCAGCAGCAGCACTGGTATGAATTACAAAGTTTGAAGTCCAAAAAAACCCAAAACCCACAAAATGAACTAATGAACAGAAGCAGAACCTTTTAGGCTTCTTGATGGTTGCACTGATAAATGACAGCCATTCTAGAAAGAGAAGGGAAATACTGTACTGAACAAGGAAGGACACTAGGCTCCATTTACGCTTATTGATCTTTAAGGTTCATGCCATCAAGTGGAAAATTAAAGTTATTCAACTGGTATTAATTTGTTTCCTTTTGCTCCATGTTTTTGCAGGACTATGGTTAATCTCATTTTAAAGAACAGGGTTAAGTTTTGGAATTGCACTGCAACAAAACCTTGGAACATACAAGATACAAACCGTGTGGAAACGTGTATTCAAACCTGCTTCACAAGCAGAGAGCACCGTGTGGAAACGTGTATTCAAACCTGCTTCACAAGCAGAGAGCAGCAGCCTTTAACATACGCAGTTGATTGTCTAACCTTACTTTTCTAAATTCATGTAATTCTTTGAACAGCCACCATGACATTTCCTATCACGGTACAGTATACTGTACTTAATGACTCCAGCCGTAGGCCTACTTAATGCTCTCTCATTGAGATAACGCAACATACCTAGCTCGCAAACTGAACTGAGTGGCAAGAATACAGCATGCTGCAATGCTGTTATCTGACAGAGCTATTTTGCACGGAACAGTTCAAGGATGAACTGTTAAAATGCAGCAGTGGACAACGCCAAGTTTAATGCCCTTGGCATTGTTATTCATGATTTAGAAAAAGCTATGCAACCATTGCTTTGCTTCTCAGCAGTGACACAGAAGTAGATTCCTTACAGCATCTCGATTATTCCAGTCACATGTGCATGAAGGAATCAGAGAAACAAGGCCAGTATGGTTCCCTCCAATATCTGGTTAATGTCTGGTTAGGAATAAGATGTACAGCTAGCTGGTCCTGTTACACTTTCCCTCAGAGTTTGGAAAAGTTATATTTTAAACTCTACCCTCCTAAATTCCCCAGCCAACATCATCACCATCAATCCTAGTTTACAATTTATTTCACATATGTACTACTTTTAGGCTCTACAGTGAGTTAACTAAACACATACTCATTAGCAGTTTGCCTGTGTGCCAAAAGAACGGACCTTTTGAATACTGCATTGAAGCACACAACCATTTCTATCATCATCAACTATTTTTTTTTATTATTTCAGGCAAGCTACAACCACTCCCAATCGTTTATGCCAGAACAGCCTTTACATAATATGAAAGGATTATACACAGCCCTTCCCAATCCCAGCTGCTCAGCTGAATCAAGAATGCTTAAGGATATAACACTTGTGACCAAGGCTTTTCTCTCTGGAATCAGTTTTTTTTTAAAAATTCGGCTAACAGGCATAGGGTTCACAGATCTCTTAAGAGTCACAAGGATGAGATATACAAGACTATATTAACAGCTCAAGCAACTGACTCATTTCAAACACACACAAACAGGAGTGTTGCATTCAGTTTTCATTTTGAAACATTGGTATTTTTTATATTTTTTATTTCTCCCAGTTAAAAATACATAACGGTGCCAACATCCAAATGTTTTCAAAGAATGCTTCCTATGACCTGCCCTTCAGTTGTCTACTATATTTCCTCCTCTCCTCTCCTTGGTAAAGAAATTGTAATTATTCAGTACAGGAAGCTGCTTTCATACTGCAGCAGCAGCATCACATACCTTCAAAATTTGTACTTCTTTTAAGTACATCAAAGAATTTAATGGTAAGGGACACAGGCAATAAGAAACAGAATACAAAAAAATACTATGAATGTAACAAGTATGCTGTACGTAAAAACATGCGAGAATGCACTTTGCGATTCTTGAGTGTTTATTGCATCCTATCTACTCTACACAAATAACTTACTTTTCACATATCAGATTTTCATGCTCTAAAAACTAGGTTAATCTATAGACATGTTCATGTAAATGTACTTTTAATTGTGATTATTAAGAAATTTGTGCATCCATGTAAAAAGGCTGGGGCCTTTCTGAAATCTCCAAGTGCCTGCTAGCTTTAAAAAATGATTAATTTCTAACTGTGGTGAAAGCATTGCAGAAAAAACACATGAATTAAGGGTATTTGGTTTTCAATGTATTCTCAAAGGCTTTCATGGCCACAGAGGTCCTCTGAAGATGCCGGCCACAGAGATTGCCGAAACGTTACAAAGAACAGCCTTCAGAACATGGCCAAAGAGCCCAAAAAACCCACAACAACCATCGGTATTTGGTTTAATTTTTTTTTTATTTTTAATGGAAACATTTAACTAATCACCCACCGCTACTAGATCTAGCCAGGGGGCCCTTTTGAAAGAGCCATCCCTCAAGGAGGTAAGAGGCATGGTTTGTAGACAAAGGGCCTTCTCGGCAGACTATGGAACGCCCTCCCAACTGAAATTCGTCTGGCGCCGACGTTGATGACATTTCGGCGCCAGGTCAAAACCTTCCTGTTCCAGGCTTTTAATTGAAATAACATCAACTGTGGGTCCTGATGATGGCAATTTTAATTGTATTTTAATTGTATTGTAATCATTTTATTTTTATTGTATTGAATTTTAATTATTGTAAGCCGGCCAGAGACCTCTGGGTAGAGTGGGCGGCATATAAATTCAAAAAATAAATAAATAATATAATGCTTCTCTGCTCCCTTCTCTATTCCTGCCTTCACAGTGTACAAACTGGCATATCGAAATTTGAATTAAATAGTAAGTAGGCACTTCTAATTCATACAGATGACACTAGTGGAGAGATGCTCCTTCAGTCTTCCCTGAAACAGGCTGCTCAAGAGCACAATATTTGTCATGTAGCTTATTTCTAGAAAAGGCAGCACCCTTAAGAAACCTACTAAAGAAACAATTCTTGGTATGGCAACTGCAGCAGTTTGCTTTCACCAGAAAAGACAAGGCAGAAAGACCAGTCAGTGTACTTTTTCCCCCTCTAGTGACAGAACAGAGTACCACACCTTACATAACCTAAGAGGCCACTTTGCAAAATGGTTATAAGCAAGGAAAGTGAAAATGCAAGAGTGATTCTGCCTGCTCTTTGGCAAGATGCAGATTAAAGAGGAGGAACCATCCCAAGATGTGTACTTTTTGCAGTATATACAAGAGCACAAGCCTCAGTAAGGTTTAAACATCAGATTTTATTTAGTTAACTCTAAATAAGCAAGAATTACATCGGAACAAAAATGGCAGATGAAATATTTTAACACTATTCTCTAGGTAGTACCTGTGGATTCCTCTGCCGTCTGCATCTACCTAGAAAGTAACAGTGAAAACAATTATTGCAATGAACAAAAGACAAACCCAGAAGCTTCATACATAAAAACTAAAACCAGCATTTCCCCAAGGTTCTGGTAAGAGATCGATTTCTTTCAAAATTAACATCAGAAATGTTCACTGTGTAACGTAACTTGGAACACATTACCACTCTGGGCTTTCCTGCAGAATAAAAATGTACAAGTCTACACCAGTGACTCATTCGTAGATGCAATAGGCAGTCTCCTGTAAGAACAGGTACTTCTACAGCATCAAATACAACTGAATCAATGATGAGGGATTACCAAGCCCAGTGGAGATATTGAGAAGGAAGCAAAGTCAAGAGCTGAGCATTATATAGTTGTTATCCCCTCTATAGGTAAACTCTTTTGTTCCTCTCACTAAACACTAATGGGCCATGGAACACAGTTTGAAGTGGCTGATGCAAGAATATACATCTTTCAAACCACACCCTTCCTTAAGGTGGTGTATACAATCCTCAGAAGAACTCATTAGGTAGATGATTCTGAGATGGTCACTGGCCAGGTTTCCTGATGAATCACATGGCTGAAATGAACCCAGGACTCCCTAACCATAGTCTAACACTCTTAGCCACTGATTCTAATCATCTCCCCTGCCACCTCTCAATCAGGAGTTACATGAGGACATTTTTTACTAGGAGAGGGATGCAAACCTGGAGAGAATTATGTCCGCCACCTTTACAGAAGAGTTCCAAGACTACACACAAGGGCTCCCTGTGCCAAGGTGGCCAGTTCATTTTGCACTCCATGAATTAAGGTAACCAAAATGAATCTGCTACCTTTGGGACTACAGAGTGCGTTCCTCAAGCTGCCCCAAACATCCTGCAGGCCTGCGCATCAGTATCAGAGAACACAAGCACCCATTGTCCAAGCAGCTGGCCTTTTTTCTGAGCTTGTGCCAGAAGGTATCTAATATGTCCCTGCACAAGTACACATCTTGCCAGCTGCAACAGGCTTATTTCTTGTAGAGCAGAAAGCTGGTATGGCATGACATTCCACAAAAGCAAATGGGATGGCCACAATATTGCATGGCTGAAAGCAGCTCTAAACACAAACTAATCATTTATATTCTTTTACTCAGCGTGGGGAACTTGATTCAATTGTTTTTTTTTAAATTCCAAAACCAATGTTGTCTACTTGCCACCAGCTGGAAGCCCTGCAGAAATTCAGACAGTGAAGCTTTCCCTATTACTCATGTATGCTCTACCAGGTTAACTGCAGCCAGTCATATTATTTAATTATTTATTACTTAGACTTCTACCCTGCCCATCTAGACCAAAGGTCTACTCTGGGCAGCATTACATTTTTTTAAAAAAACAGTGAACCCAATAAATGTATACTATGAATCCAAAATGGCAAAAATGTCAAAATTTAAGATCTTAAATTTAAAGCTGGCACTATTATAACCAGTTTCTATCTACACAATTCATTTAACCTTCATACATCAATTTACTCTTCAGTTGTATTAGCATGTAAGAAAGAAGAAATGCTAAGCCACATATCAAAACAGGAGGTCTGTGATTTCACTAAGTTTGTGAAATTACTTTCAGTAGATATTCTACAAACTTACATTTTCCTTCTCTTCTGATTAAGTACCAGAGAGTTAAGATCTTCCATAATTCAATTAGTGCAAAGTAAGGTAGGAAACAGAAGCATAGTAGCGTGTTAAATACAGGAAGGCCTTCAAATGTGGCAATGAACAAGTGAACTTGAATGTACCTAGCTCAATGTGATTCCCTTCCAAAGGCATACTGTATATGAATACAGAATATATTGCTCTAATGTAGCATACAGTCTAATACATACTTTTTGGGTTTTATCTGTATGAATTGACAACATTCCAACAAACTTTAAAAAAACTGGCAGTTACCTGGATGAAAAATCACAATTTTCTGCTGTGTTCTTTTTTGTTCCATCCAAACCTATAAGAAATATTACTCATTGATATGGTTTCATATTTAGTGGAATGTACACAGACATTTTTGTTTTCAAATGAGAGAAGTGGAATATATAAGTTAGAGCCACAGAACACAGCAAAATTCCAATACATAGCATTAAGGTATAAAAGATTTTAGGAGAGCCTAATAAAGCAGACTAATCACACAGGGAAATCTTTGCATCTCTTATGTGTCATTTATCTGGCAAAGGTAGTCCTAAGGCAATCTGAAACAGTATCAAAATTTGAGCAGTGCAACACATTACCACTGCACATCTAAGGCTCAGGCGGTCATTTTTACTACCATGGAGAAGTTAAAGGAAGTTGTCAGAACTGTAAGACTTCATTCCTGTAGGTTGATATTTCAAGCATGATGGCTTACAGGAGAGAAACCTCCAGTCTGTATTCCCAATACTGTCCATCAGCATCACCCAACTGGCATAACCAATTTACCCACCACTACCCCCACAGGCCCCATTTCTGAGGCTATCTTAAAAGTTTTGTCTTTCCCTCTGCAGGAAAAGCACAGAGACCCAAGGATATTAGGGGTGGGCATGACAGTGACAATCCCTCAGTAACAGAGGACTATGGGGTGGTAGGGGTATGCCATATCATCTGTATGGAATTTACCCACTCTGTCTTAGTCTTCATTTTTCCCCGACTCATTTAAAAAAGGATAAATAAGATGTGGTTTATCAGTAGATTTGTATGCAGTATCATACATGACCATCAAGCTGCTGGCAGAATGCTCACACCTGCTACTGCACGAGGCAGACCCAAGAACAGAGTCTGCCAAGTATTTTCTTTTCTTCTAGGGCAAGGTCAGGCTAACAGGTACAAGGCTGGACCATAGCAGGCCCAGCCACACAGCAACCTTTTCCCAGCCCATCAGCTAATGCAGATACATTATATTTCCAGCATACCCGCTTCTTACAGGCAGGCCTGAAGCTCACATAATTAAAATATGTTACCTTATGGAAAACACAGCAGTGTTCCCAGAATTGACTTGTTCACAGGCAGACAGGCTTCACCTGGCAATT
Source organism: Pogona vitticeps (assembly GCF_051106095.1). Lineage (NCBI taxonomy): Eukaryota > Metazoa > Chordata > Lepidosauria > Squamata > Agamidae > Pogona > Pogona vitticeps. The sequence continues at coordinate 132,652,864 of NC_135784.1, forward strand.
ACCCTGAGAGGAGATAAAGTTACATTACAAACACAGCTACGACTCCTGAAACCACCAAAAAAGCACTTACCCTTTAGAATAAAAACAACAAGAATCTGCAAATCGTAATTTAAAAAGCAGTGCTTTCATTTCACTGGTTCCTAAGGGGAAAAGGGTCACTTCATCTACACATAAGTCCGCTGAACCTGCAGTAGAGGTACATCTGTGGGAAATCCTCTTGATAACAAGTGCCACCACACAGGAACACTGTTCCTTTCCAACTGCATCAGAACACCATCAACAAGTACTGGATAGAAGAGTTTGCCCATAAATTAATGGAAAATCAAAGTTTTGGAAGGGACCGTGGCCATCAACTAAAATGGGGATATAAGCTCATAGGGTCACTTCTGAGCTGCTTGGGCCCCTCAAATGGGAAGTGGTCTCCAGTCCTCCAACCAAATCTAACTCAATCCTTGACTCAGTGCAGAGGCAGTTAGAGCATTGCTGAGAAATGACCAATCCCAGCCTCGAGGCCTGCATTCTGGAGCAACACATAACAAACCTTATCTTCTGCACCGCACCCACACGTATTGGATTAAAAGACACTTAGGAACCTTATTTTTCGGACTACCTCTCCCCAAATCCCCACCAGCAGCCAGCCGGGCATAGTGGCTGCAGGATTCTGGCCAAAAATGTAAAGATCGAAGAACGAGCCGAGGGTGACCGAAGAAGCCGCTCTCACTGCAGGGAAGGCGAGCCCACGCACTCCCCCCTCCTCCTCCCGCTCCGCGATCCTCCACCCGGGGGCAGGGGCGGAATGAAGAATCCGAAAGGCCCCTCTGGAGTCCGGGGGCGGCTTTTCCCCAAATCCCCCAGGAGGACCCACCGCCAACGGCTCTCCCCCAGCGCTCGGCTTTCTTCGCCCCCCCCCTCGCCCTTGGTCTCCTTTTTCCATCTCCTGCCTCCCTAAGATCCCCATCCCTCCCACGCCAGACGATCCTCGCTTTTTCCTCTCTCCACGCGGCCACTCCCGGAAACGGAACACACGTCAGCGCGCCGAACAAGACGAAACCCGCACCACCGGAAGTGGAGAGGGGCAAGGTCGAAGGAGCATCTTCCTCGTAGAGTTACGTCTGGCTTCAGCTTTATTGCCGACGCCTGCTCCGAGAGCGCCCCCTGCAGGACCAAAGCGGAACAAGAAAGGTTTAAAACCGCCGCTGGAGGTCCGGTTGTTTTGAGTTCAGGTTTTATTAGGAGACCATCGCCTGTTAAGAAATCAGACCGTGGTTTTCTGTTTCAAGCAAACAGCAGACCCTGTCATGCACTTTGCATGACATTCATACCTTATGAATGGATTTTCTTATATGAGCAAACACAGCCAAGTAAAACCCAGAAGACCTTTCTCCAAAGCATCAGTCCATACAAGCACAGGACAAGAACTGAACTTGCCCTTCAGCCCTTTGTAGCCCTACCCAGAGTTGTAAATCTACATTCAGAGTGTCTTACTCCTAGGGATGCAGGATTGTAATCCCAGGTGAACAGGGATTGCTGGATAGCTCAGTGGTTTAGGTCTGTGGCTGCGGAGTCAGAGGTTAGGAGTTTGATTCCCCTCACTGGGACTCCTTGAGAGGGGCTGTACTTGATGATCCATAGGGTCCCATCCAGCTCTGCAGTTCTAAAATTCAAATGTGAACTGACAAACTGAAATCTTTATTATTGGTACCTTATGAAGAACAAATGAAGAAAGGAGCTGCCACCGATTCTTCATCAATGGAAAAGATGGGGGATAAATGGACATTTCTGAGAGCCACTGTGAAGTAATGCATTAGGTTAGGATTCAGAAGACCCAGGTTCACATCCATACTCATCCACAGAAACTTAAGAGTGTGTGTGGCAGCAATGGTAAATCCCCTTCATCATCTTGCCTTGAAAAACTCAGAATTGCCATAAGTTGAAAGCAACTTAATAACACAACAACTATTTACTATTTGGGGATTTTCTAGCCTTGTATTAAGCATATAAATTATTGGGGCCAGATGGAAAAGAAGACAAAGTGCCTGTACTTTTAATAGTTGATCAGAAAAGGAAATTTCATGAAGTGCAGCTTTTAATGAGAACTAACCCTGTTGAAATGTCTTCTGCCACACAACTAAAGGCAGAGAAACCCTAACTTTTTTCTCCCATCTGAACACCCTAATAAAATATAATGACACTCTGCATCCCTTGAAATGTCTGCAATTAGCATAACTAATCTCGGGAGCTGCACATTCAGTGCCGTCTATGCTTGCTCTTCCAGGGCTGTTCTTTCAGTCTGCCTTCTGCTCTGTCATGGAATCCCTGGACTAGCTCTTGAGTTACAGTAGTGCTTCCAACTCCGTCATAAAGACCTCATTGACTGAATGCAGAAAGTTGCAGTTCTGTCGCCAGAAGGGAAAGGAAGTCCATCTGCCTGAAGCCCAGGAAAGCTGCTGCCAATCTGCATTGGCAACATTAGTATAGATGGACTGATGCACTCATATATGGTGGTTTCCTACATTTGTAATGTATGGCATCGCATCTTGAGCTCATTCAAGATTTGTTCACACACTGTTAGTGCAGATTAGTGGATCCAGGTGCAGTAGCAGTACAGTAGGAAATCTGACCTGCTTAAGCACACACATTAGGGTGACTTATGGATGAGGACACCCCTTGCATGGTAGTGAGCTGGTAATGACATGGCTGCTTCTTTAGTGGCATTGGTAAAAACTATAGCAATCCAGAGGTCTGTGCCCTTCTGATTCAATACCTCTCTCCACATTTGTGTGCTGTGGAGCTGAATGGAGCTTACTTCAAAGTAAGCAAGCATGTGATTGAGCCTGACAAATTGTTTAATAGCTGAGCATGAAAAGCATTGTTCAGGTGCAAAACTCATAACTGCTGTTGCTTAAACTGTATACCGTCTAAAAGCTGGATCCTCTTACAGAGGGTTAGGCAATTTGTCCAGCTTGATCATCTGTCTGACTACCTCAGAAACCTTCAGACTTATGTGGAGAGAGTATATAAACAGCAGCAGCTTTATGAATGAGCTATAGTGTATGTTGTGTCCTGCATATCTTTTAGAGGTGTTGCCAAATGTAATAAAAAAAAATCTACTTCAGCTGCTGATATTTGCCTTTGTATTTTGCTACTTCCCAGACTTACGGAAGCATTGGCAAAAGGCCCAGTCTTAACAGACACCACAGGCTTACTCCATCCAACCAGACAACTACCAATACTTGCCAATGTGATCATTTTAAGTATATTGGCATGGCTCTTCCAGCACAGGCCAAAGCTCTTGTGGCGGATGGAAAGAAAGCTTTCTCTGTTCCATTATGTGAGCCCAGGACGAGCCCCTGACCGTCCTTGCATTCAGCAAATACCAGCACCATTTATACTGTTTCTGTGCTGCTGTCATATTATCCCTGCAACATTATTATTATTCAGGGACAACCTAAATGGTATTATAGGAAAAAAGAAGGATCATTATGATTACTGTTCTATTTCTTGCTCAATTATTTTTTTAAAATGCCTATGTTTTACTTAATGGATGGTGGAGGTTGATTTGGCTGTCAGGCCTGAGTTTTCTCTCTTGCCATCACAGACCAAAATCCTGTTGTTTGGTGAAGTCAATCACACTAGAGTAGGGCCACTGAATCAATGGGGATGTGGTGAGTCAACTCCTTCATACATTCTGTTGATTCAAATCAACCTACTCTAACTGTGACATACTTTAGTACAGTAAATTGCAGTTAGAGTAGGCCCATTTGAATCAATAGAAGTTATGAAAGAGTTGAGTAACTAAATTCCCATTGATTTGGTGGGCCTACTCTAGCACAATTTCCTACACTAAGCAACAGGATTTTGGCCCTTGTTTCAGTTTCTCAGCAACACTTAACATCTTACATTAGTTTATGGACACCAATATTGCTAAGTTCAGGATTGCTTTCTGCTCACTGGCGACTTGACCAACACTCTTTAGGCTTAATCTGCAGGGTAACAAGGGGTTTTGGCTCTCTGTCACTGCTGTTACTAGAAGATGCATGTATCCAGAGGGTGTAAGGGATTTCTTTCCTTCACAAAGTCCTCTTCACTTCATCATGATGAGCTGTGGTTTCTTGAAGAGTTCTGGAAGCAAGGCCACAAGTTGTGGCGGGTTCTTCCAAACTGGCAAGGCACCCAAAGACCAGCTGAACTAACAAATGGGTGTATATGTGGCATGTTTGGTGAGGTGTTCCTCCACATGATATGTAACTTCATGCTCCCTCTCAGTCACCTTCTTTCTAAGCAAAACACGTGTACTGTATGTTTATTCAGAAGCCGTTCCACTGAGTTCCAGGAGACTTGCTCCTCAATTAGCATGTGCTATGGTTTTCCCAGTAGTGATGTATAGAAGTGAGAGATGGACCATAAAGAAGGCTGACCGCCAAAGAATTGATGCTTTCGAATTGTGGTGATGGAGGAGGCTCTTGAGAGTCCCCTGGACTGCAAGGAGAACAAACCTATCCATTCTAAAGGAAATCAACCCTGAGTGCTTACTGAAAGGACAGATCCTGAAGCTGAGTCTCCAATACTTTGGCCATCTCATGAGAAGAGAAGACTCCCTGGAAAAGACCCTGATGTTGGGAAAATGTGAAGGCAAGAGGAGAAGGGGACGACAGAGGACAAGATGGTTGGACAGTGTCATCAAAGCTACCAACATTAATTTGACCCAACTTCGGGAGGCAGTAGAAGACAGGAGGGCCTGGCATGCTCTGGTCCATGAGGTCATGAAGAGTCGGACACGACTTAATGACTAAACAACAAACAACAACAAAGCTGCAGCTTTAGAAGTGCTTGGACTAAGGATGTTGTCCCCAAAATAAGTGTGCAGAGAATAAGTTTGTTCTGTATGTTTGTGGGGCAAGAGACCTAAACATAAATAGTTATTTTGCATATAGCAATTGTTTTAGGGTGCTGTCCAACATAACACTGCATTATTTCAAAAGATCTACAGCAAGTACTTCCCATGCTGTTGGAAGTCATTTTGGGTTTGACTGTCTGACCATCAGCCAATTTGATCAGATCAGTTTCAACATAACTGGGTTTCGGGACTGATTTGGATTTGATTCCAGGCCTTGAAGTGGCCCAGCAACTGCCTTCCCTGCTTGGAGAGACAGGGAGCTGAGAAATAATGTGTGGATAGGGCTGTTAGCCTGTTCCTCAATTTAAATGTAAGTAGGTCAGCAGTAGGAAATGGCAAAGAGGAGTTCCAGTGAGACTATTTTCTCTGTGTTAAAAAGAAACCTGTCTGTATGGGCAGAATCAGAAATGAAAACAGAAATGTACCCAGTTGGTTTTTATTGCAGAAATAAAAACATTATTGGCAGTAGAAATGCTCAGATTAATGTCAATTTGCTTGATAGCAACAGGTTCAAATGAACTGGTGTTTCATATTGCCTTCTGAAAATTCGAGTTTGGCTGGCGGAATGAATATTTTAACCTTATTCCTAGATGCAAGCGATTCATTTCTTTGCTCTCTCCAGATGTGATAATCTTTGCAGATGTGTAGCTTTTCCTCTATAAATATTTCTGAGTGCAGACCGGCTGTCTGCATTCTCTCCAGCTAATCTGGCACACACGTTTCCTAAGGGATGACAGAAGCAGTTCCTGACAACCGACCCAGACATCAGGAAGGGAGTGTGCAAAAAGCAATTGAGGCTTTGGAGATTTTCTCAATCCGATTGCAAATGTGAGAAGTGGGACTCTGTTCCAAGAGAATATGCAAGTGAGCCTTTCAGTAATTCCCACTATTTGGACTAATATCCTTGAATTTGATGTAAATTAACTGTTTAGTATGTTTCCAAATCTCCAGCTTTACTAACAGAACTGTTTGATCTCCCCCATCTCTTCTTTGCCTTCCAAGGGTTGACAGACTGGAGTTCTAAATATGAGGAAACTTCTCTCCTCACAGCACTGTGGGATTTTAATGTGTAGGATAAGATGTGGGGGCAGAAGCCGATGAGATGGCAGTTTCATGGTTAGAAGCTGAGCTTCTTCGATGTTTGTTTTTCTTGCCATAAGGTTACCAGAGTTCCAGAAGATGCGGATGATCTCAGTTTTATTCACTGGTTGGCTATCAGGAGGTAAGTGTGGAATTTATTGACAAGTTGGCTGCACGCACACACAAGCTTTGAAGCAACGGCTTTTTGGAGGGATAATTATTTATCACCTTGTAACGGCAAAGCTGGAATCTTCCCCATTTCTGCAATGACTCTGCAGTCCTATGCATATTTACTTATGAATTATATTGGTTAGGGATCTCGAGAAGGTATTCCAGTAACTGGGTGCCATCACTAAAAAGCCCTGGATTAAGCTCAAAGAGACCTTCTCACCATCAGAATTAAAAATGTTTTCTAGTAGCTAAAAACAAATAAGAGCTGCTTCAATCAATGGTTTATCAAAGCCAAGCAGATCATTGCATCCCTGTGAAGTATGCCTAATTGACTATTCTAGGTGTGCTTATGTTTTTTTGCAGTTGCCATGGTATCTAAACATGATATGCAAGTCTGGAATTGGTTCCTCTAAATAATACCCCAGCTTCCAAGGAACTTCTATTAAACCTGGTATTTATTTATTTATTTATTTATTTATTTATTTATTTATTTATTTATTTATTTATTTATTTATTTATTTATTTATTTATTTATTTAATATGCCGCCCACTCTACCCAGAGGTCTCTGGGCAGGTTACAATAATACTGATTCGTTCACTCAGATTTCTCATGAGGCTTCATAAAAGAGCATCAATTTGAACAATTGTTTAAAATAAAGGAAATATAGCTGCGGAGCCAGAGGTTGGGAGTTTGATTCCCTGCTGTCCCTCCTTGACAAGGGCTGGACTCGATGATCCCTAGGGTCCCCCTCCCAGCTCTGCAGTTCTAAGACGATTGTAAGAGGACAAAAAAGGCTGCAAAAGTTGTGAACAATATTAGATTTTGTTCTGTTTATGATTTAGGCAGAATATTTGCTTGACAGCTGCAGATGTCTGTCACAGTACCGACAGAAACATGGATTTATTCTGTACGTGTTGTCTCTCATTCCCTTCAGAGAAAAATAAGCTCAGTTTATGAGATGTGTGTGAAACCATGATATGAGAAAAAAAAACCCTGTGTTTTGTGGCTCAATGCTCCGCCTTTATAGTACAGCAGGCCACATAAAATGACTGCAGAGAAAATCTGAAGCATCGGCTTGTTTACCTTGGGGATGTTTGGCATTGCCAGGTGGATGCTTCAGGAAGTAATCGGCTTTTTTTTAAAAAAAAAAGACTTTGAAACAATATGTCTGTTGTGAGCACTTCCTCATCTGCTAGTGAAATAGACAACAGGACATAGAAAAGGGTCTTCTGGCGACCACAACTCTCAAAATCCCCCAGTTCCCAGAATTCCCCTCCCAAAAGTAAGTTTTCCAAGCTCTAGCAATGGGTAGGATATATACCCTATATCTCAATTGTCTGTGAAGTAACTGATTAAAATAATACAAAAAACAGCTTAAAGTATCCAAAGAAGTAGCTATATTAGTCTGGCTCAGCACACTGGCATAATTAAAGGAGAAAATGGCTGAGCAGGTGGTAGTAAGAAGGGAAAAGACAAAATATTTTGATGCTTGAAAGACAGAAAGATGTGTTTCAGTAGGAGATTTATGAACCATAATCCACATATCCAGACACAAATTCCATTTCTGATGTCCATAACCGATAGACTGAAATCATGTTTGTGTTCCAGAGATAAGATCTAGGCAGGTATTTATATCAGATCAATCAGACTTGGCTTCTCTGTTGCCCAGGGCGTGGTGCCACTAGCAATATAAATCAATTTCTGTTCAGACTTTTAAAAAATTGGGTTCAAGTCAGGTGGTATTTAAATTGGTGGCTGCATTCACATTCACAGAATAGAAATGGATTTATTTCTGGCGATTTAAACCATTTTTGGCATCTATACTGCTGAAACCAGCTCATTTCCTTTCTTCCCTAGGAGTTTGGTTTTCATTACCGTTTTGCCTTTCATATTTTTTTTAAAAAAGTTAGTGACACAGCAATAAATTGATGGCTCTATTCAGCCAAGAACATCAAATGGAAGTCCCAACAGACTGTATTGATTAAGTGATGCTGTGAAGAACTAAACCCCCCCCCAAAAAAAAGGTTTGCAGTGATTGAGCGGTAGCTATAACAGTAACTATAACAGCTAAATAGTAATATAACAAATTAAAAACAAAAAAAGAGCAAGTTAATTAAAAAAAACCCTGCTGAACAGTTGAAAAAACACTTTGAAGTACCAATAAATCGATTTTAGTTGTGCATCGTGTGCTTGAGAAATTACTGTATAAAATGATTTAAATATCACTTAAATTGATTTAACTGCAGTTCTTTTTTGCCCGTGGGACAAACTCCCCTCCCCCATATAGTTTGACTGGTTTAGAATAATTGTTGAAAGAGTGAGAGGTTATTCTCAGCATTTTAATCTCTCTCAGACCAAAATGTTTTGTTACAATGCACTTCTATAGTTTCTGAGATTTATTAATTTCCGCAGTGTGCCTGTCAATTTGACGTTGTCCTTAAACAATTTGGAAGAGGGAGCTGTGGCAGAATTTGATTCCTTGTCTCCATTCTGCTGTGGGAAGGCAGGAGCTTCCCGGGGCTGGTTACTCTGGCTGCCAGTGAGCTTTTCAGCTGTTTTCAGGACATTGCTTTTAAATCATGACTTAACCATCAGAGCACCTCTCCCTGTGGCTTGTCTGCTGAGGTCATTTAGACTCTAGAGAGACCTTCCTCTGGGAGGATACAGTGGGAGGGTACATTGGAGCAGAGCTGCTTGGACTACAGCCCCAAGGGGAGGGAATCCACTCAGATCCCACCTGATGGTTGTTACCTCTCTTGTGTGTGGAGCAAGTGGAAGACTGACCTGTTCACTTAGCTCTTCAGCGTGAGGATTTTTCCCTATTGCTCTGTCTTTGACTCTGAAATGCCCATGTGCTCCTGATGAGTTGTTTTAGCTCACTGGTTCTTAACCTTGGGTTACTCAGGAGTTTTGGACTGCAACTCCCAGAAGCCTTCACCACCAGCTGTGCTGACTGGGGTTTCTGGGAGTTGCAGTTCAAAAGCATCCGAGTAACAAAGGTTAAGAACCACTGTTTTAGCTGACTTTTCCATATGTAGCAGATTATGGAAGGCGAATAAAGATTCGAGATGGGCATGAAATGCTATGTTGTGCTTTCCCCCTATTTATACACATGGCACCACCGGTGTCGCATGTTCCCCACCCACCTGGCCATCTGGCTGTCCCACTCACAGTCTACCACACACCACCTAGAGCCTCCTTTTCTGGTAGCTGTCCAGACTGGGCAGGAGCTCAGGCTTTCTTTCCCTGTCTCCTCTGGCAGCCAACCACTCAATGGCTACACAATAAGAATCCTCATCCCACCGCCTCATCTGAATGGTCAGCTGACGGAGGAGGCAGGGAAGGGAAGCCCAAGTTCCTGCCCAGACTGGACAGCCACTGGAGAAGGAGAACCCAGGTGGCACGCAATGGATTGTGAGTGGGACAGCAGACCATCAGGTGGGGGGGAGTGAATGTGGCACATCTGGGGTGCCATGCATACAAATTGGGCCAAAACGCAACAAAGCATGGCAGATTGTGAGTGGGACAGCTGATTTGGGGGAGCAAATATGTGGCGAATAAGAGCTTCATGCAATCTCTAGTAAAAAGGTGCTCTTGAACAAGTATGGGCACAAGTGTATCTCATTTATTCTAGCCTCTTCCAGCTGTGTGGGGGAATGTTTGCTGTTGCATAATTAAATTGGGGGGGGGGAAGTCTCCTTTGTAGTTCCCTTTCTCTCTCTGTTCCAGTTTTGCTTTGCCTGCAGGAAGCCTGAAATTTTTATGTATCTCATTTGTAAAGCTCGCCTCAGTCTGCCTGAAAAGCAAGAAATGGTTCTGAAAACAAACTAATTATATTTTATTGTCTCCTCTCTTTTTTCTCCCCAACCGATCTCCCCATCTTGTTTTGGGATAAAAGAAAACAGTGGCTGTCTGAGATTCCTATACTGGATCGAACATATACTTGCGGTACCTGTTTTGTTTTGTTTTGTTTGTTTGTTTGCAAGGAATAGATAATGGATATTGCTATCCCTCCATCTGTTTTGTTACATGCCATCTAGCTTGGCATCTTATTTGTTGCTAGTAGACCATGTTGATCCCCACTGACATTTAAAGACCTATTATATGGTTACTGTCACAGTCTTGAACATGGATTTGGAAGCCACTTCTTGCCTCCCTTGATAATGAGTCTTACATTTTTTTCCTCCTGTAATTTGTTGATGTCTTCCCCCCTCCCCAGTATTTCACCTGCCAGCTAAACATGGCAAGTTCTGGTTAAACAGTTTTCTGTCATAGGCAGTATTCAATATCTAACATCCTCTAAAGGAGGCTGTTTTGTGCCCCAGTTATTCAGGATAATTAAAACGTCCATAGATTTCATTCCCTTCCCACCATGCTGCTCTTCCCTCTAGATGTGTATTGCTGCAGCAGAGCAAGGAATGGTTTCCAGAGCACCATTGGGAGCATTTAAAGTGAAGCCATGCAGCCTCTCTATGCAACATCAAGTCATCATGTCAGGATTCTGTCTTGTCTGTTCCACATGGTGAGTGCTTATTATCCCATCAGGAGGGGGTTATCGATTTGAGCTGGCCAATAACTGAGGTTAAAACCTTCTTATGAAGAAGCTCTTTTACTAACTCATACTCAAACATATTAGCCCCTGGTGGCAATCTCATTGTTACTCCTTTTGAAAACAGACTGCTGTCCTGTTGGTCTAGCATACTTTATAGCACTCTGCCTTCCTTTTCTGCCTGGGATGAAAGGACTGGCCTTGGATTCTCCTTTACCACCCAGGGAACAGAGGTGTTTTTGAGGGCTGGGAAGAAATTACTGTTCCCTTTCCCGTTATTATTCATGGGACAGGTTTAGACAATACTCAAATAATCAAGTCAAACAAAGCATGCATTTGATGGCATCTCTAACACAACCATCTCACCATGAAGGAATAAAAAGCTGGATCACACAGAGACATCTGACAGCCATGAGGTTCTTCTAGGGAGAAAGCAGATGGAATTTTGACCTTCTGTTGGTGATCCTTTTGCATTTTAACTTAAACACAAACTGTACTATAGAACACACTGCTTCCGAAGATCAGAGATATGTAATACAGTAAGGAGAAGTTACTGTTTGAGACTACAACACCTCAGCCAGCTTTCTGGACATTGCACTCTAAAATAATAACTTTTCTTAATCTCTAATACTCTTCATGTCCAGCACCACTTGTTTCAGCATGCGGAGCAAGGAGAAAAAACTATTTCAAATCCCTTTCTTGCTCCCCTCTAGTCTGCAGGGTTCAGACTATTTAAATAACAAACACCCTCTGTAAATACCAATAACATCTTCTTGCATATTTTATTTCCCATCTTTTCCTTTTCTCATTTTGAGACTCCTTTGAGTTTCCAGAAGAGCCAACCCTGTCCTGAACCCAGAGAACATGTCACCTCTGTCTTCTGAAGCTTCACGGAAGGAAAGAGTTAAATAACCATTTTGGTGCTGGATTATTATCCAGTGTTTCCGCCAAATGCCAAAGAGCACATTTGATGGGACTGGCAGCTTTGAGGGTCAACAGCATCCCACCACCTATCCTGTACATAAGTTGTATTAAGCTGAAGACCCAAGTCCTTTTACTGCTTGAGGCAAAAGCCACCATCCCATATGCCAAAGTCAAGGTGTGTAATATCTAAAGCCAGCCAAGTTATTTTGGCACTTGAGACAGAAAATCGCACAAGAGCCTTTCTCCCTCCATGATAAAATCACAATTGCTATCAATTAAATAGCTGACTAGTTGTTGCCCAAATCTGCTGCCTGAGACATCTGCCTCCATCTGTCTAATGGCAGGACCAACCCTGGAAACAGCCCGCCATCTTGATTTAGGGACATAACACATTCTCCTGCCATTCTGACAGAATCTACATAGGAACGCAGGATAGGGAGCTAGTCCTGGTGGCCTTTTCTAGACATAAAGCAACCCACTTTCATACTGCAGGAACTGGTATGCTCCAGCTGCTAGTGAAGAGGCCTTACATATAATTTGACTTTTAGACATATGGGAAGTCCATAGGGATAGCGGGGTTGGGGGGGGGGAAGGACTGACAATTAATGGGCATTTTAAATTATGGCCTTGACATTTTTGAAAGCTCCCATCAGTTAAAAGCCCACTTGCTAAAGCTTAGAGAGAACAACTGCCATTTTAAATACAAATCACAGATGGACTGTCCCATAATGTGTTTATGAGCCAAATGTATGATTTATTGTTGCATCTTTATCTCAGTTGATTATTTTACCAATGCAATTTATTATTTAGCAGTAAATCTGAAGTGGACGGCACTGTGATTTTCAACAACAAAAAATTAATATCCTAGTGCTCCATCTGCTGTACCTACTTATAATTTACAGCAGGACAAATAAAAGCCCAGATATGGTTTCTGAGCAATGTTGCTTCTTATATTCTAATTATTGGCTTGTGGAAGGACATACAAACACTGAAAAAAGTTGGCAGATTAAAAAAAAGTCAAAAGCTGAGTATTTTAACCATAATGATGACGCTTTCTATCTTTAAATCACGTCCTTCCCCCACCCAGGCATCTTCATCCTTTTGCCCCCACCCCCCTATATCAGAGGTGCATTTTTAAAAAGCTGCTATCCACTTCCACAAACAGGATTTACTGTTTCACCCCATCTCCAGGAGGACTCTTGTGTCTTTATCAGCTGTGAGTGAGGTAGTAGCTGGTGTGATGGACAAGGACACAGGAAATCTGTGTTCAAATCCTCACTTGGCAATGGAAGCTCCGTGGTAGGTGGCAATGGGGAAAGGTAAAGGTAAAGGTAAAGGTTCCCCTTGACAATTTTTGTCCAGTCGTGTTCGACTCTAGGGGGCGGTGCTCATCCCCGTTTCCAAGCCATAGAGCCAGCGTTTTGTCCGAAGACAATCTTCCGTGGTCACATGGCCAGTGTGACTTAGACACGGAAACCACTCTTTAAATATCTGTCAGTCCCTGAAAATCCTATTAGGGTTGCCGTAAGTTGTATGTGACTTGACAGCACATAACAAGGGGCATAATCTAAATTGGCAGCATATTTTAAGAACCTTGATACTACTATTTAAATAAATATTTACCTTCTGTAGCATCACAAAAATATACCCTTTCCTCTGTTCTCTTTGTTGGATAATTTCATGTTTTTGTTTCATTTTTTTTCGCTTCATAAACTCAAAGAAAGGGCCCAGCAGATTAAAAGATTGAAAAGGAGGTTAAGACAGTAGCAATACAAAAGTGGGCAGCCTATTTAAGAATCATTTCTCAAAACACCTATATAAAGATGAAGAGAATGTTGGCTAAGCAAGGCTAGTATGGTGAAGGAAAACGATTGCAAGGCTTGATTCAAGCATCTGCTCACGAGCAATGCCATGTGGAAATGCTGGGACATACAGCAGGACCTTTCCCGTCTAGGACAGGCTTTTTAAAATGTGAAGAGGCTTTTCAGAATGCAGTCTTATGGTCCCTGGCAAGGTATAGGACACTGTGGATGTCACTGTGGATAGGCTGAGAGTAGAGACTCTGGGCTCAGGAAGAGACCTGATGTTAAACATCTCTCTTCCATCAGGGCTGCAGGGTTGGGTCACACCAGGGACAGGCTTTGGATCTGCTGAATCTGAAGCCCTTCCAACAACTAACAACAAATGGGGGGAAATGCACCAGCATGCAAACAACATTGTTGTGCTTTCTCCTACAGTAAGCACTGAGATGGTAAATAGAAAAGATTTTGATGGGTCCATGTATCTGGTTTGTTTGTTCGATTTTGCTTGCTTGCTTGTTTGTTGTCCCAGGGATTCTGGCACATGGACTGCCAAAATGGAGGGTATTTGTGTAATCTCCCAACACTTGGCAATGGCCAGAAATTCACATCTGAATTTGAAAGATTGGTCTTTTCTGGTACTAAACACTGCAGAACTGACTGTGACCAATTTAGAAATAGGATTTGCTGAAGAGTTTTCCTCCCCATTTTTTCAGTTCACATTTTATTTTCTGGGGGGAATTTTTTTCTTTTGTGGAAGATATGTGAGTGTATCTGTTGGAACGCAATGGGCTGAGAGAGCTTGGGGTCACATACAGCCCCAGGGCTATGCTTTGCCCAGCCTCAAAATCAATGTCAGCGATTGGGTTCATGCCAGCCACTTTGCCCTGGCCAGCATGAGCCCAACAGTGCTTTGGATACTGACCACAGATGGTCTTTCCAACAGCCTGATGTGATTGCTTCCTCCATGCCCCTAACGTCTGTATAATTATCTGGTGCACCACTTGATTCGTCTGGCTATTTTCTATCCTCACATCCAATCAGAAAAACATCATTTTATCATATTCAACACTGCAAAAAAGAAGTTCTTTCCTCCTTCTTTCCTCCTTCTGATTTCTAACTTGATCCTCTTGGTTGTCTAATCCTTCTCCTATGTGGCTTTCTTCTGTCACACTTGAGATGGCTGCCACATCTCTCATTGCTCAAATCATGTCACATTTCCCTCTAAAACCCTATCCTGGTTTCCTATCCATTTTCCTATCCACCACAAATTGTTTATTCTTACTCTTAGAGCTTTCCATGGCCATTTCTGTTAGAGCTTTCCTCTTATTTGCCATTTCTTAGATCCTTATATGTCCTTGTCCACTTTGCTCCTAGTTCCATTGACTTCAGTTTAGGTGACATACCAAAAACAACAACAGCTTGCTGTCATTTCAGTTCCAGCTTATGGTAATGCTTCTCAGAGTTTTCTAGGTATAAAGTACTCAGAAGTAGTTTATTCCCTCCTTCTAGGGACACTACAGAACTGTGCAGCTTGCCTAAGACCATAGAGGTGGGCTCTTCTCCCAGGATGCACAATGGTGAATTGAACTCCCATTCTCTGGCTGAATGGCCAAGTACCAAATTCACTGAACTAAGCTTCTGGAAAACATTTCAGGTTCCATCTATTTTTTCTCCCCTGCTTCCTCATGCCTGGAATGTCTTCTCAGAACCCCATGTGATACTACCTTTTTCTTCAAAATCCGCTTCTGTGGTAAAGCTTTTGGCTTGAGCCCTTATTTATCTCCCCTACTAAAAGTAAATCCCAAGTCCCATATATTGATACGGACTATTACAGTATTTCCAATAAAATAATCCTGCTCAGGCAATGGGATTTACATAAGTGTCATCTCACCACTTAGCAACTGATTCCATGGAGCACTTCGCTTGGGCCTACTGATTGTTTAGGCCACTTTTTCTTAGATACTCATGTGTATATTTCCCTTCCTTCCTTTTTCCAAGTCCCTTAAAAGCTCTATAATGTAAACTCCACAGGTGAGGGAATCACAAAATGTGATTCAGACCCTACAATTGTGAGCACTTCAGAACTGGTACTCTTTAGTAGTATCCAGAAATTGACCAAAATATAGTGGTATAGAGAAGGACAGACATTATTGACCTGACAATGTCCCTGCACTTCAGCCTTTAATTCCCACACTACAGTTTCAAAGCAGGGACTTTTGAGTACTGCAGTGATAATAAAATTAGATTTGTTTGCCAGCTGCCCTTTGATTTTTCTGCAAGGTTAAGAAGAGTGTTTCTTTTTAAGGATCTGAAGCCCCTAATCAACTGAGATAAGAGAAGGGAACAAGCAAGGAAAACCAGTTGCTCTGGTAAGTCTTCCATAATCACACATGGGTACAATCTTAAAAAGCCCCCCCCCTTTTTTTAAAGGACAATCCAGTTCAAAGAAAGTGTAAAGTGATTGCCTAGGTTTTCCACAAATTGCCATTATGAATGAATTCAAAGGGAAGAAGGAAAAACAACTCTTAGAATGTTAGATCAAGATAGAGTCAAGCTCTAAAGACAGTGTCTGCAATTGATAAATCAAAATATATGTACAATAAACAGTGTAGAGGATTGTTTCGGTACCTATGGAGACAGAGAAATATGCTGCCTGAATTATAATAAAATACTGCAAAATCTCATGGTCTTGTTCAGTACCATGAACAGTTCCTTGGTTCTCCTTAGGTAAATATTAACAGCTTGCGGTTCAGTAAAAAAGTGGCCCACAGCACGATACAATGCAAATGTTTGGGGCAAACTATATTTATTTGGAACCAGTATGTTAAAAAATATTTACCAGAGGGATGTTTGTGTATATAAGGGAGATGAACAGCTATAGATCTGAATGGCAAATTGGAAATGAATTTTCACCACAAAGAACACCAACAGAACACACTCAGTCATGACACACAGAAGTAAAGGCACAGGGGGAAAGTACATACGGGAAACAGGCAAGCCCTTGTCTAACTCCTCGCAACATTATTAAAGATTTTTAAAAAATATTAATTGCAGTTCAGATAAAGCACAGTGCCATTTCTCCACATAAGGTGGGGATGACATCTAAAGCCACAATACTACACATAGTATCAAACAATAATATTTGTCTGCCATCATCCCAACTTATGGTTACACTTCCAGGATGTTTTTAAAGGTGTTTTATTGGTACCCTTTGGGGAGGGGGCATTGCAGGTCTATGTCCAAGGTCCCACAACCTGGCTGTACTCACAGGAGGCACAGTGGGGAATCAAACTTCCAAACTCTGGCTCCCCAGCCAGGTCCTCCACAGGCAGATCTCACTGAGCTTTCCAGAAATGCACTTGGAAGTAATCCCCACTTGAGATAATGAGGCTTGCTTTGAAGTAAGTATGGATAGGATTGCTCTGTTAATCTTTCTTTGAATGCTTTGTTCAACTGGAGGCCACTGGTGAAACAAGAAGACATAAATAACTACAAAAAGGGAATGAAAATTAGAGGATACAGAAACACAACTATAAAACATGAGGTTTGAATTGAAATTTTGGCTAGACCAGCTCTTTGCAAAGTCTTTTGCAACAAGGTTTAAACACTTGTGTAGTTTATAATGTAGCAATTTCCACGGCAATAAGGGATTTGAATGTTTTTTGCAATTATTGCCACTTTCCACAGCCTTACCTAAATGTTTCTTCTTTTGTGAGTCTTAAATGTCATTGTTTCTCCACAGCCGCTTAGCTTAACTCTTGCAGTTTTATTTAATTTGCTTGAAAATTTGCTTTGTACATCAGGATTCTTTAAATCAACATAGCCATTAATGGGATTTATGTGAACATAAACTGCCTTGGAAGCATTTGATTCTTAACAAGGCCCTTCTTCATTTAAGGCGAGGATGGAAAAGTTGACCAGTCAGGTTTTATTAGGGTTGCTTTTATTTCACTTAGGCAATCTGTAAACACAGGTATCTTTGCTTATTGCAGTCTTAATTCCTTGGTGAAAGATTGTGACATAGGAAGGGAAAATGAGAAGTGTAGACAACAGGTGCCCTAAGCAGGCTTCCAAAATTCAAGTATATTGGGTGTGCGTGTGTGTGTGCGCGCATGCATGCGCGCTATCGCTGCCCCTCTCCACATTTATTTCTATCAGTTTCCATGCATAGAAGGGGATTTTCTGAAGAGAAAGCCCTCTACCATCCATGGTGTCTCTCCACAGCACCAGGAATGCTGGAAAATCAACACTCGACACTGTACAAAGAGAAGTTTCTTCCCTTCAGAAAGTTGACTATCATGTTTAGAGGACAACTGAAACATTGTGTAGGTGTTATTTCTTAAAGATACATTCTGCATGCTTGCATAGGGATAATTTTACTTGTTTTCAAATTCACCAAATACAGTATGTAGTGGGAATACACAATCAATAGTCCTGACAGGGAGCTTATGCAATTAGCTTAATAACTGAGGGGAAATTAACTCAAGGAAGGAAGGAAGGAAAAGTCAGTGGGATGGTCTTGGAGAGGATTATGGCTGGATCCAAGTCCAGATGTGGTGAGTGTTACATTGTTACAGTCTAATGTCTCTAAATATCCATTGTGATGTAGAACAGTTGCTCCCAACCTTGGATAACCTTGATGTTCTTGGACTGAAGTTCCCAGAAGCCTTCACTATCAGCTGAGCTCGCCAAGGTTTCTAGGAGTTGCAGTCCAAGAACACTTGAGGTTGGGAACCACTGGTGTAGAGGAACAGAGTGAGAGACTAGGAGACCTGGGTTCAAATCCCCACTTGGCCATGGAAACTCATTGGGGCATGTGTGTTGAACTGCTAAAACCACTCCTTAAATATCTCACTTGCCTTGAAAGCTCTATTAGGGTCAGTATAAGTCATTTCCAAATTGATAGCACATAATGTAGCAATGTCCCTCACCAGAGGGCAGAGCCAATGTTAGCAACCATTGAGGAAAGGATACTGTTCAAGAGAAACTACAATTTTTAAAATGCATCTATATTTGCCAGGCAGATAAACTCAATTTATATTCTGGTGGTTTCTCTGCAGTTTTGGTTGTTTCTGTGCAGTAGAACCAAGACAAAAGGTGATCAAGGAGAAAGATGTAGAATGCTTTGCCAATACAGGATGGCTCAAAGAACTCAAACTTTTAGAGGAGTAGTAGAAAATATGATTCAGATATTAAATGCATAATTTACTCCCAAAAGGGCATAAGAATGCTTCTTTCTCTTTAGCAACATACAACAGACATTTTGAATTCTCTCCAAGGGATTGGGGCAAAATGTCTGGGTTCAGGAAAACACACATCTCCTTCATGAAAAGTTTATATTACCAGTTTCACCACTGGTTTGCATAACATTGAGCGCTTGGCATTACATCAATGAGCCACCCACTGTACAAACCTCTGCCAGGCCAAGTGAAATGCTATTAGCGCTGTCCGGAAGGTTGTAAGTTCTACAGCCCATGCATGGGGACTTCCAAACAGTATATACTGGACAAGTGAGGGAAATTGCATAAGCACTTTTCACAATTTTCTAGTTGTTACAAATTGGGGGGTGGGTTGCCATTGAGTGTGCATAACTTGAGTATATCCAAGCAAAAACTGTGCACCCCTCTTGCATTGTTTTGGGTATACATTGCACCAACCCAATAGGATTCCTACCAGCAACTCTGAAGAATCAAATTAGGCTTAATTGCAATTATCTTAACTTGGTTGGGTTCTACAAAAGCAGCCTAATCTCCATTTCTTTATTTTCAAAAAGTTTCTAATAGCTTGGGGGGGGGGAGAGGGGGAAAATCAGCCTCTCCTTCCAGTTTCGTTCTGTATCCTTTGGGTTTTTCTGTTAAGAGTCTCAACCCCAACTAATGGAGTA
The DNA here is from genome assembly GCF_051106095.1 of Pogona vitticeps. Classification (NCBI taxonomy): domain Eukaryota; kingdom Metazoa; phylum Chordata; class Lepidosauria; order Squamata; family Agamidae; genus Pogona; species Pogona vitticeps. The sequence continues at coordinate 132,672,172 of NC_135784.1, forward strand.
ACAGCTGCTCCCACCCAGATAGCACCTTTCATTATGAGCCGCAAGATATAGCAAGCCTTTTGCAGGATTCATGGTTTTGGATAAAAAATACACTTCAGTGAAGTCCCTGTGGGATGAACTAAAACAAACCTGAGCCCTGGCAGCCGTAGAAGGTGCACCATTATCTTTAATATCTGGGAGCAGGTCAAGCTCAGCCTGGAAGCGCCTTTAACACTTCGGTTTTCAAAGGGCCCAAGAAAGCTTGAAGGATTTGCACAGGCCGCATACCTGAAAGTACATCCTCACTTGCTGGTCTTAAAGCGCAACACGGAGGTGAGGGTGGCCTTGTTGGTATGTGGAATTATGACCATTTGGGGTTTTCTGGTCCATCCTAAGTGTTCTAACGTGAGCCTAGCAAAAAATAGAAGGCCAGTCTAGAAGAAAAGCAGAAACGCACATCATGTGAAATGTATCTGCACTAACATTTGTTTGTTTTTCAAATGAAATAAGAATACTCTTAGAAGGCAGGAGTACGGCCAAGTTCAGCTAGAGTTACTCCCCAGAAGGTATGTTTGCACAACAAATGACAAAGTGATGAAGGGAAAAGTGTGGCCCTTAAGATGTTGCTGTGCTATGAACTCCATCATCCCCATCACCTTGGTTTTCTGCTTAGTTTGTGGCCTCTCTGGCTACCTTTTGGGCAAACAAAAAAGGACTGATGTGTGTTTCATGTGGTGTGGCTTTAATTAGGAAATGGTCTAGTTACAATTAACTTGCTCATCAAATAAATGCTGAATTTCGGTTCTGTAGCAATTGAAACCTAAGGCTTGTCCAGAGGGGTGGAAGAGAGGAAAAAGAAAGATACATTCTGAATTATATCAGAGAGCTACCCCAGTGGATGTACCCAGGCCACTGATGTTGTGTTGGGATGGTGGGAATCGAATAAATCAATACATTTGGGGTGACTTAACAAGATTGGCCCATGGAAAAATGCTTAAACCAACTGCTATTTTTAAGATCTGCCACTAGATGCCAGCAAAGACTGTCAACATCACAACTTTTCCAGTCCAACAAGGTTTTTATCCCATCGAAGTACTCTCTGGGTGGTTTAGAACTTAGTTATGAAGGCTGCACATTGCCCCCCCCCCCCAAGCTGGGTACTCATTTTACCAACCTCGGAAGGATAGAAGGCTGAGTCAACCTTGAGCCAGCTACCTGGAATTGAACCCCAGGTTGTGAGCACAGTTTTGGCTGCTGTACAGCAGTTTAACCACTGTGCCGCAAGGCTCCCAAATGGTTCAAAAATTGTAGATTCAGTGTTACTTAAACAGTCATCACATTTAGCAACAAGAGAAGGAAAGGAAAAAAGAAATCCTGTACACAATGTTATCATAGATATCATTGCATAAAAAATCTACTTAATATTTTCTGAAAGTTTTCAATAGGCCTGAACAGAAAAAGAACTGCAAAGAGCAAGAGCCACAAAACAGAGCATCTTTTGCTGAATTGAGGGGCAGAAGGATTACAGAGAGTCAGTGTGATGTAATAGATAGAGGGATGGACCCGGGACCTGGATTTGAATCCCCACTCAGCCATGGGAACTCACTGCAGTGGTAAAGCCACTCCTTAAAGTGCTCACATGCCTTGAAAACTCTATTAGGCTTGCTGTACATTAGATGTGATTTGACAGCACACAAAAACAGGAGGCTTACAAGAGCATGGATGATAGTTACAAGATACCTGTTTTCCAGGATAATTTGACAACTGCTGCTAGTTTGCTTTTGGATATCAAAGGTATATGACCCCGAGAAGAGGCCCGGAAAGTGAAGACTAGAAACTGAACCTTCTTGTCAGTCACTCCCCAACTTTGGAACAACCTCCTGTCCGAAATCCGCCTGGCCCCTTAACTGGAAACTTTTAAGCGATCCTTTAAAAGTTTTTTTTTTAGATAGGCATTTCCTGAAACTGTTCAGGTGAGAAAGAATGGAGCCAATGTAAAGTTGGAACCCTACGTTCCTGTAGTACAGGCTTCAGCCCAGTAATATGAGGCTATACAGTATATTGTATAAGGGTTACAAGCTGCCGACAGGCAGAGTAAGTAAACATTTTGTGGTCCTTCTTCAGGCAAAAAAAATCTACTAGAGACATGAAATGTTTCCAAACCCACGAGGCTAGATGTTAGATGGGGAAGGACTGAAAAGAGGCAGGTTTGCATGTATGCAGGAAGGCTGGGTCAAGAGAAGAGAAATCCTCCAGCTTTAAAAACTGTGGGTGCTCCAGGAGTCTGCTAGGAAATGGAGTGAGTCCTGCTGGGACACCTATTTCATTTTAGAAAAGTGATTGTGATCACCTTCCCTCCAGGAAAAATGCAGTATATATATTATCCTGCTGTGTCTGTTTTCTGCAGAGGGAAATAAACACCCATAGGACCATCTCAGCTTCTCATCTCACACATGATTCTGGTTTGTCATTCAGCACCATAACCCTATCCTCTGTTCAAACTGGCACAGTGAATCACAGCCTGCTAAGCAGTGATCCAGTAGTAAATTTCAGTGCAGCCTCTCATCGGGGAGAGTCTGCATAGTAACACTCCAAGAAATGCAGGCAGCTAAGCTGGTCAGTGCTGATAAATCAGCTGCAGGAGTTTTCATTTTTAAAGGAACAGGTCTTTTTTAAAAGTAATGCATCTTAATTGTCCATTTAAGGCCACTCCAACCCAAAGTGCATGATAGATTAAATCTGAAGCATGCGAGGAAGCCTTTCTTTTGTTCTTTTTTACTTGCATGTAATTACATTTGGTTCTCATGCGAATATGGCCCAGTGTGCAGTGGTAAAGGAGGTGTAAATAGGATGACCAACTTTTCCAACCGGATTTCCCCATAATTCAACCTCTCATTATGTAGGTTAGAGAGCGAGGGGGGGGAGTAAATGCAGGAAGAAGACATATGCCTTCCGATTCATGAGTAATGGATTTCTTTTCTTTTCTTTTAAAGCACCGATTTCTTCACTCTGGGTAGCCCAATGAAACTTCTATGTTCCAGTAGGCTGGGCAGAGAGTATAGAAGTCAGACAATGGGATGATTTTCTGTCTAGTTTCCTAATCACAGATCTTCCCCTGATCAGCAGGAAACAGATGCATTCTCCTTCTTTGCAGTTTTCTTGCAAATGCAGCTCTCTCTCTCTCTCTCTCTCTCTCTCTCTCTCTCTCTCTCTCCCCTCTAGGTGCCTGGCCCACCCTTGCTGCAGAAGCATTAGCAAATCCCCCAAGGAACAGCAGCCTCTTGCAGTGGCTTCCAGCAGGCTGACGGGGCAGACAGGAGCTAGATGAGGTCTGGAGAATTGGAACTGGGGGTTGTCAAGAGAAGCAGTAGTTTTGTTATGGGCAACAGCTTGTACAATGTCCACAGATGCATTCCAGCAGCAAGCAAGCCTGCTGGCATTTATGCTTTGTAAGACAACTCACGCATGCACACACATGCATGTAAACAGGCAAACATTTCCTTTGTATGAACATTGAATTAGAAAACTGAGCTGTTGTACAGCAGATATTTTTCATTTCTTTAATATTTTTGCTGATCAAGTCACCCAAGTCTGAGACAATTCAGCAACATGCCAGGATACTAGTGCTTCAGATTTGTAACATGGTATAATACAATTCTCAAAAGTAAACAAACAGTTTCAATAGGCAGTTGGTTCGAGGAAAAGGGTTATTTGTAATCATTTACACAAATTTTTCAAAGCGGGAAGATACTGTAAGATCTTTACTGTGCCTTGTCTGTTTCCTGGAGAAGGTGGGGATCTGAGATTTCTCTCCCTCTGCTGCATCCAGCCTAAAAGTGGCCCTGCTTACTCTCAAGTAAACCTACTGAAAAATAAGAAAAATGATTCACAGACATACAGCTAGAGAAGGGGCCATTTCACAAATCCACAATTCCAATTCTGAATATTATCTACCCGGAAAGCCCAGAAAAAGGATGGTCATAAGTCAGAATTGGCTTGACAGTACATGATGATGATTATTGTTCTCAGTATTTGTTTAGTAAACAATCCACTGTGTGTTGCGGGTGCAGCTCTGTGGGAAACATTGCCCTTTCTCATCTAGCTATGTTTACCATAGCAAACCAGTCCTCTGTGTGGGTTACCCTGTGAAGGACTTGACCTATGGGGCACCACAGCAAAGTGATGCTTTGCGAGTATTCATAGAATTTCCTGAATACCTTTTGATTCAAAACAATAACTTCCTAGTTGGATTAGTTGGGAAGCATGAGAAATGTTTTGGTTTGGTTTGGTTTAAAGAAAAGTTCTCAACATTCAAGGCCAGCATTTGTTAAATCTGTTTGGCAGAACAGCAACATTAGCCTTTTGGTTTCTGGCTTTTACTGCTTCATCTTTCCTGTGCTCTGAAGGGCAGTGGGAGTGGAGAGGGAAGACAGAGGGAATCTGACAATAGGAGGCTCCTTCCACTCTCAGGTGACATTACACAAACTTTGTTTGATTGGAAATCCTTTTAGATAACAACAGTCAAAGAAATAGGTAACCTGACAGAAAGCAATTGCTTGGAGGAATAGGTTAGCAGAGATATGGAGAGAAACTACAAGCTACTGAATGGAGTGGATTTCAGTGGTTTCAAGTCGGAAATGGAATGGTCTCGTATTTAATAAGCTTCGCCCTTATGCGATGCTCATCCAAATTTACTGAGCGGTCGAAGTGAGCAAACCAGCTAAACAACCCAGCATCGAAACCGAGCATACCAAATTGTGGATCTGCTTGCTGTCTGTTTGGCCGATGGGATCAAGACACAGGATGCGCCCACAACAATTGGTGTCTGTGTGGATATACGCAAAAAAGAGATCGCTGTGCTAGAGATTTGCCTCCGGAGTGAGGACAACACTGAGGCTCAGATGCCGCTAAACATGCAGCATAGACACTGGCTGATTTCCCTCTCTAACAAGGATGCATGCACTTGCCTATATGTCAAGCCTGCCTCCTGGTACTTTTAATCCACAATGGTCTACTAAACTGGCAATGTCCGTCAAGGGTTTCCACCTGGAGAGCATCCCCAGCCCAGTGATCCAAGATCTTTTAAAACAGAAATCCTAGGAAATTAAACCTGCAACCTCACTGTTTGCAAAGCAGCTTAAAGTTTATATACAGGATACAATCCAGCAGATGTAATTGGTGATTAGTGATGATTAAGTTATTAAATCCCAGTAAAACCAAGAGATTTATGTCTTTGTGATTAGAATGTAAAAGCTGGGGAGTGAAGGGGTGAACAATGAAAAGGCAATGCATCTTCCCCAAGGGCTTTTACTTTTTCCTGGGGGGGGGATGGATTAATTAATTAATGTCACTTTCTGGCTGTCTAGTAGCTAAAGTTCTCTAGGTAATGTAGGAAAGCGATGGTTCGCTCAAGCAAGCATCCCCTACTCTGTTCAGACCATGATCTGTCTATGCTAGGCTCTAGATAAAACATTACAGTGTTTAAGATACAAACCATAATAATACTTTATGAAATATTTTATGGCTTTTGAAATAGTTTATTTTGCAATGATTACTGAAATACTTGAGTGAAGATGTACAAATCTTGCTGCCTGGCCTTTACTGCCCCCAAATGGTTTCTAACCTTACCTAAAGGATGATGCTGGAAAGGGATGGAACCTTACCTAAAGGATGATGCTAGAAAGGGATGGAACACTCAAGCTGCTTTCTACATCCTGCCATTGTTATTTATACTAATTGTTTTCTGGTCCTCGCCTGCTCCCAATCATGCCTAATAAAAACATTTTAAATAAATAAATATTGCCCATTTGTCTTGTCTAGCGTCCATGCCATTTCAGGGGATGGCACAACTCTGATCCAGTAGCTTCTTGTCTGTATCTCTGTTACTCTCTCTCTTTTTTTTGCAATCCTATGTGATGTGGGGCAGCCAAATGGGAAAGCAGAGAAGGTAGAGAAATTTTTTCTAATTAGTTGGTTCAGATCGGAGTTGGCTATAACTGACTCGGAAATGGATCTCAGGGTTATGATGAGAAAACATTGAACCAGCATGTGGCTGCTCTGAACAAGACAAATTCCAGCCCGGGGATCATTAGGAATGAAACTGAAAATAAAACTGCGGAGAGCTTAGTCTTAGAGATTAGGGATGTGTACCAGTTTCAGAAAAAAGTCTTTTCAGGAGGCGAGGCAGAGCAGGGATACTTGTATGTTACAGGAACAGGTATGAGATGGTTCAAGAAACCTCCAGTCAAGCTTAGGACAGTTCATGTTGCCCTACTGAGATTTGCTCTAACTTTTTTTGGTTTTAAAATACTGAACTGGGAGGAAACTTCTCTTATCAGATTGCCCACATTCTAGAATTTGCTTGCTTTTTCTTTTGAGTAGCTGAACTTAGTCTTCATTACACTTAGCACTCTGTGTGTCTGTCTGTGTGTCTGTGTGTCTGTGTGTGAATGTCAGATGGATGACTGACTGTCTTGTAATGGCTTTGATTGGAGAGGTCGATGTAGCACTGGTGGCTATCTCCCTCCAACCCCCATTTTTCTACTTCCTTTTCATGTTTAATATCTGCTGCCGCCTTCTACTTGCATGACTGGGTTTTTTCCCCTTGCTGGGGTTGCCTTGGTATGTGCTACAGCAGTGAGTGCCAAACATGCAGCATTTTGATTTGCAATAAGCAGTGAACAGTGAGTGAGTGAGAAGAAGATGAAAGTAGAGTGAAAACACTTGGTCAAATCACATTATTGACTGTAGACAGTAAGAGGAGCTCTTTCACATATTTCAAGCAAATGTTTTTAGGACAGTACTATTTATTTATTTATTTATTTATTTATTTATTTATTTATTTATTTATTTATTTATTTATTTATTTATTTATTTGACTTTTATGCCACCCATCTGGCTGCCAAAGGCCACTCTGGGCGATTTACATGTTAAACACAAACAATTTGAAGCAATAAACATAATAGTTATAAAATCAAAATAAGCACAAGCCAACAACATTTTAAAGTAATAATAATAAAAATAATATAAAATAATATAAAAGCAATAAATAAATAATATAAAATTAAACAATAATCATTATTATTATTTTGGACTCCGAATCCTAGAATTTTCCAAGAATTCTCCAGCACTACTTGCTATACAAAAAGGAGACTGGCCCAGTGCTTCCTGAATGGCTTAAATATATGCAGACGTTTTAGTCTTGCTGGTCATTAGGCTTTAGCCTGCCTCCCTGGAGGGTGGAAGGAAGCCCTCTGAGGGCTGCACAGATTGTCAAAAAATGAAAGTGGATGTGGTCTAAAGTCCAGTTTTTTTTGGCGGGGGGAAATGGGCATATGGGGTAGTTAAATGGCCTAGGTGGACCCTGTGATCTATTTAAAAGCTGAACTGCCATTGCTGAAGGTTTCTAGAATCTGCATTTCACTCCTTTCCCACCTCAAAAATTAGGAGCCAAGGGAAGATCCAACCACAGGACCATATTTTGCCCACCACTGCTGTAAACTAATAGCCCATTAAAAATCAGACTAAGGCTCTGATAACTATTCAAGGCTGAAGCGGTCCGTCAGGACCAAGTCCTTTCTGCACCTCTACTGAGCTGACATGCTACTAGCCTACATTGGTAACCACTCCCTTCTAACAGAACTAAGGCTAGTGTTATTCGGTAGATATTTGGTTCTGAGCTACCATCACCTTTTAAGCAGAGAAAATTGTTCTCCCCGTCAAAGAGAGAAATAAATGGGAGATGAAAGCAAGCATGAAGGAAAAATGTCAGTAATAAGCTATTGTTAATGAAAGCTTGGACAGGCAAACGCACATAATCTCTCTGAAATTGCAGCGCTGTTCCAGTAGCTTGAAGGTATTTCAAGGCCACACACAAGAAAGATCTCAAGGAGATTTGTCAGAAGCTTTTGGGACTTAACAGTTTATTCACGTGTTCCATCAATTTGGGATCTGTGGCTGCAGAATATGTGGACTATGAGAGATGATAAAACATGAGGAAGATGAGCATTGTGTGGTGTGGATATTGTCCATTTGTTTCTTCTGTTTTGAGTGAAGACTTGCCATTTCGTTAAGGTACCAGCTTCCTTTCCGCCTACTCAAGGCACTTCTTTTTTTAAAAACTCAACATCATTCTTATGAAGTAGACTAGGTTTATAGATAGAGTCAAGTCAAGGCAGGAATGCCTCCCACCTTTTTTTGAGAAGAAGATGAAAGTAGAGTGGATAATTCAGACAAACAAAATGATACAGTTTTCCAGATGGAATCAGAAAAAAAGGAAATTATTTTAAGGAAGGGAGAATCTGAGAAGGAAACCTTTCGAGAAAATTTTCTGAAAAGGAAGGAATATGTGAAGGAGAACTTTTCCAGGACAGGTGAGGCAAAGAAGGGAGAGTAATGATAATTAGATGTGATTCTTGCCTAAGAACAATGACAGAGTGGGGGGTTGTGTGGAATTTGTTTCACCCAGCATTTTGCTCTCTGTACTGTGCTTTATCTCCTTCATGGATTGCTGCCACGGGGCTTGAGTAATTCAGAGAAGCTATGGGCTATGTCGTGCAGGGACACCCAAGACAGACAGCTTTTTGTTGTGATAAGGAGGGGGGGATTATCTGTTACTGTGATTGATGGGTGTCGTTAGCTGGTCTTTTTTGTGCAATGATCCCTGGTCCTTGTGGCTGGGTAGAGTTCATTGACCTTTTACAGACTGTATTTTTCAATATCGGGAGCCAGGCCACATTTAGTTTTAGGCCTTCTTCCTTTTTGTTGAAATTCTGTTTATGGATTTCAATAGTTTCCCTGTGCAATCTAACATAGTGGTTGCTGTGGAAAGGTATATATTGGAACCACAAAATGCAGCATTCACACCAGAATCAAAGAACATGAGAGACATTGCAGACTAAAACAACCGGAAAAATCAGCAGTAGCTGAACATGCCCTAAAACAAGCTGGATATGAAATTCTATTTCAAAATACTGAAGTACTGGACAACACCAGCAATCATTATGTTAGACTGCACAGGAAATCCATTGAAATCCATAAACATCAACAGAACTTCAACAAAAAGGAAGAAAGCCTAAAACTAAACACACGAACAACAGAAACAAGGGCAACAACAACCACAGGCTGAAAAAGATGCATTTCCCATCCTTATCTCCTTTTCCCCATTGCCCCATTTTCACACCATCAAAAGGAGTAGCCGGGGAGGAGTATTTCAGCTCATGAGCATACTGGGGGTGGGGAAGAGAGCCACTTATGCTGCTTCAGGGAGGAATGGCAGTGTACCCGCACAGACACAGAGACACACACACATACACATATAAAGCAAAGTATGCTTCTTATATTCCACCCTATAGGAGTTAAAGCACTCTCTCGCTGATTTACAATTCAATTATATGGACTGCACATTGCCCCCATTCCCATCTCAAAAAGCTGGGTACTCAGCTTACCGACTTTGGAAGGATGGAAGGCAGAGCTAACCTTGAGCTGGCTACCTGAGTCTGTTGGGATTGAACTCAGGTTATGAGCAGAGTCCTAGCTGCTGTACTGCAGTTTAACCACTGTGTCAGAAGCCTCCTTCAAATGGGAGCCAGCTCATTTTCTATAATTGTTGCCTCAAGGCAGGTTCTTCAGTCACAGCAACCTCACAAGAGTAATTACATTGATTTTTTTAAAATGCACCACCTCACTCAAGACATTGAAATTAAATAATTGCAAGTAACTAGATGCCTATAACAAATTTTCCTTCATAATTACATTATAATGTAACTGCAACTTAATGAGAGAACACTTCATTCCTCTTCAAGTGTATCTGTAACTTTCAAGTTGTTTTGAACATGATGAGAAAGGTTGCCTTTTTAAACAACCAAGGACAAATATTCCACTGGTCAAATGTTGGTCCATATGCTGCATTATGGGTGTCCGGATCAGGAAGAGGTGGATGAGCAGAGAATGTGCTTTATATCTCAGGCTCTTGCATGTTAAGCCCTTTGGCTCATATATCTGATATCAGTGAGAGTCCTTGTGCTCATACGCACAAGCTTCTTGGAATCAGATTCTATTGTTAGAATATGACAGCATAAAAATGGACTACAATGCAACTGGATGTTCGTAATGTGTGTTGGAAATGTGGGGGAAGTGAAGACAATTTTATATATGGGGGCCTCATTAAAAATAACGAGTAGCCGTTTCTGGGAAAACACTATAGAACAGATAGATAGAATCACTGGAGAATCCCAGACTCATGAGCACATCGAACCCATTGTTCGTTCAAAAATACTTACTGTATTATATGGGTGTCCTAAAATTTTAATATTTGGAATTGGTTGATAGCCTAGCAATAGTGGTCCTGGCTAAGGAGAGGCTTACTGCTCTTTTTATCTACAAGGATGGAGTCAGTAGAACAGCATATAGATTTAATGGGGAAATTAGCTGTATAGAGTCACTTATGCGAAGGTGGGTGGGACTTAATACAAATGGATAGCTAGGACCTGAATATAAACATAGTCTCTCGAGACTGAAGGATGCCTACATTGAATATAATCAATCACAGTATTTTGCATGGTGATTGTGGAATCATTTGGAACATATTCCTTGCTAGACCTTTTTGTAGTCTATAATACAGATGAATAATAGGGATAAATACAGGAAATTGTTTTAATTCTGTTTATGTTTTAAAAATTACAAACATCAGTTTTTTAAAAATCCCTTCTTGTAGTATTATAATATATTATAGTACTTATTATCATTTATATTTTCGTATTGTTTAGGTGACATATTTACATATTCAATATACTTTTTAAAAATTCTGCCACTAGATGGAGATGGCAAAAACATGGTTCAGGTTTCGTTTGGTCTTGCATTAAATTGCACTTTTCCACCTTTGAACAATATTAAGCATCCCTTCCAGTCAGTTCCATATAAGAAAGAGGGAACACAAATGATTTATCTTATTTAGCCTGCAAAAGCCTGTAAGTGACTGGTTCAGGCCAGAGCTTTGGAATAACAGGTTCCAAGTAATTTAATTCCAGTAACTTGTTACTTTTTGGATAACCAGGGTTATTGATTTCAAAAACAATGCAATCAGTTAGGACTAAAATTATCTTATTAATGTGATTTCCCCCCCAAAAGATATTTAAGAGGTTATTTTAAAGGGGTTTTAGATACATTTGACAGGGATTCTCCCCCCCCCCCCCCCATATTTCATTTCATGAAACTTTGGAAAGTGATGGAAAAACAACAAACATCCCAAGAAGAAGCACCACAATTCATTTCTCCAACCCTGCAATTAACAACAATGGGTCGCTTTTCAAACACTACAGCAAGTCATGAGAATGAATTACTCTGAAAAATTAACTTTCCAGGCTTTGGTTTAAGCCTCTATAAAATTCCTAAATAGCCTGATCAACTGGGAGGAAACAGGGAACAAAAAGGGCTAGCAGAAAGCAAAGCAAAGGGAGAACAAGTAATAATCATGTGGTGTCAAGTCAGTTGTGACTTATGGAGACCTTTTTCAGGGTTTCCTAGGTAGAGAATACACAGAAGTGGTTTACCATTGCCTTCTTCTTGGGGGTGTCCTGGGACTGTGCAGCTGGCCCAAGGTTGCACAGTCTGGCTCTACTCACAGGAGGCACCGTGGGGTATCAAACTCCCAACCTCTGGCTCCACAGACAGATACTAAACTCACTGAGATATTCTCACTTCATCATTGTCTCCTTCTCCCCATCCAATGCTCCTGTTCCCTGGGCTTACCCACTTGATAGTTAACACTCCCCAATGGAATGCGGGCCCCGGGGAGGTGAAAAGATTGGCCACTCCTGGTATGAATGCTTTGTTTGTTTGTTGTGGGTTTTTCAGGCTCTTTGGCCGTGTTCTAAAGGTTGTTCTTCCTGACGTTTTGCCAGTCTCTGTGGCTGGCATCTTCAGAGGACAGCACCCTGTGCTCTGGTGGTAGTTTGCTTGGGAGTTGAGTATTTATGGCTGTGAGATAGGCTTTTGTCCTTTTCAGCAGATGGGTGATTAGTGTGTCTTGTTGTGTGTGTATTGTTGCGATAAGGAGAAGAGATCATCTGTCACTGTGATTGATGGGTGTCATTAGCTGGTCTTTTGTGTGTAGTGATCCCAGGTCCTTGTGGCTGGGTAGAGTTCGTTGACCTTTTGCATGCTGTATTTTTGTTTGTTTGTAACTATTGCCTTATTCCCCAGACATGGAAAGTAAGGGTTAGCAGTCCTATAGTAAAGATGATACCTTTCACAGTGCGAGACTCATGTAACTGACAGAGCTGCACTGGAACAGGCGGGGGGACCTGATATACAGCAAATATGCTGAGTCTCCCACCCCTCCCCCATGCCTGTGGAGGACATCATTATTTTGGCCTGGCTTCAGCCTTCCACCAAACAATGCTTTTTGAGCTGCTTTTTCATTTCTCATTTTCTCAGGCACCCAAGAGTGGTCTACTCTGAACAGGCAAGGAAAGAGACTGGCCTTACATGTGAATAGCAGCAGCTATACCATGCCAAACCATGTGCCGAGGGAGAAACAAAACCCCCAATCCCTTTTCTTTCTCCCTTACCCTGTTACTGAAGAAAGCATTAAAGGCGGCAGTGGAAATCTTGTGTTAGAATTTCTTCTTCTTCTTTTTAAACATAGCACTTTTTTTGTTTTGTTCCTAAGCTATACAAACTGCAGGAGAAAGATTAGAGTAATCAAATCCATTTTTTGTAAGGCAACATTTAACTGGGCAGGTTTTGTTTTAATCCTAAATGCCCTATTGGGGATTCATTGCCAAAACCCATCCGTTTCCCATTTGTTTTTAATGGAAGAGAAGATGAGTTCTGAATAATTAAAAGTGAATTCTTTTTTTCTCTTTTTTTGGGTCTGGCTGGCTGCCTGCCAGCCAGGAGAGCTGAATGATGGAGGTTTACTCAGCTGTCTCTCACCCCTATAACTGGATTTCAAATGAACTTCAATGTTGATGATGCAGTGCCAACATAATGAAGGTCAAGCAAGGAGACAGGAAATCTCCACTTTATTAATAGCACACTTGGGAGGTTACAGGGCACGGTGTTAAGACTAGGGCTATGACCTGGGGTTCGTTCATGGACAAAGCAGGGGCAACCCATCCACACGTCAGTTTTTCAGGAGGTCACCTAACCCAGTTCTAAGCCACGTATCCTATGAATCTATTAAAGCTAATGTGGTGTAGTGTTAAGAGTGCTGGACTAGCACTCAGGAGACTTGAGTTCAAATCTCCACTGGGCCAGAAAACTCATGGAGTGATGTTGGGACAGCCACACTTTCTCAACCTGACCAACTTCACAGGGCTGTTGTGAAGAAAGCAAGTCGAGGGAGGACAGTCATGACTTTTAAAAGAAAGGTGGAAGGTCAATGTAGCACATAAATAATGATATTTAAAGAAAAGCCAATGTTATTAAATCCACTAAATATACCCGAATATTGGGAAATACAGGGGAAGCAGCTTCATTTAAGGGCAAGATATCTATTGAAATCAAAGGGTTCAATTTAAGGGCAGGATAATGTATTTACGGTACCCCAGGGATAAGCAACATGGGGCTTCCTAGAAGTTGCTGGCCTGCAATTCCCATCATCCTTCACCATGAACTATGCTTGTTAAAATTACCTACTTGGATGATACCTCCCAGAATTGTAGTCCAACCCCCACCCCCATGAATTTCCCAGAGCCTGGCAGAGTTTCAGTCTGAACATCTCTGGAGAGCTGCAAGCTGCCCATGTCTGTTGTATAAAGGGTTGAAAGTGGGGTATGTGTGACTTTGGAAGAATGCCTGGGTTCATGTGTTGCACCCACATCTATCTCATGGATGAGGTAGAACCCAATAACCTTTGGAGGGGCCAAAGGCTATCAGGCCCAGGAACTTAAGGAAATGAGTTCGGGAGGAGCTGGAGCTGGTGCAAAGGACAAGCTGGGTCATGGAGGTGCAACAATCTGGGCCAGGGCATCATCAGCTCCCTCTTAGCCCATACTGTCCTTCGGAGCAGAAGGCTCCTTCCAACATACCTTGGCAGCAGAAGGTATTAATATTAATATTGAAGAAGAAGAAGAAGAAGAATTTGTACATATTCTGACTGTACATAAGGGGAAGTTCTTTCCATGTGGTCCATTCTGTGTGTCTGCACACAGTTAATGCCCAGCCCGACTTGTGTTTTGTCATATTATAGGGCTCCACCGTGAAATATTTTATTCCAGTCTTCGAGCATTTGATGAATAGAATGACGCTCGTTTTTTCCTCTGAGGATCTTTTGCCACTAGTGCATCTTAGTAAAATACATCTGACTGCCAGATCATCTTTTCATACATACTGGTAATGAGTAACAGTTTATGGCAAAGCTGATAACAAAGCAGCTATTATATTGATTGCTTCTGTGCCTTTATTTAATCATTGTGAATTACTAGGCATGGTTGGTTTTTTTTTTCACCAGCAAAATGAGTAGAGTTTTTTAGGACAGAAAAGAATGCCATAGTTCTATCTTTGTTACTCACCCTTCGCCCTTACATAATGCTAGTACTTTTCAACAGCTATGCCTGAGAGCCAACTAAGGCTTCCCAATGCATGTGTTTGTTGTTATGAACCTTCTTGTTGATTTTGACATATGACAACTCTAATAGTGTATAAGAAGTTAATGGGGTGGTTTACCATATCTCAGTAATTTTCCAGGGCAGATTTGAACGCAGGTCTCCTGAGCTCTAGTTCAACCCCTATCCACTGTACCATACTGACTCTCGGTGTATGCCTGCAGATGTTTAAAATGCAGATATAGCACCATATTCCATTTATTTGTTCAGAAATAGGAATCTTTTGGGTTGTGTGTGTGTGTTACAGTACCTGGAATCGCACATGCCATCCTTACCATTGGGCATGCTGGCTATCAGAATCTGGAAGTCACTGTTAAAAAAAAAACCACAATGATTTCCCATCTGTGTGTGTGCTTGAAGGGGTGCCTAGTTTGCCTATAAAAATACTATTTGCTGTGTAAAGAAATGAGCTGCTTTTTCCTGCTGTCCCACCACCCCTTTCATGTTTTGCTTGCTTCCACTTTCTCTTCCCCCGCTTTTTTCCTTTCTTTTAAGCTGCTGCTGTTCGTTGTTCTGTGAAGAAATTGAATCCTTTCTATTAGATGCTAGAATTGGGAAGGCGAGATCTCTTCAGGCACCAGCAGATGAAAAGGAGTGGACTGAAGAGCAGCAGTGTGGCACCTCCTGCTCTTTTCTTCTTTCCTTTCCATGATAGGAACAATTTGCTGAAGAGTCCTGTGAATCCTAAACAGAGTCTTGTAATCACATCTTTCAGGATGTACAAGGTAGGAAGCTGGTTTGCTCTTCTGGATTTCTGGTTTTGGACTGAGGATAATCTTGTGCAGCAGCTTTTGCCATGTGTGCATCAGGCAGCTCAGCTGAATGTGGGGAAAACATGGCCAGCAAGAGACTATAAACCCTGAATGACCTTAGTGGAAGAATCTCCCCACACTTATGGGAAAATGGAAAATGCAGGAGAGGTATTTGATCTTCACTGGGGGTAAAGCTTTCACTCACCTCGATTATTGTCATCTCAGCATCCTGTGCAAAACCTTACCTCTGAATAAACATGGTGAAGATCAGACACCAAAGCACCAGATTTTATTAGGGAACATATCCTACTGAAGTTAGTGGAATACCGTATAACCATGAAAAAAGCATGCTCGTGCACAGCCTCCCCTTTCCTTATTTTGCTTGTTGCAGACTTGCTTGTACAGTCCCTTTCTGTTTCTGAAGACCATTCTTTGTCTTACCTGGGTTTCGTTATGTTTTCCCATCCATCTGCTGTCTCATCACCCATTTACAAACATATCTTACACCGCAACCTCAGGATGATAGTTCTGAGCTTGATAGCTGGGCTCAACACTTGACTATCCCACAAGATATACTCTTGGCTTCTTACCTGCAATAGCCTTTCTGCATTCTTGCTTGTCGCTGGTACCTTGACCTTGCCTGGTGGTGTCATGACCCCGCCAGCACCTACAACCATGACATTTTAGTCCGGGGAAAGGCAAAGTCTGGCCATCAAGATGTCTTTGGCCCACAGCTCTTGTCAACCCTCATCACTGTCAGTGCTAGCTGGGGCACTTGGGAGATGCTGTCCAGCTACTGCAAGAGGTCCACACATTGTTGATGTAATCAAGAGACTGAAGAGTTAATTGTTAGTAAAACAAATGGGAAAAGAAGTATAGAAAAGGAGAATAACTTATTGGCTGAAGAACTTGAGAGACTAATTTCAATGCAACACCATGCTGTTGTTTAGAGCTGCTCAAGGTAGCCAT
Source organism: Pogona vitticeps (assembly GCF_051106095.1). Lineage (NCBI taxonomy): Eukaryota > Metazoa > Chordata > Lepidosauria > Squamata > Agamidae > Pogona > Pogona vitticeps. The sequence goes on from NC_135784.1 coordinate 132,688,481, forward strand.
GTTGACCTTTTCCTCTGGTGGGAAAGGATGAAGAATCTAGGCTATGGCCATACATCTGATGCTTCTAATTTCCAGTTCGGAACACCCTTCTTCGCTCCATACAAACTGGCATAACTATTGCAAACATAGCAGAGAATGAGCATGAGGGCCTTATCGCAACAGCCAAATGTTCCCCTGTTCTAACAATACATTCCATACATCTGTTACACTGAATGGGGGTCATGTTGTATACATATGTATACTGGGATGAATGTCCCTATTTGTTTTAATGTTACTGATTCATTTCTTCCTATTTGAAATGCTATGGCCAGCTACACTGTGGAACCAATTTATTTCCTCTCTTGTTTCCTGGGGCAGTGCAGAGGTTCTTTCATGGCTAAAGCCCCTGACCTTTGCACCTGATGGCTTGCCTTGATTTCTTGAGTCCTTTGCTCCATTGGTCACTTCCTGTTGTGTTAGGCTGTAGTTTTAGATTATGTGGATTGGTTTTGTGGGGAGCTGGTCCATTGGCAGTCTTACCTTGCAGGGCGAGATGTCCACAGCACTCATCCTCCCATGTTAATCCTTCCCTAGTGCTTGTTCCTGTCTCACAATTTCCCTGCATGGGATTGCTCTGAGGCTCCTCCATGTGGCTTCCATCAGCCCATGCCTCCCTCCCTCCCTCCTTCCCTATGCCAGCAAAGGCCAGGTGTACCCATCATTGCCCCTGCACTGAGCCTCATGGGGCAGGCGTACATCTTTGAGGTGATGCCTTATTCCTGCTTTCCCTTCTCCATTTTCCTTCTTTCATCCACCAGCAAAAGCTGGGAGTATCTGCCACTGCCTCTGTGCCAAACCCTGTAGGGTGGCCATGCTTCTTCAAGGCAGTGCCTTAGTCCTAGTCCCTCTTCCTTCTCTATGTTCTCTGATGGGATTGATGTTCACACATGCAATACTGGTAAGGAATGTGCCCGTAAGTCATAGGAACAAAATAACACAACCTTCCCAGTGAAGGGGAAATAAACTGCAGATGCACTGCTGACTGGGAAAACGGTTCTATAATGGCTGTGCACTGAGTGACTGGAAATTTATACAACAATATAACTGGGGCACAACTAGGGAACATTTGCCTTGTGTGCTCAGGCCCTGAGCAACAGCAGATATTTTCTGCCTCATGCATCTTGTGGTGCATTGTGCCACCTGCAGAGATCTTCATAAGAAGTGTGAAGTATTTATTTGTCAATATTTTTGAGCACCCCCCACAGATGCATCTTACTGAAGATTTCTACATGAGAGGCTCTTAAGTGCCTTCAAACGAACAAGGGGGCAGGGCGGAATCAGCTATTCAGCAACATAATTTCCCAAGAGAGTCCCCTGGTATTACTGATCAATTTTCCCAGTTATGATATGATTTATCCCTTTGTCTTCCAGGCTTGGCATTCACTTTGCAAATACTTTCTGTCCCCTCGGATACAAGAAGGACTAACAATGGGTTCTTCAAGACACTGGCAGAGCAGATCTTCTGCCTGTTCCTTTTGTAATGGCTGCTGTTTCCCTCAGTGCCACCAGCACTATGATTAAACTCCAGACTGTTCTGCCTTTGCTTCCCACTAAGGGGGTCAAGGAGCTGCTAATCTGTTTTTCTCAAGAAAAGGTAACAGTTCTGACTGCTTGGGGGGGGTGTTTAATTACAATTGCCAAATGAGCTTCTAAAAGGCCAAAACCACATGCACACCTTCAGGGCTTTTAAAGGTCACTCAGAAGGTCTCTCCTACTTCAGTTAATGCCCATTTCTGAAGTAACACCATTCCTGAATATATCACCCCCTTGTTCTCCTTCTTACTCCATTTTTTTGGTCCGTACTACTCAGGAGGTAGATTAAGATGCTACCGCGACGTGCTGTGGTTGGTGATACACCTGGCTTTTGTCATTTCAGTAACAGTTAAAGACCTACCTTTTAGACAGGCTTTTAATAACTAAATTGGCCAAGAGTGAGTCTCTTCTGGATGCTGTCCACACATTCCTTTTATGTATGTTTTTAAATGTTTAGATGGCCACTTTTCATTACTATTACATGCTTAAATGTTTTTTAACCTTGTAATTTGCGGTGCTTTTAGTCCAAGTTGTTTTAATCATTTTTGAGCTGCCTTGCGTCCCCTCACAGGAGAAAGGCAGCATAGAAATGAAACAAACAAACAAACAAACAAACAAACAAACAAACACTATCTATATTCATACAACCTGGAACCTAACTAAGGGACTTTCTGGACATTTGAGGAACTGTTTTTGTGAGTTATAGATTTTAGCACTCTTCTACTCTGCTGCTGTCTTACTCTGATTTTATTGGTGGCTTCTAATTCATTATTTCACTGCTTTTATCTTACATTTCCCCCCTCTGCAGAGGGGCATCTGCTATTCTCCCCCTTTCCAACTCTGGTCAAAAGTGGTCAAAAGAAAGTTAGATAGACAAACAGACGGATGGGCAGAGATACATAGAGAAAGAAAATGTAAAGTGTGCTGTTTATATACTGCCCTATAAAGCTTGAAGCTCTCTCTGGGAGGTTTACAGTTTTAATTATGTAAGTTTCACATTGCTTCCCCAGCAAGCCGGGTACTCAGTTTATCAGCCTTGGAAGGATGGAAGGCTGAATCAACCTTGAGCCAGCAACCTGATCCTGGGATCTAACTCAGGTTATGAGCAGGCTGCCAATCAATACTTTTGTCACCTCTGCTTGTAGTGGAATCTCTACAGTGATTTGTTGGCTGTCTGGCTTCATGAGTCATGGGCAAAACACCCAGGCCAGTTTTTAAGCTTCTGGCCTTAACGCCTGGGTTTATACCATCTTTCCCTGATGTAGGTTCTGGGAAACTTAAATGCTCACTCTATTTGTAACTTCTTAGTGGTTTTACAAAGGTTTTGCTCAACCCTGGACTTCATTGCAATGAATGGATCACGCGACCATTTTCTGTTTTTTTAAAATAGGAATGCTAATGGTAAACAGAATGTTCAAAAACCCTTCAAGTTAAAAATGTGAAGACAACTTACAGAACAGGGAATGGTAAACGCATCTACCAGTGTTTTGATTCTGACTTCAGTTGCTCAGTTATCTCCTGAGACAGGAGCTACACCTCTGCTAAATAAGTATCCCCAATTCTGGATGAAACGAGGAACCATCTTCCTCAACAAATATGTCTACACTGCTTATGTTGCAGATTAATACTGGCTTTATCCCAGCTTAGTTGTCATCGTTTCCCTCAAAATAAACCTCATAATTATAGCATAGGACAAAATTGGTTATTCTGTCTTGGAGATCCTCAGCTTATCTGGCCACTCCCAGAACTAGATTCTCATGGAATACTAGGAAGAAGAAATGGACATTAAACCAATTCACCAACCTGTAGGGTAGGTAAATAAGTATACATAAATCTCCTTCTGTACGGAAACAGCATTGGTCACCCTGCAGGATGACCTCTTGAGGGAGGCCGACAGTGGCAATATGTCCTTGTTGGTCCTCCTTGATACCTCAGTGGCCTTTGATACAGTCAACCACGGTATCCTCCTGGGGCGGCTCTCTGAGTTAGGAATTGGTGGCCTCACTTTGGCGTGGCTCCATTCCTTCTCGGAGGACCGTCCCCAGAGAGTGCAGCTTGGCGAGATGACAATTGTGGGGTTTCTTAGGGGTCAATAATCTCGCCGATGCTATTTAATATCTATAAGAGGCCGCTGGGTGAGGTCATCTGGAGTTGTGGGGCCTGGTGTCACCAGTACGCTAATTATACCCAGCTCTACCTCTCCTTTTTTCCAACTGCAGTGGATACTATTCTGACCCTTGAATGCTGCTTCGGGACCGTTCTGGAGTGGATGAGGGCAAATGGAGTGAGGCTAAATCTGGACAAGACAGAAATCTTGCGCGTGGGCAGGCCTGGCATCAGTGGGTTGGAAAACTCTCTGTCCTTTGGGGGAGTGACTCTTCCCACGAAGAGTGAGGTTCACAGCTTGGGCATCTGGCTGGACCCAGATCTGACTATGGAAACCCAGGTGGCATCTGTGTTCCAGCCAGCCCATTTCCATCTTTGGAGGATTGCCCAGATGCATCCCTATCTAGATGTGGGGGCACTCACAGATTCATGCTCTCGTAATCTGAAGAATAGGGTACTGCAGTGCACTCTACATGGGGCTACCCTTGAGGTTGATGTGGAGACTTCAACTGGTCCAAAATTCAGCGGCCAGATTAATAACTGGGGTGAAGAAATTCCAGCACATCTCCTTCACTCTGGCTGCCCTTCATTGGCTACCGGTTCATTTCCTCATCGACTTCAAGGTTATGATTATAACATTCAAAGCCCTAAACAGTTTAGGACCTCGGTATCTATCAGAATGCCTGCTCCCAGTCAGATCTGTCTGTAATACCCGTTCTTCACAAGCAGGGCGGTTGAGGACCTTGACCCCAAAGGAGGCCCGGAGGGAAAGAACAAGAAACTGGGCCTTCTCGGAAGTTGTCCCCCGCCTGTGGAACAACCTGCTCATTGAGATCCGCCTGGCACCCTCGCTGGATGGGTTCAAACGAGCATTGAAGACCTGGCTCTTCCATCAGGCTTTCCTGGAGCATTAAGATCTCGGCCTCCCTTTTTGCCATCCTCTCCATCACTCTTTTTACCACCTTTATTGCCGTCTGTTTTAATTTACCCTATTTGGCTTGTATTAATTTATTTATTTTTAATAATATTTTAATATTCTTGTTTATACTGCTGTTAGCCACCCAGAGTGGCCTGGTTGCCAGATGGTGCGGGGTACAAATTCGATCGATCAATCGATCGATCGATCGATCGATCGATCGATCAATCAATCAATCAATCAATCAATCAATCAATCAATCAATAAAATTCATATCACCAGATCTCAGATTGGTCCCTGGACTCCAAGTCCCTCCATGATATTCTTTCCTGAAGTCATACAATCATCTCTTTTTCATCTGTTTGTATTTCAGATTAGCCTCAACCTTATTGGATGTTAGATCTTCAGTAGATATTTAGTCCTGATGCTTACATTAACATCCAGGAAGGTCATTTTGGAGGCTTTACAAAGTAGATGGCACCATCCTTTGCCAGACAAAATCAGGCTTGCTCATTATTCAGCAATGCAGAGCAATTATTAGTAACCTTCCAAACAGAGCAGTGACAAACTGCTCTGACAGAATAACATTTTTGACAGATGCTGATTCTATTTGGAACGTCTTTGCTTTGCTGAGAACCTTCCAAAATGTGGGAGCATCACCAGAAGGCTGCATTCCATGAAGCCCTGCAGAACATTCCAATCATACACAGTTTAGCGCTTCCTTCCAGGAAACTTGTCATCATCTGTCAAACTGCAGAAAGAGGGATGGAGCTTTGTGGGATTCTCTGTGCTTTGCTTTTCTAAATAAAGTATTCTGTAGAAGGGGTCTCAGGCAAATCAGCCAAAAATAGTCTTCATCTCAGCGTGAACATGCTGACGAGCTATGTTTTATGTTGAAGGGGAACCTTTCAGTCAAATGCATAGTAATGTTAAATTTAGTGGTACAAACCTTATCTGAAAACTGCAGAAATGTATGCATACATTGGCACTGAATTAAATTATGGATAACAGGCCATTTGATTCATAGAAAGCAAGACCAGCCCTGTTGTTGGGCAAACTGAGGCAGCTGCCTTAGACAGCAGGTACAGAGGGAAGAAGCCCCCCCCCCCCAGCCATCTCTTCTGAATCCCTACAACAGGCAGGGTTGGTGTGCACATTCTAATTCCTTGTGGATAAATGCAACAAAGAGAATGTGGAGACAAATCACACATAACGTGATCTGGAGACATGCTATTACAAATAATACGGATCTTTGGATTTTGGGGTCCCATATCTTCAGTCCTATTGGAAAAGAAAGCCAGTCAGATGGCTACAGGATATATTTTCTCTATCTTCTGCTCTAAGATAGTGTTCCCTTGAAACTAATTGTGTGCATACTCAATTCACCTTGAAGTGTGTGAGAGAGGGCCTTGTCCTGTTATTCTTCAGGCAGGAAAAAACCACTCAGGTTGACCCTTGTAGGTACTAGAAACTGATTTTAATGTAAATAAAGCAATAGTGGGCTTCGCCTCCTCAGGACTTCCCGCCACCTCTGAGTTTTTCTGTCCTCCCTGCCGGCTGGTCACTGCCACTTCTGACACCCTTTATTGTGTGCTGTGCTGGATAGAGCTGATGGGAGCTGCAATCCAAAGACATTCAGAGGATCCCTTCCCAGTGGTAACTGGTGCTCATCATGGCTGGTGGGGAAGAAGGCACAGCATCCAGTGGTGGGCAGATCCAGGGTGACTGACCTTGGAGAAATAGGGTATTCATAGATACACACATGCATTTACTCCCAACCACTCTCACATATTCAGAGACTCCAGACACATGTGTCGACGTTGTTTAGTCGTGTCCGACTCTTCGTGACCCCATGGACCAGAGCACGCCAGGCCCTTCTGTCTTCCACTGCTTCCCAGAGTTTAGTCAAATGCACTCAAGCACAATAACTCCGTCCATTCATTCATTCCACAACTCTGTCACAAAATTAGAAATGTTCCTACCCGCTGCTTCTGGTTATGTCTGGCTTTAAAACTGGGCAGTTGGCTTATTTGTTGTCGTTTTTGTTGTTGTTTAGTCGTTAAGTCGTGTCCAGCTCTTCGTTACCCCGTGGACCAGAGCACGCCAGGCCCTCCTGTCTTCTACTGACTCCCAGAGTTGGGTCAAATTTATGTTGGTAGCTCCAATGACACTGTCCAACCATCTAATCCTCTTTCATCCCCTTCTTCTCTTGCCTTCACACTTTCCCAACATCAGGGTCTTTTCCAGGGAGTCTTCTCTCCTCATGATAGTCAGCTTATTTACTCACATTCATTCTTTCATTTTCTTCCCTCACTCCACCCCATCCTCACATTCACGTGCACTCATGCATTTACTCACAGAGACTGTGAAGCTTCCCTACTGGACCAGCTTTCATTACCCCTTGCTGTCCCTAGTACGAATCAGTACAAGAGGTATTCTCTTCCCTGCCAATGGACAACTGAGGGGGAAAAACGTGAACACAGAAACAAGCATTAGAGACTTGCAAACTTCTATGTAACATGTTCACTGCACTTTAGAAAGAAACTGGTGAAAGATTAATGTGAAGCAAAGGGGAAAAATATTTCCCCTACCCCTCTTATTAACAAAGGCAATCTGCACACATACTCTCACACTCTGCACAGTACAGCCGCAGAAGAACCAAACAAACAGATCTTGTTTGGTGTCATCCTCATTTCACTCCATTCAGAGCTGGAAGAGAAGCAGCATTACAGGAAATGGCCAATCCCATGCTCTATGCATGTTGAAGCAATGAGATTAACACTCTGTGCCATCCATTGTAATTGATTTGGAGGCAGGAGTTAATTGTTACCACCAATATTAGGAGATGAACTTTTTCTAAAAGAAAACTGTAGTGGATGGTGCCCCACAGTGCCAGCAATTAAAGCGTCTGTGTTCCCCAGTGAGGCTGCATCACACCGGGAGCAAACTCCAAACACAGAAGAGGAATTACACTGGAATTCACAGAGGAGCATTGGTATTTTGCCTCTATGGTGGCCCCCGGAGATGATTCTGAAACATAATTTGTGCCTGAGGTTGTCTGGAGGTAGCCTGAGGTGGAACAGTACTGTACTTGCCCTGTGTTACCAGCCTCCACTATTACTTCCTCCCCAATTCTGGATTAATACACATAAAAGTAACATAACTTCTAAGTTTAAATATACTTCAAGTACTCTTTGCTAGGGACATGGTGGCGCTGTGGGCTAAACCGTAGAAGCCTGTGCTGCAGGGTCAGAAGACCAAGCAGTTGTAAGATCGAATCCACGCGACGGAGTGAGCGCCTGTTGCTTGTCCCAGCTCCTGCCAACCTAGCGGTTCGAAAGCATCCAAATGCGAGTAGATAAATAGGTACCATCTCGGTGGGAAGGTAAACAGCGTTCCGTGTCTAAATCACACTGGCCATGTGACCACGGAAAGATTGTCTTCAGACAAACGCTGGCTCTATGGCTTGAAGAGGGGGATGAGCGCCGCCCCCTAGAGTCGGACACGACTGGACAAAAATTGTCAAGGGGAACCTTTACTCTTTGCTACTGCCACTGGGGACTTGTGGTCTCTGAGGCAAAACTATTCACAATGCTTAGTGCTGAGAAAGAAATCCAGACTCTGTTTAGTTGTAAATACAGTAACAGTCATGGTGATCTTTGAAACATCCATCACAATCCAACTGTAGGCCATTAAGTGTCTTAAGTCAGATCTCAAGGAAATCAAAGAAACACGTGCAATAGTGTTGTTGTTTGCTACCTCAGCAATGTTAAACCTTCTGGGCTCTTCTTCATTTTAGTCTTTTGTCACTTTCCACTCAGCTCAAAAATGGGGGAAGGGGAATTAGAGAGAAACAAGTGTAATTTATACTCATTTCAAGGACTGGGCCTTTCATAATAGGCAGCAAATGGTCATTTTAATGGATTTACATTATTTTACAGCTGCAAAAGGATTTGTCAGTATTGCCATAAAATTTAGTACAGAATGTTCTCTCCTTGGTTGCTATAGCAGCCGGCACTGACTCTTTCCATGACACAGTAACTAATTTTGTTTAATTGCATTTCTATACACTCCATTTAGATAAATGAGCACAAGTTGCAATTACCCAGATAGGGAGACTAAATTTACCGCTGTGAGTAATGATTTTGAATGCCTCGGAGATGGAGAGGAAGCCCTGGGCTTGAGAAGCCTTCAAAGAATCTGATATGTGAGGAATCTCAAAAAGGAGATTTGTTAGAAAAAGTGCATGGGAGATAACATAATATCTATGCTGATTATAGATAACAAATATTCAACTGGCCTGCCAAACCTATATCTGTGTATCACATTCCGTGTGTGTATGTGTGTAGTGATGTGCCATCAACTTTGAGCCAACGAATGACCCTTTCAAGATATGTGAGGTATGTGAGGAGTGTTTTTACCAGTTCCACCTTACCCTCTCCCAGTGAGTTTCCATGGCCAAGCAGGAATTTGAACCCAGGTCACCCAAGTCCTCATCTGTCACTCTGTCCACTTCACCACACTGAGTAATCCATCACCGTATCATACAGAAAAATATATGAGAACAGTTGTCATAGGATGCATCCAATTTATACAGGACATCACCTGTGGCTGTTAGGCCCCCAGATGAACTGATAGTGCATTCTAGACTTGGAAATGGGCAGTCTTTATTTTGTTTTTGTTTCAAGAATCCTGAACCATGGTGAGTTGTGAAACAGTGGCTCAGGGGCCAAAATATAGTTAAGGAACACCGGACCCTCTCAGCACATGCCGAATCTAGGAATTTGCCCTCCACACTGGAACAGAGTTCATTCCCAACCTTCTCACATAAAAACCTCCCCCTGGTTTCCTCCTTCAAATGTTCTTCATTTTGTGACTTTGGGGATGACTACATTGACCAATGTTTCAGTAAATGCACTGGGACAGTCTGATGCATATTATTTTCTTTTGACTATGTTATGTCCGTGGCAATGCAAATCAGCTCGTAATCCTCACCCCCCATCTATCCTATATAACTCCACCAGGAGAAACCCTAATTTCTAATTTTACCTCCTGTGTTGTTGCACCCTTAGTTGAGGCAGGGGAGCTGTTGTCAGTTGTGAAACAACTGGAGTTAGAATCCACTGCCAATCTATGGTCAGTCATTCAGAGGTTTGCCAGCTTACAGTATTCTTCTCCTCCACAGGCTTGTCCTAGGACACACCTTTTGCAGCTGCTTCATGGACGAAGGTTAACAATGGTGGGCTAGTGAAATCTCCAGAAAGCTGATCTGTCAACCTTCACCTTCTCATCAGAGGAATCCTGAAAAGCTTCCAAGGTTTCTCTGGAACACAGTTTGAAAGATGCTAGTCCACATAAACAAAGTGAACCATCAAAGACATCAAATGATAGCTCTGACAGAACTTCCAACAAATTGAGGTAATTTCTTATTCACAGTATAAGAAACACGGCCAAAGAGCCCGAAAAACCCACAACAACCATCTTATTCACAGTCTTTCCCTCCTTTCTGCTTCAACAGTATTGGAGTTGCTTGGAGTGACTTTTAGAAGTACTTTCAAATTTAGTGAATTTAAGGTTCAGCAGAGATTCAAACCAATCAAGATTTGAGCACCCTACTTTAGAAATAATCTCATCCAGTATCATCCAGCTGCAATCATATTGAGTATTGGGTTAATGTGTGAATGCAGCATCTCAGAGTGCCTAGAGTTTCGTACATTTTAATTAGTGTTCCCAACCAATTAGAGAATTTTTGGCTGATTATAATCTTCCTTCTAACCAGTTAAATTTGCATTTTGCTAAAACCTCAGCCTTTTTTTTGAGGTCTTTAACAGTGTACAAACAATTTCTAGTTTAATAAGCAAAAGCAACTTGTTAAGGGAAGAAATAAATTATTCTTGTTTCCTTATTACAGGAGCTCACCAGAAATAAAAGAGCACAGAAAAGGAAATGTGAACATAGCCGCCCCCCAATTAAAATTAGCTGGATCAGAGATAATTGGCATAGAGTACACTCCTATCTCATTTACCCACTAGCTAAATCTACTGTATCTGTGTAACAGATGCCAGAACCTTTGGATCAGTTCATTCAGCTATGCAATTACAATGTCAAATATTGAATACTGGGTCCAGTGATGGCCCAGAAAAGGAGCCAGAAACAATGCCAACAACAATAAGCATCATGGATCCCCACTGTCAGAGAAGAAAATGTGAAAACAGAGGTTAGTCCTCAAGACATCTCAGGGCCCAACATAATAATTAAATCAAGATCTGTGAAAATGCTAATTGGTGAGGATTCCTAGACTATAAAGCCGCCTAGAGTGGTCGCAACGACCAGATAGGCGGGATTACAAATAGAATAAATACTGTAAATAAAAATAAATAAATATAAATGTACTCAATAAGAATCACATCATTTAGAATGTTTGATGAAAGTTACCTTCACAGCTCTGAGGGGGAATGCATTCCAGAGTCGGAGTCGCAGCACAAGAGAAAGGCCTCTCCTGCCTTCTTCTCAAGGGGGGGCTCAGCAGGTGTTAGCATCCCTTCCTGAAGAGCTCAACATCTGGACAGTTTCACAATGCAGTTCATTCTATGGCAAGCCCCTCCCTGTTTTAGGCTTTAAAGGTTAAAAAAAAACACAACACTTTGAATCCGGCATGAAAAGCAACTGATAGCCGGTGCAGCTTTTTCAGCATCAGAGTCATTAGGTCTCAATGTCATGCATCTGTTAGCACCCCAACTGCTTATATAATGCACCAATTGAATCTCCTGGTCATTCTTCAAGAGTAGTCACATCTGGCTAGCCAGGTGTTCCCAAGAGTTTAGACTTGACACACAGTGTCTACTTAGTCCTCCATCAGGCCTGGATGCTAAGCTTTTATTCCTCCTTCACCACCACCATCTCCTCCTCCTCCTCCAAAAAGAAAAGAAAAGAAAAGAAAATTTCCAAGCTCTGATATTATGCATGTCTTTGGAAACATTTTTCTTGTGCTCCTATCTAACATACCACATTAAGGTTGCTTTGTTTGTTATGTCTGTGCTTTGCTACAACTTCAGCGCAGGGTACATGCAAATTACACGCACATTTCTTCTAATAATTGTTTCTTGATATTGGCAGACGAACCAGCAATTCGCTTCCTAACTTTGTCATTCGACAAAGGTATTAAGAAAAGGCCCTTGGGAACTTTATCATTGATTAATGCAGAAACCATGATTTTTGCAACAGGAAATATAAGTTCTTCAGTTATTGTATGCTGTTTTTTGCTATTGGTTGAGAAACCTCAAACGAGGCCCTCACTGCATTTTCATTGTTACAACCAGTTGCAGTCTTTTGCACCATTTTCTTACTTTCCTGATGCTCATGCTCCTTACTTTTGAAAAAAAAAATCAGTGCTCTTTGTGGCATGTTCTTTATGTTTAGTGTCAAGATGTCTTCACAATTTTGATGGTTTCATGGTCTCGCTGGACAATATCTCATAACTCAACACACACTGAGTCAGTTGCTTGTCTTTGGGACCTGTACACAAGAAGCCAATTGACAGATATTCCTTGCTTATAGCAGCAACACTTTTAAAGATGACTGGAAGAAGCTTCGTTTTGTTTTGAAAAGGATGCACCCTCATCAACAGCATCATCCTCAGTTCTTTTACGTTTCAAATTCATACAGCAATCCATTCTGAGGCTCAACCAAAAATGTACTGTTGTTAAAAGTTTTATTCATTTTCAGTAAGGGTGAGGGTTGGGGTGTGGGTACAAGGGAATAACCAAAATGTATTGTTATGAAATTCACCATGATAATATCAATAAATCACTGTACCTGACAATGACCAAATTGTTTTATTAGCAGAAAATGACGAGGAAACACAATCATGAAGTCCATCTAAACACTCATTGATTCCGACTCTCTCTTCCCCACAACTTCTGACTTTCTGCACAGTAGCAAGAAATGTCACGTGCTGACTCAGCCACTCAGTGTCATTTACTTGTCGGTTCTCACTGTGTGCAGAAATATCACAGTTATTTGCTATCAAACACTTACTTACATAACCAATTTTTAAACCTTTGTTTCTTATTAATGTAGGCAGTAGGTTAGTAAAGTCAAATTTTACAAACACAAGGAAGGGAAAATTAAGATTTTGTTCTTCATTTCTTTTTCTTCCTTCTTTCCTTGCTTTCTTTCATTCTATTTTAACTGCAAAAAAGTCATAACTTTTCTTCAGACCTTTGCAGACCTGCTGTGAGGACATTGCATATCCCTGGGGTCCACAATCCACAGGTTAAGAACCTATAGTTAAGAAGAAGCTCTCAGGTTGTGCTATGAATCTTACTCCCACTACAGTATAGCCCATAGTAGTGAAACAAATGAGCAATTCATGTGGGTGAGGGGTTAGGAAAGAGTTGCCACATTGGATTGGCTTTTGTGTGTATGAAATTCAAATACATGGCAAAGAAAATTAAGCTATTTTCTAGTTATAATTAAATGTGTAATGGCCAAAATCCTATTGGTTAGTTATACCAGCAAAAGTGTGATGGCATAAATTGCAATAGTGAATTGCTGCAAGTTAACAGATTACTACTTATACCTCTCAATGTGCACCAACTCATACAACTGTGCATACAAGTGATGGCTTGTTAACTAGGAACAATTTGTAACTGTCATTCACACTGCTACACTTAAGGCCCACATAATGAACCAACAGGATTCTGGACACCCCCTGTCTCTGCAGGAAATATGTCTTGTTTTTGCACTTTTCGCTTACTTTTCCCTGTATTCCCCTACCCCCACTTGAGTATAAGTTGCTGTGTGTGAAAGATTCCTGTGGTATTCTCATGGATCTGTAGCTGGGTTTCTGTTTTGGCCATTGAGAAAACCTGAAGGTTGAAACAATAGGTGTCTCATCCCCAGAAGCCTGTGTGTGTGGCAAATTAGGTTTTCACCGTTTGAAAAATAGGGTGCCCAGATTTAGAGAACTGGAACATGATGAATGTGTACACGGAATGGATGCATTGTCACAATCAAGACGTTTGGTGGAAGGAACATCTGAATATGCTCAATTAAATGCCCAGGTCAGGGCTGACAAGGTACAGGCAGTATATTTTGAGAACAATTCCGTAGTGAGACATAATTTGCTAGATTTTTGTTCAATGGGACTCGTTCCCAGGTACATGTGTATTGGATCACAGCTTTGGTTAGCAAATTAGTGTCACATATTGTTATTTTTACATATTTTGTGACCTTTGATGAGCAGATTTTGCTTCTTGTCCCAATGGACCACAGGGCAAGTGTCCCTATCACCTTTCCCAATTTTAACACGGCCGGTGCTCCTCCTTATATATAATGCAGGACAGATATAATCTGATAGAGTGATTTTCTTTAAGACTCGTTTCGTTTGCTCTGGTGGACGGGAGCAGAGACCAAACTGAAGACTGCCATTCACACTTTGATTTGGGCTGCTAAGGCATGTTCTCTTTACTGTCTCTCCCTCCTCTTTTCAGTTTATTGCATTTTAAAAAAACAACAACAAACTCTCCTGTTTCTTGGCTCTGTTGCCGAGAGTAATGAACCTGGTGTTGATTTGTTGCCAGATAAATGGTCCACCAGAGAGACCATATTTCTCCTCTGTGATGAGTGCTCGGTATCCTTCCAGTGAATTATTACTTCAAGATCTTTAAAACCTGGACTTTAAGCACCAACCAATTACTCTGTAGTCATTCCAAGGCTGTTGGCTTCTCAGCCAGAAAGAGACAGCCTTTTAAGTCCTGTCATCATCTGGTTGATTGGAGAGCCAAATAAACTAGTTTTATAGTTCTGGATTAATGGTCACCTTTCCACGTGGTTCCTTTTTTTCAATGTGTGGACCCCTTATTGCTGGCAGGATTCTCTTCCCCCCCTTTCCCCAAGAAAAGCAACCATTATTCAGATGCCTGCAGTCCTATCAAGTCAGCTGTCACCACCAGGGAGACCAAGTGCCATCAAGCTGACCCCTAGCTCTGTTTGCAGACTGACATTTCTTGGCCTGATCGAAAATAATGAAAAAGAAACACAGAAACAAAAATTGGTGAAGTCAGAATGGATAGCTCTCCCTGATGCCCCACATTTTTTAATGTTTATCCAGGCTCGTTCTTCGCATATCTGTAGACTAGTAATTTTCAAATAATGTGCCATAGGAGATGCTCCTGTATATCCAGAGAAAGAGGAAGGTAAGTAAGTAAGAAAGAGAGTAAATGATGAAATGAAATAACCCATGAAACAAAGACCTTGGCAGGTTTAAACCACCGATGGTATGGACAGGGAAGGAGAGGGCACGAGGAGGTAACTTTCAGGAGCAGGACAGTGTTCTGCTGATTTAATCCCCAAAAAGAAAGAAACAGCAGGATCATTTCATATTCAAGCTTCCATCTTTGAGATATTTCTCAGAAATAAGACCTATAGCTTTTTTTGGAGACTACTTTGAAATAAGCATGTTAGGACTGGAACCTTATTTTATTTTCCAGTTTATGAATCCATTATCCATTGCATTTTTGTTCTGAATTGCTTTAAGGGTTCTGCCATGCATGACAGTAGACGGTAATCAAGCCACTGGTGAGGGGGACTTGTCCTCCCTTGCTTCCCATCTGTTCTTACCAATGAAATCTACCACACTACAGAGGAGCAGCGGAAAATGTGGGTTACGTCTCAGATCCAAGCATTTTGCGTGATTGGTTTCCAAGCATAATTTGAAAAGGCGGGGACCTTGTGGTTGCACCAGTACATTTCCTTCTAAATCCTGATGCACCAGAAGAGCAATTTCTAGGATAAGGACAAGTTTAAAAGTAGGCATTCTAAAATATATATATATAAATGATCTACATTTGCATTCCTTGGTGCAAGGTGACTTTATGGGCTTCTGAGGCTTATTTCCTGAAGTGCTGGCCTTTGCATGCGGCTATGAAGTGGTGGTACCCGTTTTATGCCTAATATTTGTCCAATGAAGACCTGCTGTAGGGTCAGACTTTCACAGTTTTGTAGGATAGCCCGTCTTCTCCAGCACTTCTCCTACATGTACCTTTTTTTACAGAGCAATCCAATGCAGGTTTACCTGGCAATAAGCCCCACTTCAGGGATATTCTGTCAGGCAAGGGGGTAGTTGGGCTTCAGATCCAACCACTTTCTTGCTGGCAGCCTGGGACAAAGGGAGATTGCGCAGGTGGGAAACCTTTGCCTGGCCATACATTTTGGACTTCAGCTCCCAGAAGACTCAGCTAGTATGGCTAGTGGTAAGGAATTCTGGGAATAGTAGTTCCAAAGGAACTGAGAGGTAAAATCCTCTCCATCCCTGTTCTACCTTGACAACCACAAGAGAGGTATTTGTTTCAGAGCCCCTTATGCATCACTAGAGGGTAAAGCGGTTGTCACAATTTCACATGGCCCCTGATTGTTTCACCAAATTAAGAGCTCACGCTACGTGTCTTTCAGCTGCCACCAGTTGATTACATCAACATTACCTATTATTAATAATTGAGGCCCAGGCCATATGTCATTTTAAAAGAACCAAATAGAAATTGTATATTGTTAGAGATGTTGATAGAATAGGCAATGTTCTTAACTCTTAAACAAACATTCTCCTTTATCTCTTTCAACCACTACTCTCCCACCCAAACTCCGAAACTTTCAATCTCTTCAACTTTAACTCTCAATCTCCCTGACTGAACTCCTCCTTCCCCTGCTGAGTCTCTTATATCTTGTGACTCCACCCTTCCAACACTCCTATTAGTCTATGCAAATAGCACATGAATATTCATAACCAGGGCGGGACACCACATTCCTCCCCCCCTTAGTAAGTTTGTTTTAGGAGGGGAAACTTATTATAAGTTGAAGGCATAAGAAGTGTCAAGAGAAATGGCAACATTCAACTGATTTTTAAGTGTTTGAAACTGCATGTTGAGAGCAAATTTTGAACTTGATTCCTTCTTTCGAATGGATAAATGACTAAATGATATAAGTGTAACACAAGTACTGCCAGTGAATGAGTTCCTATTATAAGCTATTGTCAAATCCTAACCACTAAATGTGAAATTGTGTCATATTGTTTTTGCTGTCACTCTATTGCCTATTGACTCTTTCCACAAAATCTTTGCATGCCAAACTGAAACTGAACATCAGATATTTACTGAATATACTGTGGTTATGGGCAGAAAATATTTACCACCAAAATTCGCAGAGAATTTTAATTTGGAGGAGCTGCTCACTGAGACAACATTCATACTTCCTACTAGAGAGATCTAGTAAACTCTCTCCCCAACCCCTGCCAATTCAGAAGTCAGCTGAAGGCATAACTTCTACTTCTGAATAAATTCTGAATTTGGAACAGACTCGTAAATTTGTCTGATTCCTTCTGATGAAGCTGTACTGCTTGGCTGGCCTCCTCGTCTCCAGCAGCTGCCCAGCACTGGGAAGCCACACTGCACAAATGCAAAAGCCTCTGGGTTTATGGGACATGTCAGCTACTGCTTAATGTATGGCATAGCCTACAACACTGGGAAAACTCTCCAGAGTTCTCCAGTATGGACCCACTGCTGGTCTGATCTAGTGCTACTGCTATTTAGTACTGTGGGCAGATCACCTGCCGAATTCACCATGGAATGGTATTCACTGGCAACCCTATATGATGGGAGTGGTGGTCTGTACAGCCATTTTAACAAGACAAAACCAAAGATGATCAGATGTGTCACGATTACTTCTTTGCTTTGTTTTTGGTTCTCTCTGTACTCCTCACTTTGCCTTAAGCAAATACAGAGACAGGTGTCTGCAGCAGCAGCAGCAGCTATACTTGGAAGGTCAAAAAACCCACATGGACTCCAGATTCTGCCATGTGAAATCCAAAGGAAGGCAAGCTGGTTAACCATTCTGCATACTCGCTTAGAACTGCTGAAGGGGCTCTTTGTATAACTTTAATGGTCCACTGAGAAATCACAAAACAAACAGCAATTATCTTTTTAAAAGTGTCCCACTTCTCTCTCCACCCCCTTGCCTTGCCCATTGCTGGAGCTCACAAAATTGCTTTAGCAATGTATACCAGCTGAGCTCCTAAATGGCTCTACAACACCGGAGGTTTGAAAGCTCATAACTTTGAGTTGAAAAGAGTTGACTTTCAGGACTTAATTCAGTGATTTAATCCCAAGTGGAATCAAGATCCATGCAGCAATTGGAAAACTCCCGTGGCTTGTGCTGTCACTTGCAATACTGCCTACAGCCAGTGGAAGTGCCATTAGAGGAATACTGTTGGAAAGAGCAGTCAGAGCTTTACCCTTGATGCCCACATTTGCCAACATCAAACACTCCTTGTTCATGTTTCCCTAAAGAATCTACCATGGAAAATCCTAAATAATACTATAGCCATTCTATGTGCCTACAGTTGTCTGCTTTCACTGCTGTTGCATATTCCCAAAGATCTGGAAAGAGAATAATCTAGGTTTTTAGCTTTTACTTCAATTTGAAAAGTACAGTGGGGTCTCTACTTAAGAACTTAATCTGTATTGGAAGGTGGTTCTCAAGTGGAAAAGTTCTTATGTAGAATCTGCATTTCCCATAGGAATGCATTGAAAACCATTTAATCCGTATCTGCTCTTTTCCGTCCGTAGAAACTAATGGGAAGCTGCTATTCCGCCTTCTACCACTAGAGGGGGATATTTTTTCCTTTTTTCCCCCCCTTAGGTCAGGGAACAGTGTTAAAAGCACTTCTGACTAAGCTAATTTTGAAGCAATGGACTGAAAACCAATTAATCTGTTCTGGCTGTTTTTTTTGTTATGTAGAGGTGCGTTCATACATTGAAGCATTAGTTCCCATAGGAACTAATGCAAAGCTGGTTAATACGTACTCTACCACTAGGGGGAGAACTTTTTTTTTAACCTAAGTTGACCTAAGGTTAAAAAAAGATCAGGAAAGCTTTTTTGCCTGTTCTTATCTTGGATTTTTGTTCTCAAGTAGAAGCAAAATTTAGCAAATGGCGCTGTTCTTAAGTGGAATTGTTCTTAAGTAGGGACGTTCTTAAGTAGAGACCCCACTGTATATCGCACTTTGAGCTATTTCATACATGTGTGTCTACCTCAGTTTCTCATGTTTTGACAACTTCTTTTAGAGTCCATTGAGGAATGTGGTATTTGAGAGTAACACAAAGTTTCCACCTCTGGGATTTTGATCTCTGAAGTCACACTCTTAGAATATATATTACATTATTATATATTATTATATCTAATAAAGAGTCATGAATGATAATGGCCTTAGGTTTATTTATTGCAGTTGATTGCATCCTCATGGGCTGAAGTGGTGGCAGGAAACTAACATGTCTCTCAGGCCTAAATCTAATCTCAGAGTAGACCCATTTGTAAGTGTTGACTTACCATTCAGCAATTTGACTGCAGTAGGCTTATTCCAGTTGCGCTTAACAATCAGATTTAGGTCCAAATGTTTCATGCAATTGGACTTTGTTTTTCCCTGGTCTGGAGAAGCCCACAATGCAAACACGAGAGGGCCAGACTACATGATACAGTTTCCACATCATTATCTCAGCGTATGCTTTCCTCAGCTTTACCTGCTGCAAATAGGTTTGCCTTTGTTTTGTCATAGGGAGACAAGCACAGACTTTATTTGTAATTTGATTGCTCAGGCACAGAGCTCTGAAGGACTTTAAGTCTCTGGAGGTAAAATGTTCTACCATCTTCAAACTATGCAATAACTATATCTTACAACTTGACCCTGAGAAAACCTGCACTAGAGCTTATGCTAGCTTTGTTCTTCATAACTTTGGCTTTTCTGTGGGAAACAATTTAGAGGCCTCTTCTTCAACAGCAGAATTTGGTGCACTTGAGACCACTCTGAGAAAGAAAACTAGAGTAAATGAATAGCTGGCTCTATGTGGAGAGAGTAGAAGAGAGAGAGAGAGAGAGAGAGAGGGAGGCAGGAAGAGTTCATCAATAATATTTTATGAAAAGACAGACAGCTAATACCATGAAATATTTTCAAAGAGCTGGGAGACTGACAAGTTCTATTATATTACAGGTTAGAGAAAAGGGAGAAATAGAGTAGGGTTGGATGGGGGGGGGGTGTTGGGGAAGAAGAACCGTCATCATAATGTGAAGAAACACAAAGCAATACCAAAGGCTGAAATGCAGGAGCAAATTAGGGTGTCTTCTTTCCTTTCAGAGGCAGTTGCAATCAGTTTGGAGAATGGAGAGAATTGAATTTTATTTTATTTTACCTTTCTTCCAGGCTGACAGATGGCAAAGCCACAGCTTTCCCATTTCATGTACTTCGACCCCATTCTTCATTCTCTCTGTTGATGGCAAAATAATGCTAAGAGGCATATTGGCAAGGAGAGGAAAACATTAGAAGTGTCGCCTTGTATTATTTTTCCACCATCGCTGCAGCCTCATCTGTGTGCCTGTGGAGTTTGCAAGAACATTTTCTAAGCCTCCTGTGGGAAAGTAAAACAAATGTTAAGGTTGCAGAGCATATTCAGCAACTTTTGACTGGATTCTTTAATGCTGAGTGGTGATGTTCCCCAGGCACCGTTCCATATTTTGGTACAAAGTGCCATCTGCAGCTAGGTTTGCTCAACAGAATGTTGATCTGAATTTTGTGCATCCGATAAAGATAAGCTCTGATCAAGATGGTGTGTAATTTGGGGAGACACTCCCCAAGTCTTATGATGCCCTTGGAAACATGATTGAGATACCCTATCATTAACATTCCTGCCCTGGGCTTGCAAATTTAAGGTTAGGGTTTCTTTAATGAGTTAACTCATCTCACATTGGTTTTCCTTTTTTCCCTGCTGCCTTCAACTTTTCCTAGTATTTATATTTTATACATTCTTCTTCAAATGTCATGTGTAGCCTAGGAGAATTTCTTAGCGAAGGTACAAAGGGGAAGCTTTGTTCTCCCTGTCTGCTGCAGTATTTCAGGCAGGTAGAAGAAACCAGTAAGGAGAACAGTCATGTCCATTTTCATTAACACCACCACCTCACAGAACACTTGCTCCAGCGTGATGTTTAGATTACTCTTTAGTGAAACAATCCCCATTTCTGAAGACCCCATGGCTTCATTCACAGAAGGGAACCACAAACCAGTTCTGAACCCATTAATCAGTAGATATCCAGCACATTAAATCAAAAGCCCAACTTAGCACTGCTGAGAAGGATGACAGTTCAAGTGTATTTTGAATAGATTATTTCTTTTGACCAGAGAGCTAACTGTCCCAGAGGAGAATACCAAAAAGCTCTTGCACACAGAAACTGTTCACATATGCTCTCTTCATTCTTTTGGCCTCACCTTTTAGCCAATGGCGTATCTCCAGAGTCACCTACAAGTAGAAATCTTTGGAAACTTTCCACCACCACCCCCATCTTTGGAGGTTAACACAGTTGACTTGCCCATTAGAGTGTTTGTTCCCAATGTTTCAAGTGACAGAGAATGAATCTGTCAAAATCCTAACAAGAATATGTCAACGAATATGGAAAACAAAACAATGGCCCACAGACTGTAAACGTTCAATATACATTCCAATTGCTAAGGAAGGACATGACAAGGACTGTAGTAATTATAAGACCATCGCTTTAATTTCTCATGCAAGCAAAGTGATGCTCAAGGTGTAAACAAAGACTTTTACCTTATAAGGAGTGAGAAATGCCTGATGTCTAAACTGGATTTCAAAAAGGACAAGGCACTCAAAATCACATTGTAAATATCTGCTGACTAATGAGAGCACTAAAGAATTTCAAAAGATCAGTCTGTGCATTATAGAGCACTGTATAGCAACACCTTTGATTGCGTAGATCATGAATAACTATGGGTTGTTCTGAAAGAAATGAGTGTGCCTTAGTACTTGATTGTCCTTATGTGTAACGAGAAGCTACTATTAGGACAGAATATGGAGAGAGAAAATGGTTTCTTATAAGTTAAGATCTCAGATATGAGTGCATTTGATCCCCTTTTCTGTTCAATCTGTACACAGAACACATCATACAGAAAGCCAGACTACATTCAGATGAAGGAGGAGGGGAAATTGGTGGAAGGAATATCAGTAATTTAAGATACGCAGATGATACCACCTTACTGGCAGAAAGCAGCAATGGCTTGAAATGTCTTTTAGGGAAAGAAGTGTAGTTAAACTTTAAGAAGAGAAAACTCACAACTACAAAAGAGCTACATAACATTAGTGTTGACAGCGAGGAAACTGAAATAGGTAGAGATTTTGTGTACATTGGTTCAGTCATCTATCCAAATGGAGGCTGCAGTCAAGAAATTAGAAGAAGGCTGACACTTGGAAGGGCAGCAATGAATATATTAGAAAAGATCAAATGTAAAGATGTGTCACAGGAGACCAAGACCAAGATCATCCACACTCTTGTATTTCTGATCACTATGTTTGGATGTAAAACCTGGACAATTAAGAAAGCTGACAGGAAAAAATTGATTTGTTTGAAGTGTGGTGTTGCAGGTATCCTGGATTGCCAGAAAGACATACAAGTGGATCCTAGATCAAATCAAATCTGAACTACCATATTTTTAGCGTACAAGGCGCCCCCATGTACAAGACACCTTCCACTTTTCTAATCCAAAATTTCTTTCATTGCAAGAGAGTGGAGGGGGAAGGCAGGGATCAAAGTGTTTCGATCCCTGCTTCCCCCTCCACTTTCTTGCAAGGAAAGTTCTTTCCCCCTCCACTTTCTTTGCAAAAAGCTGCTTCCCCCTACACTTTTTGCAACAAAAGTGGAGGGGGAAAGCAGCTTTTTGCAACAAAAGTGGGGGGGAAGCAGGAATTGCTTTCCCCCTCCACTTTCTTTGAAAAACATGGAGGGGGAAAGAAGGGATCAAAGCACTTTGATCCCTCACCCCTTCCTTACTTCCGTGTATAAAACAACCCTCAAATTTTCCTCTAATTATTTTAGGAAAAAGTGTCATTTTATACACGGAAAAATTCAGTATCTCTGGAGACAAAAATGTTGAAACCAAGGCTGTCTTACTTTGAGCACATCATGTGCGTATGTGTTTGGTCTCCTCTTCTTTTAAGGTTTTTTTTTTTTTTTAATCTATTTCATTTCAAATAAACTTTTGCAGGGTGTCCAGGATGCTACTTGGGTGGTACTGTAATGGTGTACTCTTCTCTTCTTGTACTTAGTGCACATTTCCAGGGATGGGCACTTGAATCACAGGACCTGCTGTCAAGTCAGACTTATGTCACACTGATGCCTCAACTCGGACTGACTCAGATTTCTTTTCATTAACTTGGACTCGACTTGTGACCCAGAACCCAGTCCTGAGGGAAAAATACTTGTTTTTGATAGGGACTCAGACTTGGCCCCAAAGACTTGCCAACATCCCTGCAAATTCCCAGTTTTCTGTTTTGGCGTGTGTGGTGGATTATCTTCTTTAGGCGTTTAAATATCATGATATGTAAGACTGAGCAAGAAAGTGCATTTAACCTGCAGTGAAATCACAAGAGAGCTGAGGCATTGTGTTATATACATGAATCAAAATCACGACACATCAAGTAGTTTTGCCCCCTCCTTCATCTGGAAGCGTTCCTGCCCCTGGTCCCCTGCTTCCTGCTCCTTTTCTCACCTCAGCAGCCCAGAAAATGTTGGGATTGAGCCTTTTTTAATCCCTCCAGCTTGGAAAGGAAAACAAAGCCGTTTTGTGAGCCTATGTGGAGGGCTAAAAGCCGATTGTCTTTGAAGACAAAGGCGCTTGTAAAAAAGAGAAAGGAAGAAAGGAAGAAAGAGAAGGAGGAGGAATGAGTATCAACAGGCACAGGAGCGGGAGTGATGAATGGAAAGCCAAATGGCAGCCGGCAGAAGGAGAATCCATTAGCCAGGCTGCAGTGCTGTATTCACACCAACCAGGGCCCACGGACATCAACAAAATTACTCAATTTAAAATGGCACCTGCTGTTAGCAGGAATTTCATTTGCATTTCACAGGTTTATCTATCATTTTCATTAACTCTTCCACACATTTAGATGCCATAAGACTGAAGACTCTGCCTGAAGAACCTACAAACAGCTGTCTGTTTGATGGACGCGCCTTGAGCGGCTTCTTTCACTGGCCTCTTTCCCACCCCACTAACACCTTTCTGGAAAATCCTTCTTTGTCCTTCAGTATGAAATTTTTTAAAGCCACAGCACTCATGCACTCTGATTTCATAAACCTATTTAATGCATGAAGCCAAGAGGGACTCCCAAAGGGCCTGGAGATTAACTGGAGATTTATCATCTACTGCTATCTTCTATTTTTTTTTAAACTGCAGAGCGTGCTACAAGTTGGAGTGGGGGAAATGTGGAGGAGGAAGAGGGGGAAAGTAGCCAAAGCAACAGGTCTCCCTGTTTTAGCTTTCAGTATGTTCTGTGGGATCCATATTTGAATGATCAGTTACTAACAGGTGATCCCAGATTTGGATAATATCACCAGTGGATGTACTTCCTTGACAACAGTGCCATAGGAGACAAACTGATGTACGCCGTATGCCCAGATGTATGCCATATGCCAGTGCTTGTAAATCTATGATCAGTCCTTGGCACACTGCTGGATCAGGAAAAACACTTCAGCTGGCATCCATAATGAGCACACACACACACACACACACACACACACACACACACACACACACACACACACACACACACACACACACACACACACAAGGACCCAAGGTGGCTTGCAACAATTAAAAGAAATTATATAAGCTATCAACAGTGAGCACACAATACTAAAAGGATCAAATGACTACAGTACTAAAAAGCATAAGCAACATCAAAGCATATTCATTGCAGTAAGGCACAACTATCCATTTAAAAAGCCAGTTCAGACAGCCAGTCAGTTAGGGAAAGCTTGCCTGAAGAGAAAGGTCTTTGCCAGCTTGCAGAAGAACAGTAAAGATGGGGCCAGTCTGGCCTCCAGTGGGAGAGAGTTCCAAAGTCTCTGGAAGGCCTCTCCTGATGATCTCAACTAATTCAGGAGCATTACCAAGCTATACACCTGGGTTTTCAGGGGGAGTGTAAGGTTCATGTTAAGGTTGCATCATTGTTCCTCCATCTGGCTTTCGATTGACCAGGAGTACTTGGATTAAGTAACTGGATTAAGTTTCTATTTATTCACCCTCATCCAGTCTAGCAGTGACACTAGACACTAATCTAGAGCCAAAACTGCGTCCTCAAATTTAGATGGCAAGGAGAGACAGAGTCGGGCGCATCTGCCTACTGGTGGCACTGCACTTCAAAACTCCAGTCAGTCTCTCCGAGCGGTTTTATGTAGACATTAAAGAGCATAGGAGACAAAACAGAACCCTGAGGGACCCTGCAGACTGGCAGCCAGGGTGTTGAACAAGAGCCCTCCAGCACCACCTTCTGAGTTTCTTCTCCAGGAGGGACTGGAGCCAGTGTAAAACAGTGCCCCCCCCAGTCCCATCTCAGAGAGACTAGCCCAGGGGTGGGCAATTAATTTCTATAGGGGGGCCACATGAAAAATCTGAACTGTGTTCAGGGGCCGAACCAACTTTACTTAAAAATAAAAGATAAGCAACTGATCCACTTTAGACAAAAAGCTATAAATGGTTTTGAGGCTCAACTTGTTCAGTGAGAGAAATCCAGTCTGTCTTGGGCTTGAACAAGTGCTTGAACACCGGACTGGAGTGACGACTGGCGGGCTGGACAGGAGTGGCTCGCGGGCCGTATGTGGCCCTCGGGCCGCACTTTGCCCAGGTCTGGACTAGCCAGAAGGGTATCGTGGTTGCTGAGAGATCCAGTAGAACCAACAGGGACATATCCCCCTTGTCCAGTTCACAGGATAGGTCATACACTAAGGTGATCAGAGCAGTCTCCATTCCATAACCATGCCTGAAGTGAGACTGAAAAGGATCTAATTGATTTGTCTCATCCAGGAATCCCTGGAACTAAGAAGCCGTGACCCCCTCCAACACCTTGCCCAAGAATGAAATATTAGAGACAGGTTGGTGGTTATTCAGTATTGTGGGATCTAACAATGGTCTCACTATTGCCTCCTTTTAGCATCCTAGGATCCTGCAGTGTTTCAAAGAGGCATTCACAACACCTTCTACCCATTCGAGCAGTCCGTTAAAAGACAGGAAGGGTTTGGGTCCAGCAGACATGTGGTAGCCTTCACCTCTTCAAAGGTGTAATTTGCAATTTCATGTAGGTAATGCTAGCCTCCACCCACCATCCCTCTAACTCTTACTGGCCTGTGTCTTACTAAAGCATGAATGGGCCAGTGTTTTCTGGGTCAGCCGACAATGTCCTTCATCTCAAATAACCCCCCACAAAACAGCTTGTGGGATCCTATTGAGGCCACCCTGATAAATAGGCATTAGGGTTTAAGCAGGGACCCTTCTGCGCTGCCATGGCATGTAAATTGGCACCTATTAGTGCTGTGAGAAATAACAGCAACTTGTTTGACATAATGAGGTGATTAAATCAGTATGAGGAATTCTGCTTGTCGAGGCTAGGATGAAGATGTTGAGATGTAAATTGCATCTCAAACCACAGCACAATTAGAGAAAGGACAGCAAGCAAAAGAAAATGGGGCAGGAGCAGGAGATGAGGGGTTGTGGGGGGAGAAGGAAGAGGAGAGATGTGACAGAAGGCACACATTTATATTTCTCTACTACAAAAACACGAGAAGAGCTGCTTGGAAAATTAGCTTGTATGTGTGCGGGGGAGGCAACCACACCAATCCGATTTGCTTTTTGATTGTGATAATGGCACCAGTTCAGGGAAAATTCCTGAGGTCTACGGGTGAGCACATGCTGACCTCATAAACAGCAACCAGCTTTTTACAAAAGTTCACAAATGACGCTGCAGTACCTGGCATAAAGATTTAGAAAAGGGGTGGGCAATGCACAGCCTGTAGCCTATAGGTAGCTGTTGCTATGTGCTGTCACGTTGGAACTGACTTGCAGCAACTCTGATCAGGCTTTCACAGTAATTGAGATATTTAAGAAATGGTTTTACCAGTTCCATCATCACCTCTGGTGAAGTTTCAATGGCTGAGTGGGGATTCAAAACCAGGCCTCCTCATCTGTCACTCTATCCACTATACCAGTCATTCTCAACCTTTTTTTGGCCACAGCCATGAACACATTATGAAAGAAATATCGGGAGAAAGGCGAGCTATGAAAGAAAGAAAGAAAGAAAGAAAGAAAGAAAGAAAGAAACAAAGAAAGAAAGAAAGAAAGAAAGAAAGAAAGAAAGAAAGAAGGTGAATCAGATTTGTATAAGTTGCATAACAAACCTTACAAGGTGGTGTGTGAAGAATTGCTTCCAGTCTGTGGCCCCCTTCAAATGTGCCAGGGCCACCCCATTGAGAATGGCTGCAATACACCACACTGGGCATCTAGTCTACAAGTTGCCCACCTCAATTTTGCATGCTTCCAACCTCCAGTCTACTGCCTGTTTTTTGTTTTGTGAACAAGAAAGGTTCATATTTCCAAACCTAAGAATCTGTATAATGCAGCTTCGGTTTGGTATAAAATGTAGCCTTTGAAAGTATGACTTTTCTTTTCTGCTTCAAGTAACATCCTTCTTTCCTATTGTTATATTCCACTGTTAGATTGAAATAGTATTACCCGTTTTGGAGGAATTTGCTGGTCTTATTATAGAAGAGAATGCATTTTGTTCTAGCAAAAGGACAGTCTTGCATGCAGTAGACTAGAGTGTTTTGCTGTGCCTTACTTATGTGCTTCTCATTATTTTGCTTTTTGGCTGAAAATGTTTAATCTTGTGATGCTTAAAATGAAGCTGGAGCCCCTCTCTCCTTCTCTTCTCTCCAGTGACTTTCACCGATCTAATAGCCTTAAACTGACTGGCCTATGGAGATAAATATAAAGTTTGAGGTCTTGTGTCTGCTGGAGACAGTGGGTGCATCTACCTTCACATTCCTAATGTTCTTCTTGGACCAATTATTTTGGCCTCTTCTGTGACATTCCTGTGACTCGCTTCAACCCCAGAGCAAAGGACAAATAGTTTACCTCTTTTTTTTTTTTGTGGTATTGACTCACCCTTCTTCCTCCTTATGATCTCTTCCTTTTATTATACCCCTCAACCGTTTACTTCAGTGTTTGTCCTCTCAGTTTATGAACAGAATAGTGGCCTTACTCTGTCATATGCCAGACACAGTTTCTTTGCGTGATGCTTTAAAGCCCCTTGCCTGTTTCTATGGCGACAAAGGCATGAAGATGCACTCTGGCTGGGCAGCATTAGGATCTCACAAGCAGACAAGGTTTTTAGTGACCTCTCTTTCTTCAGCGCAGGATGCTACTGCTCAGCAAATCTAAAAAGAGTTATTTGAAAAAGGTTTCACTGAAGCCAATAGCACCTGAGTAATGTTGCTGAGGATCACAGGTAGAATGGCAAAAGGGAGTGGACTGATTCAAGATGGAAACAGGCATTGCAGAGTCTGTGATGAAAACAGAAAAAAATCTTTACAAGCCAGCTGTGTGTGTCATATCACTTCTGTGCCTCCACGAATATCATCATCATTGTCATTTTAGAACTGCAGAGCTGGAAGGGACCCTATGGATCATCGAGTCCAGCCCTTGTCATGGAGGTACAGCGGGGAATCAAACTCCCAACCTCTGGCTCCACAGCCAGAGACCTAAGCCGCTGAGCTATCCAGCAGTTACCTGGAACTGGACTTGCCACAATATTTGGGTTTCTGAATATCTGCAACATTTGGCTCAAGCCAATGGCTATAGCTTTGGTGAGCTTTTACAAAGCACCACAAAACCTCGCTCTTTTTAAGGAGAAAAGTGGGGTAAAATATTTTAAATAAATAAATAAACCTGGTGAGATGGTAGATAGCAAAAACATTGTGCCAAATGGCAGACATGTAGAAACCCAAACCACTGAACTATCCAGAAGTTCCTAAATGAAAAATGCCTTGTTTGGTTTGAATGGTCATCAGAACCTAAGCATTTGGACCCTTTGAAGGCTGGTTTCTCAAACAAGAAAGACTGCCTTAGTCATTGTCTCTCCAACACTAACCTGCTTTCAGCCCCAAAGTGACTGTTTCTGGTCTCACAAGGTGATGCCAAAAACACTTTGCCAGTGGAAAACTAGAAAGGTTTAAACTGACTATTCTTCCTGATCTGGAGTACCTTTAACACAAACAGCAGATGTTGGGGGCAAAAGCCACCCCAGCTTGCTATGTGGTGAGGAAAGAGTAGCTGGCACAGCTCTCCTGAAAATGTACCGCTTCAGAATGCAGGTGGAGCTCGCATGTTCGAATGCTTTCTCATTAAAAAAAGAAAAGAAAGGAAACCATCTGCAAATATAAAACAAAGACATCAAGGATCAGAACTCTTCTCTCTGATTTTTAAAGCCAGTATTTTTACCCTTTTTAAGGGCTGGGCTTTTAAAAAAAATGAAGAGGACCATTCTATCATGCCTTACCTTACCAGCAGTCTAGTGTGGTAGGGTTCAAGGACAACTTGATTCTCTGTTGCTGTGAACTAAGCTAGGATATACTGTACTAAAGTTTTATTTTTTAAGGTGGAGTCATTCAAACATTTGCAGTCTTCAGTTATATTCTGCGATGATCCAGAATATATAGAAGTAAGCTCTGTCTTGAGTGAGATAATTAATAATAATAGTTGTTGTTGTTATGTGTTGTCAAGTCACCTCCAACTCACGGGGACCCTATGAATCAGTGTTCTCCAGATTGTCCTGTCCTCAGCCACCCTGTTCAGCTCTTGCAAACTCAAGCCTTTTAGGGAGTCAATCCATCTCATATTTGCGCTTTCTCTTTTCCTGCTACCTTCCACTTTTCTCAGCATTATTGTCTTTCCCAGGGAATCCTGCCTTCTCATGATGTGCCCAAAGCAGAACATCTTCAGTTTCAGTATTTTGCCCCAGGCAAAATTAGTTCAGGCTCAGTTTGATTTAGGACTCACTTTTTTGCCTTCTTGACAGTCCAGCGTACCTGGAAAGCTCTCCTCCAGCACCGCACCTCAAATGAATCAATGTTTTTTTTTCTTTTCAACTTTCTTAACTGTCCAGTTTTCGCAGCAATACATGGGGATCAAGAATACAAGAGTGGGATGGTCTTGGTCTCCATCTCCTTATACTTGATATTTTCTAATTCCTTCATTGCTGCCCTTCCAAGTCTCAGTCTTCTGATTTCTTGGCTGCAATCTCCATTTGAATCGATGACTAAACCAAAGTATACCAAATCTCTACCTATTTCAATTTCCTTACTATCAACACTAAAGTCATGTAGTTCTTCTGTAGTTGACTTTTTTCTTCTTAACATTCAACTGCAGTCCTGCTTTGGCACTTTCTTCTTTCCTTAAAAGTTATTTCAAGTCATTGCTTTTTTTTTTTTGCCAGTAAGATGGTGTCATCTGCATGTCTTAAATTACTGATTTTTTTCCACCAATTTTCCCTTCTCCTTCATCTGAATCTAATCTGGCTTTCCATATGACGTGTTCTATGTACAGATTGAACAGATAAGGGGATCCAATGCACCCTCATCTGACATCTTTCCCTATAGGAAACTCTTCTATCTCTCTGTAATCCATCCTAACAATGATGGAAATGAGAAAGAAATATCTAGATTTTAATGTGACTTCTCAAGGGAGTGGGTACCAATTCTAGATCATTTGATAATATTGATTAACATTTGTCATGAGATGAGCTCTCCTCTACAGAATATGTTTTCAAATGTAGACATTCCTTGTGTCCCATTGATAACGAACATGTTTGCCTCCTCTAGTCCTATTTGGACAATGGCTCTTGTCTTCTTGCTGGCCTTAACATTGGAAATAATGGCTGGGAGCAATGGTCCCTCTAATTGTCATCTCCACCTTTCTCTCTCTCTCTCTCTCTCTCTCTCTCTCTCTCTCTCTCTCTCTCTCTCTCTCTCTCTCTCTCTCTCTCTCTGTGTGTGTGTGTGTGTGTAAGGGGAGCAGGGTTTCATTCAAAACCAGGAAGTAGATAGGCATCGAACCTGGCTGCTGATGAATGGCGCTGATTGGGCTCTGGTGCTCGTGCATCTTAGAGGGAACATTGGCTGGGAGTCTTGAAAATGTCCCGTTTCTACGTGATACCTTTGGGGGTGTCCCTTTGTATGAAAACTGCACACATTGGGTTAATTTTTGGTGATGGGGTGAAAAAAAGATAATGTGGCACTAAAAGCAAATTTCTGTGTGAGCTCATTTTCTTTCAGCATATTACTGGCAAAATGCCACTATTCTAGATGTGTCTGTGTAAGTGCAATACTGTACTGAATGTCGTATGGAGGGTAAGGCAGATGAGTTTACATGCTCATCTGAAATTGTACAAAATCCAGCACATGAACCCACAGTTAGTTATATCCTGACTGATCAGACACACTTTGCTGGAAACATGTACGTATATCTATATTTATGCATTAAATTTGCATCTCACATTTCCTCTGAGGAGTTCAAGGCCGTACCATGTAAGGTTCCCCGTTTTTTCCTCAGAATGTCCTTGTGAGGTTGAGTAGGAAGGGGCATGGTGACTAACAAGATTAGTTGCTCTGTATCTGTCTGTCTCTCTGCCATCTGTAGCATCATACATGCATGTTTTTTTCTGCATGTATCTTTCCCACTTGCTCTTTAGGGCTATGTCATCCTCTTTGGGGATGTGGTGGCGCTGCAGGCTAAACCGCAGAAGCCTATGCTGCAGGGTCAGAAGACCAAGCAGTCGTAAGATCGAATCCACGTGACGGAGTGAACTCCCGTCGCTTGTCCCAGCTCCCGCCAACCTAGCGGTTCGAAAGCATGCAAATGCAAGTAGATCAATAGGGACCACCTTGGTGGGAAGGTAACAGCGTTCTGTGTCTAAGTCGCACTGGCCATGTGACCACAGAAGATTGTCTTCAGACAGACGCTGGCTCTATGGCTTGGAAACGGGGATAAGCACCGCCCCCTAGAGTTGAACACGACTGGACAAAAATTGTCAAGGGGAACCTTTACCTTTACCTTTACCATCCTCTTTGTCCAGAATAATATTTCCCTTTAGCCTTTACAGCCTTTATAGGTCAATTTTGGTGCAGAAAACAAAATGTTCCCTTCTGGTTTCTGAGGTGTGAGAAAGATCAGCTTAAATAAAGAGATTACAACCTTGTAGAAAAGGAAGACAAATGCAAGGCAGCAGCTACAACTGTAAGTTTACAAAATCCTGGTCATGTCAAAAGCAGCAACAGCCACAGTGTGGTATTGCTGATGACAAGTGAGCCCATGGAACACAGTAATGAACTGTTGGTACTCACCATCTTTTCTGGTGATATGGAAAAACTGCTCCACAAAGATTTGATCTCCCTTCATGTGACCCCTGCGTGTCTCAGTAAGCCTTAAACTGTGAAAAACATTACAAGGTCCCCCCGAAAACAAGACAGGGTCTTATATTAATTTTTGCTCCAAAAATGCATTCGGGCCTTTATTTTCAGGGGATGTTTTCTTTTTTTCATGTGCAACAATCTATATTTATTGAAATACCGTCATATCATTTTCTTCTGGTTTCTGCACAGTGGTGTAAGGTGGGGTTTCACTTAACTGGGGCTTATTTTGGGGGATATGGCTTATAGTACGTGCATCCTGAAAAATCATACTAGGGCTTATTTTCAGGTTAGGTTTTATTTTCGGGAATGCAATTGTCTCTATGGGGTCTTGTCCAGAGAAACAGAAGTATAAAACAAGGACAGAAAAGTAGGAGTGTAAAGAAAACACACAATCAACAGTTTGCTTATCCATTCACTGTTATTTGTAAACAAAGACTGATGACCCCACATGGCCTTCCTGCATATTGTAGGATATTCTGGAAAAGTGACTTCTGACTGGTGAACCTTTTTTCCTCTCCAAGATTAGCCTTTTTTTCCTGATTACACCCCACCCCCATCCTGTGTCTTCATGCAAGCATAATTTTCTTCTATGAACGACAACCACTATATGGATTATTCATTTTTGTCTGTTCCCCCCTCCTTTTTTGAATGCACTGCTATTAATTAATCAATAAAACTAACAACAACCAAAAAGCAAAGCAAAGAAAAGGCAGCGATACAGTAGCCATGGAGATGAGAAGTCCAAAATATGAAAATATGACTCGGTTGGACTTAGGGATGAGTGAAAACTGAATTTCAATTTACTTTTGCTTGTCAAAATCCATATTTCTTCAAGTTCATGTTGCAAAGAACTTGACACTGAAAAACATACAAATGTAGACAAAAGTAAAACCAACAGATTTATCCATTCTCTCAAAGGTTTGGATTTAAATAATTGTATAG
This sequence comes from Pogona vitticeps, assembly GCF_051106095.1. Taxonomy (NCBI): domain Eukaryota; kingdom Metazoa; phylum Chordata; class Lepidosauria; order Squamata; family Agamidae; genus Pogona; species Pogona vitticeps. The sequence continues at coordinate 132,721,365 of NC_135784.1, forward strand.
TCAGCCCTGTTTCTGCTGAATTAAAGTTATCACCTTGTTTTTCCAACAGAGAAGTGCACACCTATAGTATTTTCACACCCCTTTAACTGCCATCATTGTATCCACTAAAATCTTAGGATTTGTAGCTTGGAAAGAGACTTATAATTCTCCACAGTAGTGTGGGGTGTGTATGTGGGGTGTATGTGTGCGCGCGCGCACCAAAGCTCTCCAGCAGAGAATTCAGCATAGGACAACTGTAATTCCCAGGATTCCATAACAAAGAGTCGTAGCACTTAAATAGTTATCAAAGGGCTGTAACTGTGCAGTGTGGACACATCAAGTTTCCTCCTCTTTAGTGCCTCTGTGCCAAGCAGTTACAACACGGTCATCATCTCCATGCTGAGAATAGCTGCATCTGTTGAATTTGATAAGTGTGAATGGGAGAGAATTTCAGTTATGCTCATTTTTTGAAGAATTAACCTAAACTTGCAGATTGCTTCATATTAGAAATGGAAAGAAGAGAATCAAAATATGAATACTGTACTGGAAAAAGCAAAACCAGATTTATTTCTCTGCGAGCTTTTGTGAGTTGCAGTCTATAGTCTACAAAACTCACAGGGAAATAAATCTGTTATTTTTCAAAGTGTGCCACAATGTTTTGGTACACTTTACATGCTGGAACAAACTAACACAGCAATTCTTCTTTTTCTTTTCTTTTTTTAAAAAGATTTTTCTAAGGTTATTTTACTTGAGAGTCTACAGGAGAAATGGAAGTTCATGTAGGGCTTGTTTATAGTATCTTTAGTATCAAAGTTAGGTATCAAAAAAGTAACTGTTTAAGGCAGTGGTTCTCAACTTTGGGTCTCCAGATGTTCTTGGGTTAAAATTCTCAGAAGCCTTCGCCACTAGATGCGCTGGCCAGGATTTCTGAGAACGTCTGGGGACCCAAGGTTGGGAACCATAGGTTTTAGGCTACAGCTTCCAGATCCCCAGTCAGCTGGATGTTCTGGGAAATGTAGGCCTGAAAAAGTAACTTTTCCAACTTTTCCACACTGATAGCACAAGAAATTGTGTCCAGGTCTCTGAGTGTTGCTATGTGTTGGAAGATTTCATTTGCTAAGAGAAACAAAGGGGACAAATAAAATGCGGTAGTAATAATGGGGATTAGCCATTTTCTGGAAAAGTACACTCAAAGTAATGTGCAGCAAAATATTCGCAATGAAACTGAGTTTAATTGTAGATGTGGCCTGCTATAAAATTTCTTTCCAGGAATGGGCACAGATAACTTTTCCTTAAGAAAAGGAAGCACGGAAGGGATGCTGATCCCCCCCTCCATTTCCTGCATTCTTAGACTATCTGTCTCCCACCCTTTTCTGTGCCCATCACTGCCAAAGGGAGAAATGAAATACTCATTCACCTCTGAATTATTGAAGATGTCATTAAGTTACATTTATGGCTTGCTCAGAAGGATAGCAGTGCCAAATGCCTTCAATTCCCAACATCTTGATTAACTTTTTTTGGACAGAAATGTGCCAGCTCCAGGGCTCCAGCTGTAGCAAATTATCGCAATCAGGACCTAGCACCATCATCACAGCCCCATGTTTCATTGAGGGGAGGGGAAGAAACAAACAAATACATTTTGAATTTGTGAGGTGTATTGCACATATACAGTGCAACTCAATTCTGAGCTTTTCCTACAAAGATTTTTGTGCATGTGACTTCATAGTCTCTCCCTGTGGATTCTATTGCAGCTTATGTGCCCTCAAGTAATTTCTGATTTCTGGCAACCCTTGTAAGGTTTTTAAGGTATGTGAGATGATGATGATGATGATGATGATGATATTGTGCTCTATATCAAAATGCATTCCAATAGTTAAAACAGTTAAAATACAACCATAACATAATTATAATGATAAAAACATACAGTAAGCGATTATCATACAATAAGGCAATAAACAAACAATCAAGATAGCTATATTAACAATATAATAATTGAGTCTATCCCAATAATTGCCTATTTCCATGGTCAACCCCTATGGTTCCAGGATGAGATGCTGAAGGAGTGATTTACTATTGCCAAGTCCTCATGAATTTCGTATGAGGGATTTGAACTCAGGCTTCCTATGTCCTAGTCCAATACTCTGCCCACCACACCACATTGGCTCTCTGTCAACTTCCTCTAATGGAAATGTTTTTTGGATTGCCTTAATTTTCAGAGAAAGCCAATCCAGGTCTTTCAGAAGGAAATGAAACCTATAGGTCTTTGGACTGAGTAGGATTCCCTCTTCATCCCAAACTGATCATGAGAGCAACATTTTTCTCACTTGCTCTTCCCTGCGGAGTCCAAGGGACTGCCCTGTGCCTTGGGAATGGCTGTATGATATTCTGTCAAGCAGTCTTCAAATAAGGGAACCCCACTGCAAACTGGAGGTTCGGTGTTGTCTGAAGCATGGATGGGCAAAGTGCAGCCTTCCAGATGCTTTTTTTTTTTTGATGATAACTCCTAGCATCCCTCACCACTGGCAGTACTGGCAACCCAGTAGGGCTGCTGGGAAGCAGAGGGTGCCAAGCTGCACACCCTAGGTTAAAGAGCAGTGTGGTTGACTAAGATTGACTGGTGAGGTGGTGTTCCTGGTTGTCCCATCCCCTATTTATCATCACGATAACTCAGATGTGGGACAGGTTGATAGAGAATGACTAGCACAAGGCCACCAGTGAGTCGCAGGGCTCAGAACGTGTGTTTCCTAAATCCCAGTCCAATACTCTGAGCACCCCCATCACACTGCGAGGCTGTTTTTCCCCATGGAAACTTTCAGAAGCACTCATCTTCTCTACACACGGCTTTCTCGTCTGTAGTCCCAAGATTCAAGACTGAGGCAGAAGGTGCTGTAACTCCAGGAATTCTGCCTCAGCAACTGGAAAGCAGCCAGAGCAACTGCACTGCATCACTGCTCTAGGCTCCACCGCATCTGAAGCCAGCTCGCCTTCAGCAAGCCCGCTGGAATGATTTGCAGGAGGCACTGGCCCGTGGAAAGCCATCACAAGAAGCACACCGAGCTTCAGAAACCAGGATCTGACATAAAATAATCTCCTCTTTTTTCATGTGCATCCAAGTGGCAATGGCAGACTGATCCGACTCCCTGATGCCATCTGGCAAGGAAAACAGGGCACGCTACACGCTTCTTGCTGTTCAAAATGCAAGACTGGAACACTGCTTGGAATCAGAGGAAAGTACTCCCCTCCTTTTGCTGTAACAGGTAGCAGAATGAGAGTAGAGGAAGCACATGCCCTAAGCTCTTCTGCAGCTTGAGGCAGGAAGTGAAGTGGCCTGGCCTTCTTTGTGTCTGATGGCTGACATGGGCATGATGGAGCAGTCAGTGAAATGCTGCCCTGGAGAGGGAAGCATATCACACTGGAGGGAGTGGCAGTTATGGTGGCACCATCACCTGCACCACCTCCATGCTTTTGCCTGCACACTTGCTTCCCAGAGAGTGGAGAAGCAGATGATCCTACAGCTGAGGTCCTATGGGAGGTATGGACCTCCCCAACTCACGGCACCCTCCAGATGCCTTGGAATACAACTCCCAACCTCCATATCACCATGGTCGTTCACAGTTCTGGTTGAGAATTATGGGGTTCACAGTGGAATACCTTCAGGAAGTGATAAGCTGGGGAAGACAGGTGTAATAGGTAAATTATTGGGGTCGTAGTAGGCCCAGTGAGGTTCAAATCAATATTCAGGCATAGAGCAGCCTCTCACAGGAGCTGCCCTAGAGAGGGACAACCCTAATAAGAGGAACATATAAGTGAAATCATGGAATATGCTGACCAAGACTGATGGGAGTTGCAGTCCAATAACATCTGGAGGGTCACAGTTGTTCACTCCTGATACATCATCATCATCATCATCATCATCATCATCATCATCATCATCATCATCATCAGGTGCTGTCAAGTCAATTAACTTATGGCGACCCTTTTCAGGGTTTTCCAGGTAGAGAATACTCAGAAGTGATTTACTTCTACTGGAGGTGACCTGGGACTGTGTACCTTCCCATGACCACACAGGCTGGGTCTTCTCCCTGGAGGCACAGTGGGGAATCAAACTCTCAAACTCTGGCTTTGCAGCCAGATGCCTAAACCACTGAGCTGTCCAGCCAGCATTAAACCAAACTTCAGCTGGCTTGTAGCATTGGAAGTCAGACACTGGACAACCTCTATGGTTCCTAAATACAGTATTTCCCTTTTCCCTGATTGATGACAATAATTGTTTTTGATGTTTGGCTGGATGCTGACTCAGTAGAAATTAGGGAATGAGATCACTACCCAATTTGATTTGGATATGAATATGAATTTCTGCTATACAGATCAGGATCAACTTGCCCTGATCAGGTTTATAGCTGGATAAATTTGCTCTCAGGTTTGTGCAGACATGTGTAAGTTTCTCAGTCAGGGAGCTGAGAACAGAGAAAACAAAGGATTGTGATGGTATGGCACTAGGCAGCTCCATCAATTTTAGAAGTGTGGTGGACCTTCTATATTCTATCATCTTCCTTCCTTCCTTCCTTCCTTCCTTCCTTCCTTCCTTCCTTCCTTCCTTCCTTCCTTCCTTCCTTCCTTCCTTCCTTCCTTCCTTCCTTCCTTCCTTCCTTCCTTCCTTCCCATGCATACTATTCCTTGCCCTGTTCCTGCTCTTCCATGAATCTAACCTACATCAACCACCAGCAGGCCCTAAAAAAATAAAAGAAAGGGGAAAATAATGAGAATAGGTGGGGAAAAAGATAATCCCTAGCTCTACTTTGGCTACCCAATCAAAGCCGACACAGGAGAGTCAGTTACTCATCCTACTTTTACATACACACACAATCTTCAATATAATAAAGACTCAATGTACCTACGTAAAAGGAAAAAAAGGGGGGGGAAATTCTGGAACACAGTTAGTTTAGGAAGCAATCTAGCATCCTTCCTATGCTATGCCTGGACATTAAGATGGCTGCTTGGTCAAGGGACCAGGAATATACAGAGTCCAGTGAGATCACTTTGAGCCCTCTCTATGGACTGAGCAATGGTAGTTGTTTCTTGGGGAGTTTCAGCTGTCAATCTACTTCCACTTTGGCTCCTCCTTCTTTTTGCTACAGCAAGTCGTGCCAAGTATTCCACTCCCCCTCCAAATATCAGCATTTCTTTCCCCATAAATACAACCAAGAACTTTGATTTGCAAGAGTGCATAAACAGACTCAGTCATGAATGAGGGCTTCTTGAACTGCTTTATAACTGATTCAGAAACACACAAATACATTCCTGCTCCTCTCCATTTGGACAATTTATTCTGGAACTGGTGTACATCTCTAGCAGAAACATGGTGTCACCATGGTGTCATAACTACAGTTTGTTAGCATTGTACTGTAGTTACGACTTTGATCTTTAAGAAACTGTGTGCTCCAGTCAAACTTCAAGACATACACAACACAGTGATTTCACATCACATATATCCACCATGAAAATTGGTCAGCAAGGCTGGCTGGATGTCCTGCTTTTGGACACAACATCACACCTACTGGTGGGGTGTTGTTAAACCCAACAATCAGCAACTGTTCTTTCTCCAAAAGGAAAATGCATGCACACATGCTGACATATATGCTATTGATCATGTATACATGCATGTTCTCTCATGCAAGAAAATAAGAGGAAAATGAAGATGGGACACTGGTAGTTGTCCATTAGGGCAGAAGGGCCCCTGTCTCATCTCATGCTCAAGTTCCACCCAGCTAACTTTCTTCCACCTGCTACCTTACCACTGGTAGAGGTGCCTGTGTTCTTCTTCTGCTCAACTCCCCATCTGATCCAGAGAAACACCTAGATGGAAGATTCCATGTTGCATGAGGGGGGAGAGACTAGAGGGAAGTAGCATCAGGCAGTCACTCTGGGCTCCACCTACCTTGAGCTGGTACGTCTTCCACCCCACCATAGCGTACATGAGTCACCATTGAAATGTTGAGGAAGTCTGGAGCTGGACTGCTCCTTCAAAGTGTGAGTTGTTTCCCACAAACAATGGTATGTGAGCTAACTCCTGTGTGAAACGCCAGTTTCAGGGGAGTCAAAGCTCATTCAGCAAATCCCTACTTTCATGTCACTAGTAAAATCTCACCTGGACAGCTCCTTTTTTTTTTTTTTTTTTTTTTTTTTTTTTTGCATCCTGTGGTTTGTGGAACTCAAATACATACTTATTTTGAGTGACATCTTGCAGATTGCCAGTGACACTATGTTAACTTGAATTATATATACAGTACATATATCCATAATTGTGTACCCAGAGGTCATCTAGGCTTTACTGTTGACTCTTCTAAGTCAATTTACAAGCACTTTCTGAGGCTAGTTCTAACTTTGTGCTCCTGCTGCTTGTACACGTGGTAGAAATAAGGCACGGATCAGGGATTCTGTCGCGTGTAGTCCAAAAAGTAGACATAATAACATCTTGTTTTTGAGGGGACATTTCGGGCATCTTGAGACATCTCGACAGCACTAGAAAACCTTGTGTCTTCCTGGGTTGCCAAGCTCTCAACCTGGGCCTGGGAGGGGCAGCAGACACTGAACCCCTGCATCCCAGCTGGAACTGGGATCCGAATGTCATTCTGCAAGGGCTTCAATTCATCTCTGTTTGCTCTCATTTGACCTTTGAGCTGCTAATGGTTTATTGATGGACTCACATTAGCACACTGATGCAGGCAATTTCCTCCTATTTCTTTGGGTACTAAATAAAGCAGCCCTTTGGGATGATAAATGAGGAAGGCAGTTTGTTACACAGAAACTCTTGAAAACTTCCTGACACCACCTCGGGTGGAGTTACAATAAAGAGATGGAGGGGAGGCAGGAGGCTTGCTGCAGAGGTAGTTGGACTTTGACCTAAGCAAAGAGCCTCCTCTCTCAATTGGTCTGAAGTGAACCAGGCTCTCCAAATCCATTGGAACTGATTCAGAAGTGGGCTAAGCGAGGCCCCAAACTGATAATTTTATATTTTATGCAGTGTTATCAACAGGATAGAAACAGGGACTTTTGAGATGCCTGCCCTGAATACTATTTGCTGGAAGAGATCTTTCTGGACATCAAGGACCACCAGAAAGACAAACAAGTGAATCCTAGATCAAATTAAGCCTGACTTCTTTCCAGAAGCAAAAATGAAGAAATAGAGACTGTCCTACTTTGTGCACATCATAAGAAGACTCACTGGAAAAGACTACTATGCTAGGAAAAGCTGAAGGCAGCAGGAAAAGAAGAAAACCAAAGATTAGATGGACTGAATCAATAAAGGAAGTCACAGCCTTCAGTTTATAATGGCTGAATAGGACTGCTAATAACTGGGTATTTTGGAGATCACTCATTCACCGGGTCATCGTAAGTTGAAAGTGACTTGATGGCATTTAACAGCAACAACAGATATTGCATGCAGAAGGAGATAATTTCTCAGAACTTTGATGCTTGTTTTATAGCACCATAGGTTTTACATACTGTCCCAACAGCTTGAAGCAGAGGGGCTCAATTTCTTGAACATTGGCCAGAGTCCTGTTGCTTAGTGTAGTAATTTGTACTAGAGTTGGCCAGTTGAATCAATGGGAATTTGGTGCGTTCCATTGAATGAAATGGACCTGCTCTAGTTTCTACTTGTTATGCTAAAGGTGCAGTTAGAATAGGGCATTTGAATCTATGGAACGTAAGGAGGAGTTGACTCTCCAAATCCCCATTTGATCAATGGGCCTGCTTTAGTGCAATTGACTATGTTAAGTAAGAGGAGTTTGGCAACATACAGGCAATAGAAGGAGATTAATCCCTTTTCACTGGCTCAGAATGATTCAAGCTGTATGATCAGTCCAAATCCACCCAGCTCTGTGTGTCATAAGAGGAAGATTTTAAACACATGACTACCATCAGCAACACTGAATAAGTGCTGAATTCAGTGAGATTTTATCATGATATAAAACTCAAGAGTACCCAGTGCTTTGCAGAGCACAAAAAAACAGGAGGCTAGTCCTTGCCCCAAAGAGTCTGCAATTTAACAGGGAATGATAGAGGAAGAGGAGACAGGAATAAACAGAGCACAGCAACAAGGAAGAAACACTCACATGACTCAGCTTAGTTACACACTTGAGTTACTGTTGGCCATGGGAGCATTTTTGTGAATTTCCTGTTTTTGCTGATATAACTGAAGGTGAATGAGCATGACCCATAATCCATGCTAACCTACCATCCTCATGAGAAAGGCTACATTCTGATAATCAGGGAAGAACACTGTATTCCTGAACAGCTCTAAAATATACATTTCTTATCTGAAGAAAGTTGATTGCCTTCATCCACTTCACTGAAGGTCCCTCCGTCTTGGCCGTTTGGCCTGCTAATGCCTCACCTACAATGAGCCAGCCCAACTTCTCCTCCTTGATAAACTTGTATAAAAATTTCGTCCTCAGCAAAAGAAGATTAATGGTGGCCGGGGAGGGGACAGGGATTAGCTCCTGCATGTGCAAAGAGAAAGGTCAGAAATCATAGAATAGTGAAGTTGAAAGGGGCCTATAAGGCCATCAAGTCCAACCCCCCTGCTCGATGCAGGCATACAGATCAAAGGATATCTGCCAGGTGGTTGTCTAAGAAGTTTCTAAGAAATGATGCACATACACAAGGGAGGTGTAACACAGATCATATACAATAACATTATTGTGTTAAGCCTGAAAAAAAGCAATGGCGTGTACAAGAGCAGTGATATCACTGAATCCAGGTCCTTGTCTGCACTTTGCACTGAAGTGAGGTATCTGCCAATGATCGGGTCTTCAAGCAGTCAAGGTGCCTTTGGAGGGAGCCACTGCTAGGTCACTGCTGGGTAGGTGGGCCCTCCCTGTCTCAACGGTCCATTTGCCCTCTCCCTTTGAACCACACCACAGTCCAGAGGGAGAAGGCAAGGTAAGTCAAAGCTGCTGTGGCTGCTCCTTTTCCTTGCTGTTCTTACTGTAAGAAAGGGAAATGACCAGGGTGTAACAGGAAGGCTGAGGAAGAGGAGAAGGATGACTGGAGGTGAGGGAGGCATCAAGAATGGGCCTTGGCAGATGTCTCACAAACACCCTGACTCAACAATAGACTCCTTGTTAAGCAACTCCCAGCTTGGTCTGTTTGGGCTGTATCACTCCCCACATTTACACAGCATTTAATTATACTCGTATTTAAATGATAATGCTACTGTAGGAATCAAAACCTGTTAAATACCCAAAGTGCCATTGTTTAATTACCTAGTGATACTGCATTTCAAATCCATGTGGGATTTTGATTTCCATACTGGTTTCTACCATGTGCTTTATTCATTTAGACATTAAAATTAACTATAATGTCTTGCATGTACCCAGAGGGAGTTCTTCCCTTTCCTTGGTTTTAAAAGCCAGCCTGTTTTATTATTATTATTAAATAACTCCATTGAAGTAGCTGGAAAGCAATTAAACAGATTCAGTCTTGTCTTTGACCTGGAGTATCTATAGGGGATTCTACTGCGGCAATTTCATTTCTCTTAGCAGAGCCCCCACCCGAACCTCTAATAAGTTATGGCAACTCTGAACTGCATCTACCACTGTTGTAAACTTTTCCCAAATGCCTTTTTTGACATTATACCTCCTATAGAACAGTATAGATTGAGGTCAGAAAGCTGAGTAGATCTGATATAGACTGGGTCTCTGCTGAGGGATTGGATCACCTCTACTCTTAATACACTCTTGAGGTATTGGCTCATTAACAAAAAAAATAGATCTGGATCGTAGCCTCTCTGCCACATGCCACTGTTAAATAGACTGGGTAGTTTAGTAACATGTATGAGGCACATTGAATGGGATTCTGCCCATTTTGTAATGACTTTGCCATTTCCACCATCATTCCCTTGAAACAAGGAACCGTTCCTTAAAATGAAGCAAACTTGCCAGATGTGAACAAGGAGGAAAAAGCAACAGAAGCAGTGTAACACCTTAAGGGCTAAGGTATTTATGGTGGCAGTGGTCTTTAGGGTGTTATAAGATTCATTGTGGGTTTCACATCCAAGAGCTTCTTGCAAAAATAAAATAAAGTCAGGAAATGGAATTGGGGGGAAAACAGGAGGAACAGTAAAGGAACAGTTCGTTAATGCAGCCTTTCGAGTTATGATTACCCAAGGTCAATAGTAATCCCCACAGCTACAAGTGAATAAAAATTGATTCTTTCATGAGGAAATTGATGGCTTCTCAGTTGGGTCATCTTGGAATAGCCTCCTCAGCTTCTGCCTCCCTCTTCCCCTCCTCCCAGGGTGCAACATAATTTGTGAAGAGGCTCTGTGTGTATGCGCATGCACACGCATGTGTGCGTGCCCACATGCAAGCATGTGCACACAGCGATAGTACCTTGCTGTTTGTTTTCTTCTGGCTGAACCAGAGGCATCTGGTTGCAGATGGGCATAATGAAGGATATTTATGAGTCTTTCTTTCAGACACTGGGTATGATTCCCTCCCCCCGCCCCCAAATCTTGTAACGTCTCCAGACACACTGACATTTGCTCAAGGAAGCAGCATTGCTAACCCAGGGGTTTTGTTTGTTTGTTGTCGGTTTCCTTGCTTGCTTCCTTGTCTTTAAGATAGAACTTTGAGTACTGAGTGTAAAATAGACAACTAGTAGGCCAAAGTGTGGAAGGAACTAGTTAGAAGGAATATTACAATTGTAAGTAATTATTTTTGGGTAGCAAGTAATGGAACTTGTGTTTACAAAGTTATTTTTCAGCTATATGTCATTCTTTTATCAATATGCAATAGCAAGGAAAGCATTATTTGGTTTTGTATTATTAGTATTATTACTGTTTAAAAATACCAGGCACATCAATCACAATTATAAGAACATTGATTGGAATTATGTAACAGATACAAGCTTTAACAAACAAACAAACAAACAAACAAACAAACAAACAAACAAACACACAAAAACAAAAACAAAAACAAAAACAAAAACAAAAACAAAAACAACAACAACAACAACAACAACAACAACAACAACAACAACAACAACAACAACAACAACAACAACAACAACAACAACAACAACAACTGTTCCTTCTTCTCCTCCTTCTTCTTCCTTACATACTCCCTCATCATGGTAGAACATTCTCTGGACAGTTTACAACACAATTATGCAAACAACAACTTGTCCCCCAGTAAGCTGGGTACTCTTTTTACCAACCTCAGAAGGATAGGAGGTTGAGTTAACCTAAAGCCAGTCACCTGAACCTGTCAGGAATCAAAATCAGGTTGTGGGCAGAGGCTTGACTACAGTTCTACAGTTTAACCACCACACCACATGGCTTATTCTATTTTTATATTTTTATGAATATTTATAAAATGTCAGAACTGACCACCAGAGAGAATCAGCAAGTTTTCCCCAGTATAATTCTGCCTGTCTAGGATTATACTGGGAAACATAAAGTTTTAGCTGCATGAGACTGCAGCTATGCTATTGTGTAGCAGAGCAAATCAACATTCTACAAGCAATTCTTAAAATGAAGGCAGCCCTCTGGGGTGAAACTGGATTTCAGATTAGCACTAAATTTGGCAGAGGTATAGTAGACAGTCTGCTCTTGCTCTGTGCCAAATTTGGGGATGTTTGGGCAAAAGGTTTTTGAGTTATGATTTTTTTAATGCAAATGTTCTCCCCATGCAGAAACAAGTGACCCTAACTGTCCCCAGATCTAAATTAACTTTTTAAAATTGAAAAGACCAATCTTGCTTATCTTGAAAGAGAATGGTTGGCCCCACATTCTTTTTTTATTGGAAATAAGTCAGGCTGCATGGGGTGAAATATTGATGCTCAATACAGGCCTTTCAAAAGGGAAAAAAATGATTTTGTTATACTCTTACTGGAACAGGCTTACCAGCAAGAGTATACCAAAGTAGATACAATGCTGCAGTTTCATGGGGGGATGACTGTAGGGCAATGAAGGATCATGGAAACAGAGTCAAAATGCAGATTTTCTTTAATGAGTCAAAGAAAAAAAAAACAAGCTTACTTTAAAGGAAGTAATAGAGTGATACTCCTCCAGAAAGGGACATTTTGCCCTTTGTATCTTCAGGGAACTAGCATACAATTTTTAAAGGCATATTCAGCATTGCAAAAGAACACAGCAGTTGTATTTGTCCCATCCCTAAGTGCTTTCAATAATAATTATCTAAGGATTTCTAAGATTAGGCTCCTGAGAATATCTTTGAAGAGGGAAATCAGCTCTAGGTCTGGGGTAATCTGAACCCTGTCAGTCAGGACTCAGTAACTCTTTAACTCCTTCCTCACCAAACAGGCATTGGAGCTGGTAAAGGGATTCTGTGTCTGGTTCTAAATATTCATATATATATATATGAATATGAATATTTAGAACCAGACACAGAATCCCTTTCCCAGCTCCAATGCCTGTTTGGTGAGGAAGGAGTTAAATATATAAAGAATATATATTATATATATTTTAGTTAGGCATCCTTCAGTCTCGAAAGACTATGGTAGCGTGCTCTGTATGGAGGGCTTGGAACAGCGCCTAGTGTGGCTGAGAAGGCCAATTCGAGAGTGACAGTCCCTTCCACACTGAAGACAAACCCAGTCTGTCCCCTGTCCGGCTCCCTGGTTTTGCTGCTTATGTGACTTCCTCTTTGCCTCGGCCTGCTGGGCAAGGGTCTCTTCAAATTGGGAGAGGCCGTGATGCACTGCCTGCCTCCAGGCTGAACGGTCAGATGTCAGGGTTTCCCATCTGTTGAGGTCTATTCCTAAGGCCTTCAGATCTCGCTTGCAGATGTCCTTGTATCGCAGTTGTGGTCTCCCTCTGGGGTGCTTTCCCTGCACTAATTCTCCATAGAGGAGATCCTTTGGAATCCGACCATCAGCCATTCTCACGACGTGCCCAAACCAACGTAGACGTCGCTGTTTCAGTAATGTATTCATGCTGAAAATTCCAGCTCGTTCTAGGACTGCTCTGTTTGGAACTTTGTCCTGCCAGGTGATGCCAAAAATCCATCGGAGGCAACGCATATGGAAGGTGTTCAGCTTCCTCTCCTGCTGTGCACAAAGGGTCCAGGACTCACTGCAGTACAGGAGTGTGCTTAGAACACAGGCTCTATAAACCTGGATCTTCGTATGTGTCGTCAGCTTCTTATTGAGCCATACTCTCTTTGTGAGTCTAGAGAACATGGTGGCTGCTTTGCCAATGTATTTATCCAGCTCGACATCTAGAGAGAGGGTGTCAGAGATGGTTGAGCCGAGGTACACAAAGTCATGAACAACCTCCAGTTCTTGTGTGGAGATGGTAATAGAGGGAGGTGAGTCCACACCCTGGCCCATGACTTGTGTTTTCTTCAGGCTGATTGTTAGTCCAAAGTCTTGGCAGGCCTTGCTGAAATGATTCATGAGTTGTTGGAGGTCTTCAGCACAGTGGGCAACAATGGCTGCATCATCTGCAAAGAGGAAGTCCCGCATGCATATCGGTTGGACTTTGGTCTTCGCTCTCAATCTAGAGAGATTAAAGAGCTTTCCAGCTGATCTAGTCCGGAGATAGACGCCCTCGGTTGCAGCTCCAAAGGCATGCTTCAGCATGACAGCAAAAAAGATCCCAAAAAGTGTTGGTGCGAGGACACAGCCCTGTTTCACTCTGCTTTGGATGTCAAAGGGGTCTGATGTTGAGCCGTCAAAAACTACAGTGCCTTTCATTCCCTCATGGAAAGATCTGATGATGTTAAGGAGACGAGGTGGACATCCAATCTTGGGAAGTATTTTAAAAAGGCCATCCCTGCTAACCAGATCAAATGCTTTTGTAAGGTCTATGAAGGCCACTAAGAGTGGCTGTTGTTGTTCCCTACATTTCTCCTGCAGCTGTCGGAGGGAGAATACCATGTCAGTGGTGGATCTATTAGCTCGAAATCCGCACTGTGATTCTGGATAGACTCTATCTGCAAGCACCTGGAGCCTCTTCAGCACGACACGGGCAAGCAGCTTCCCTACCACACTAAGAAGAGAGATGCCACGGTAGTTATTGCAGTCTTACGATTGTTGCATGGTGCACGGTTATCGATCTGCTTGTCGGGTTTGACCCTAAACCCCACGCACCCCGTGGAGTTAACAGACCGTGGCGAGGTAGCACCTTACTGGCTGGGGGCTGCCCAGCTTAAGGCGGGCGGTATCTACCTAGTGAGGTGCAATGACCTCTCCCACCGTCAGAAGTAGCCCCTGGCGTCCTGCTCTACGCCAATTGAGCAAAGACTTATAACCGGTAACTGCTACTTCCCGTGTTGTTTCGACGCTGTATGCGAAGCTGGAGTGTCCTCTCCAGAGCACGAAGCCTGGGTAAAATAATATGGAGGATAGGCTGTTACCCAAGCAGCAAATCCCCCCTCTCCACGTCGCTGAAATGGTCCAGTGGAGAGGCAAGAGCCAATACAACTGGTTCCAGCAACGTCGCAGGAGTTGGCAGAGTGACACAAAGTGCCTCCGTGACTCCGGCTCCGGATTTTGCCATTATATATATAAAGAATAGAGAAAAATATTCAGAAGCTCAACTGTTCAAACTGTGAAATTACTGCTTTTTTGCTTTGTGGCTGGCTATTGTATTACTTACTTAGCAAAGCGTTGGTGACTATATCCTGTCATGGTTTCAACCATTCCACCTCTCTTGTCACTAAAGAATTATTTTGTAATTGAGAAACCTTTGAGGATTGTATGTGCCATCAAATAACTTCTAATGTGTGGTGATTTTATGAGTTAATGACCTCCAAAATGTCATATCATTAACAGCTCTGTTCAGATCTTGCAAACCAATAACATCTTATGTCTGGTTGTTTCCTCTTCCTACTGCCCCCCTCCCCTGTAACATTATGGTCTTTTCCAATAAGTTCTGCTCAGATCTTGCAAACTAACAACTGTGTTTTCCTTTATTAAGACAATCTGTCTCACGTTAGGTCTTCCTCTCTTCCCACTGCCACCCCCTTTCCCAGCAATATTGTCTTTTCTGGTTAGTTTTGCATGGTAAGATAGCCTCAGTTTACCAGAGTTTACAAAGCCTCAGTTTGCTATGCAATTTATATTTGCATAGCAAAGGGCAGCCTGAGAATTTACAATGCCAATGGCAGCAGTCAAGATGGTCTACAGCAGTGGTTCTTAACCTTTGTTACTCGGATGCTTTTGAACTGCAACTCCCAGAAACCCCAGCCAGCACGGTTGGTGGTGAAGGCTTCTGGGAGTTGCAGTCCAAAACTCCTGAGTAACCCAAGGTTAAGAACCAGTGATCTACAGCAATGGTTCCCAGCCTTGGGTCCCCAGGTGTTCTTGGACTAAAACTCCCAGAAGCCATCACCACTAGCTCTACTGGCCAGGATTTCTTGAAGTTGCAGTTCATGAACACATGAGTTTCCCAAGGCTGGGAACTACTGCTATAGACCATCTTGGCTGCTGCCATTGTTGTCAACATTCAGGCTGCCATTTGCAGAGAGGGGCGGCAAGCTGGCCCATGAGAAGGCTCACGTCAGCCAACAATGCAGGACTGTCATGCAATCTACAAATTCAAAAACATACATTCCTTGCATTAAAATATGTTTTGCCCATCTTCCCAAACAATGAGGCAGGCTCACCATGAGAAATGGCTCTGGGCCTCATCTGAGCTCTTGGAAGGCCTGACAGCAACCTAGCTGACAAGCGGTAATGAGCAACACAATAATTCCTTTTCAAATATAATCCTCCAAGCTCTTCACCATTTGGCCCAGACTCCTTGGCAGCACACAGCATGGTGGATGGAATGAATCAGTTGGAGCAGGGACCCTTGAAGTAGGAAAGGCCAGAGACATTGGCTCCTGAGTCCTGATCCGTCAATGTTTTTTTTCCAGCACATGCAGCCTGATTCTATACATGTTTACTTGGAAATCAGTCTCCTCTTCTCAAACTGTGCAGTCTTATGCATTTAGCTATGTCAGCACAGTGCACACAATTTGTCAATCGTATACTGAAAGCATAATGATGCATAAGCATCTAGTGTATCATTTGTTACTCAGGTCAGAACTAAGCTCCATAGAGTTCGATGGCACTTAGAAATCAGCTACACCAGTGGTTCTTAACCTTGGTTTACTCAGGTGTTTTTGGACTGCAACTCCCAGAAGCCTTCACCACCAGCTGTGCTGGCTGGGGTTTCTGGGAGTTGCAGTTCAAAAACACTTGAATAACCAAGGTTAAGAACCATTGAGCTACACAACCTCTGCTTTGTAACCTCTTGCCGGAATGGTTTGGAGAGCTCTAAAAATATGCCAGCGACACAATAATCTTGTAAGAGTGTTCCAAACCATCCCTAATGACAATTAGTCCATCCCAGATTGGTCTAAGACTGGCAGCAGCTGTTTATTTGGAAGGATTAGGATTGGTTCAAACAAGCATGGTTTCTTGCTGAGTGATCGCTTAGATCACTCCAATGTGAGACTGTGGGTGTGGTGTTTTGTTTTTACACACAAAGGGCGAGGGAGGAATGAACAGACTGGACAGATCTCTCTCTTCTCTCCTCCCCCACTCCACTTTTTGCATCTACACATGCGTGGATGGGTGTGCACACATACAAGTGTGTGTTTGTGTATGTCCATGTTACAAGGACATGTGAAGTTTACAGCCAGATGGTGCGCCTCGTTTTAAAGCTTTTGGGGAGGAAATGGGGTGAAGGAGCAGGTAATTTCCATATGTGCATGTATATATTTGTGAGCACACACCTGTTTTGTCCTCTTGCACTAGATCAATGGGCCTTACTTGGCTCCGTCGAAATTTCTTGCTCCCTCCTCCTGTCCTTGCCCTCCTTTCCATCTCACATATTTTTTTCACTTCCCATGCCCTCGGCCAAGCAAGTGATTAATTTGCCAGTATCTGGAAGTGACTCACTTATTAAGCCAATATAGCCTTTGGAACTGTCAAGCTTGATTAGAATGATCTAATCAAGCCTGACTGTTCCAAAGTAGCCCACAGCTGCTAATGTAGCCATTCTCTTACTTTCCACCTGGTCCAGATGATTAGCATGGCAGCACTGGTCAGAGCTAAAGTTCCTTTAACGTTAACAGGCACTTCTTCAAAAGTAAGAAGTTTCTAAGAGCCAGAGTTACGAAAAAGAAGGCATAAGCATCCGGTTCAAATGTCACCTGTGCCACTAACAGGTGAGCTCATGTCTCTTAGCCTCAGTCCCCACATCCACAGTAGGGATCAATAGGGTTCAACCTTCTTATAGATCAGGGGTCTCAAAAATGCATCCCGGGGGCCATTTGTGGCCTTGCCTCCCCCCTGAAGTGCCCACACGTCCTCTGCTGTCAAGAGTCAAAAAAGCCTCGCCTCGCTCGCTGGCTCTCTCCCAAGACAGCCTGTCTGTTGGCTGGCAGGCTGCAGTTCTGGATGGAGGGTGCAAGAGGGGCTGCCTTGGGGGAGAGCCGGTGAGCAAGGTGCACTGCCAGCCCTTTCCCCCAAGCGCCCGAGCCACCGCCGAGTGGAGCTCACTCCCGACCCGTCCTCAAAGTGCGCCTCCAAGCCACCAACAGCAGCTGCCACCGCCTCTTCCAGTGAAGCGGCTCTCTGGCTCTCTTTCTCTCTCGGCACCTCCAGCATCAGCCCGGCCAGCGGCCGCCTCAGCACCCAGTAGTGCTTCCCCCTCCTTCTCCTCCTCCTCCTCTTCATCCTGCTTCAGCCGCCTCAGCTCTGGAGTCTGCGTGGGCTCGCCTTGCAAAGTTTGCTCCTCTGTTGTGGTGGGGGCATCTGCTGCTGCTGAATGCGCCTTTTTTTTGAGGGGGCCCCTCAGAGGAAGGTTGCTGGACCTCTGTGTGTGTGTGTTTGCGCGTGTGCACCTTTGGGGGCCCCCGCCCCGTTCTGTCTAATTTTGTGGGTACCGGTGGGGGTTTTTCTCCTTTGGCAAGGCGATTCTGTGAGGGTTTTAAAAAAATCTTATGTCATGCCCTCCCCCCCCCACTAGACGGTCACTGGCACTCCCTCCTTTCTCTGCTTCTTCATTCTGCTCCTGCTGCTGGTGGTGGTAGTGAAGAAGGAGCGGGGGGGGGGGGAGTCATGGCCAGTGACAAGGGCTCGCACACCCCTCCTCCTCCTCCTGCTTCTCCTTGGAGCACCAGCCAGGCTAAGGAAAATCCTGGGTGGCTTCCTCGGGCTCTTGCTCCGCTTGGCAGAAAATCTGATGTGGCCCAGCCTCACCCAGACTCTGCCTCCAGCGGCCCCCAGGTAAATTGAGTTTGAGACCCCTGTTATAGATGATACAACTAAATAGTACAGTATAAGCAAAGAGCTTTGAGCAGCTGAAAGTGCTGTGCGAATCTACAGATGTTTCTCCTCCTGCTCCTCCTTCTGTGTCTCACTGAAGTCAGACAATGTGCTAGTTCACCTCTCTTAAACCAATATTTTACATTTTTAAAAATCAATAAAAAACAACAACTGAATATGCATAACAATTCATACATAAGAACCTGGAGTTAAGAGAATTTGGGATCTGGGACAATGGACATTGACTCCTACAAAATGAATGCTGAGTGTATGAAATAAAATAAAGCCAAGCTAAACTAAAATGAAACGAAAAGGGTCATGAGGTGTTGCCATTTATTTTCTCAACATTCATCATTCGAATCACCTCTAGATGTCAGTGCCCTTATAAATTTTGGGACTTGGGGGGTAGCTGTGCTACTGGTCTTGTAAAACATTAAACCAGGTAATTGTATCAAAGGAAAGCAGACAAAGACTGAGGCTGGTCCACAGATACTGCTGCATAACTAATATCCAGAGTTAATTGGCAAGGCAGTTTGGCTGATATATAAGAAGGAAGGTGGGATGTTAAAGGTTGTTGGAAGAGTGCTGGATTGTAAAGTTTTACTACTTTATAACTCCAGGTCAAAGAAATTCCGGGATCATGGCTAAGGTAAAGCTAATGCCAGTGAACAGAACACATAATAAATGGATAATAAATAATGTATAAGGAATAAGCGATAAGAATATTATATCTAACTGAAGATCTGTATCTAAGAGACATTTACATATTTGGGTTTAAGTAGTCAATTTAGAATGAGAAGATAAATTCAAATGGGATCTTATCTGCTCTGAAAGAAGTGTGTCACTTTTATGTTTTAATTTTGCTAGAATTTGTATGGAGTTAAGCTGAAACTCAGATTTAAAGAAAAGGAGATAATTCCTATTGACTATTATGGTAATCATGGTTCATGGTAATGGTTCATGATAATCAGTTAAAAAGCAAGCAACCCAGTAAAATGTAGTTGAAGATCCAGAATAAAAATGTGGAGCATGTTGACAAATACATGTTGTTGTTCAGTCGTTAAGTCGTGTCCGACACTTCATGACACCATGGACCAAAGCATGCCAGGCCCTACTTTCTTCCACTGCCTACCTGAGTTGGGTCAAATTCATGTTGGTAGCTTCAATGACACTGTCCAACCATCTCATCCTCTGTCATCCCCTTCTCCTCTTGCCTTCACACTTTCCCAACATCAGGGTCTTTTCCAGGGAGTCTTCTCTTCTCATGAGATGGCCAAAGTATTGGAGCCTCAGCTTCAGGATCTGTCCTTCCAGTGAGCACTCAGGGTTGATTTCCTTCAGAATGGATAGGTTTTATCTCCTTGCAGTCCAGGGGACTCTCAAGAGGTGATGGGACCAGTGGCCATGATCTTAGTTTTTTTGATGTTGAGCTTCAGACTATTTTTTGCTCTCTCCTCTTTCACCCTCATTAAGGGGTTCTTTAATTCCTCCTCATTTTCTGCCATTTGAGGTTGTTGATATTTCTTCTGGCAATCTTAATTCTGGCTTGGGATTCCTCCAGTCCAGCCTTTCGCATGATGTATTCTGCATATAAGATAAATAAGCTGGGGGACAATATACAGCCTTGTCATACTCCTTTCCCAATTTTGAACCAATCAGTTGTTCCATATCCAGTACTAACTGTTGCTTCCTGTCCCACATATAGGTTTCTCAGGAGATAGATAAGGTGGTAAGGCACTCCCATTTCTTTAAGGACTTGCCATAGTTTGCTGTGGTCGACACAGTCAAAGGGTTTTGTGTAGTCAATGAAGCAGAAGTAGATGTTTTTCTGGAACTCTCTGGCTTTCTCCATAATCCAGCGCATGTTAGCAATTTGGTCCCTAGTTGTTTTGCCCCTTCAAAATCCAGCTTGTACTTCTGGGAGTTCTTGGTCCACATACTGCTGAAGCCTACCTTGGGGGATTTTAACCTTGCTAGTGTGTGAAATGAGTGCAATTGTACAATAGTTGGAGCATTTTTTGGCACTGGGATGTAGACTGATCTTTTCCAGTCTTCTGGCCACTGTTGAGTTGGCATATTGAGTGTAGCACCTTAACAATGTCATCTTTTAAGATTTTAAATAGTTCAACTGGAATGCCATCACCTTCACTGACCTTGTTGTTAGCCATGCTTTCTAAGACCCACTTGACTTCACTCTCCAGGACGTCTGGCTCAAGGTCAACAACCACACTATCTGAGTTGTCCGGGACATCCAAATCTTTCTGGTATAGTTCCTCTGTGTATTCTTGCCACCTCTTCTTGATGTCTTCTGCTTCTGTGAGGTCCCTACCATTTTTGTCCTTTATCATGTTCGTCTTTGCACAAAATGTTCCTTTAATATCTCCAATTATTTTGAAGAGATCTCTGTTTTTTCCCTTTCTATTATTTTCCTCTATTTCTTTGCACTCTTTATTTAAGAAGGCTCTTTCGTCTCTCCTTGCTATTCTTTGGAAGTCTGCATTCAATTTTCTGTAACTTTCCCTATCTCCCTTGCATTTTGTTTCCCTTCTCTTCTCTGCTATTTGAAAGGCCTTGTTGAACAGCCAGTTTGCTTTCTTGCATTTCCCTTTCTTTGGGATGGTTTTTGTTGCTGCCTCCAGTACAATGTTACAAGCCTTCATCCATAGTTCTTCTGGCACTCTGTCCACCAAATCGAGTTCCTTAAATCTGTTCTTCCACTGTGTATTCATAAGGGATTTGGTTTAGATTATACCTGAGTAGCCCAGTGGTTTTTCCTACTCTCTTCAGTTTAAGCTTGAATTTTGCCATGAGAAGCTGATGATCAGAGCCACAATCAGCTCCACGTCTTGTTTTTGCTGACTGTATCGAGCTTCTCCATCTTTGGCTGCTGATTTCGGTACTGCCCATCTGGTGATGTCCATGTGAAGAGTTGCCTCTTGTGTTGTTGGAAAAGAGTGTTTGTGATGACCAGCCTATTCTCTTGACAAAACTCTATTAGCCTTTGCCCTGCTTTGCTTTGAACTCCAAGGCCAAACTTCCCTGTTGTTCCTTTTATCTCTTGACTCCCTACTTTAGCATTCCAGTCCCCTAGAATGAGAAGAACATCTTTCTTTGGTGTCAGTTCTAGAAGGTGTTCATAGAATTGGCCAATTTCAGCCTCTTCAGCATTGGTGGTTGGTGCATAAACTTGGATTACTGTGATGTTGAAAGGTCTGCCTTGGATTCGTATTGAAATCATTCTATCATTTTTGAGATTGTATCCCAGTACAGCTTTTCCCACTCTTTTGTTGACTATGAGTGCTACTCCATTTCTTCTATGGGATTTGTGCCCACAATAGTAGATATGATAATAGTCTGAACTGAATTTGCACATTCCCATCCATTTTAGTTAACTGATGCCCAGGATGTCAATGTTTATTCTTGCCATCTCCTGTTTGACCACCTCCAGCTTCCCAAGGTTAATAGATCTTACATTCCAGGTTCCTATGCAGTATTTTTCTTTGCAGCATCAGACTTTTCTTTCACTTCCAGGCGCGTCCGCAGCTGAGCGTCCTTTCGGCTTTGGCCCAACCACTTCATTAGCTCTGGAGCTACTTGTCCTTGTCCTCCGCTCTTCCTCAGTAGCATGTTGGGTGCCTTCCGACCTGAGGGGCTCATCTTCCAGCGTCATATCTTTTAGCCTTTTGTTTTTCTTGGGAAAGATACTGGAGTGGCTTGCCAGTTCCTGCTCCAGGTGGATCACTTTTAGTCAGAAATCTCCACTATGTCCGTCTTGGGTGTCCCTGAATGGCATAGCCCATAGCTTCTCTGAATTACACAAGCCCCTTCATCACGACAAGGCAGCAATCCGTGAAGGGGACAAATACATGTACCTTGGAATTTAATTAAATGAACAGTGGGGTCATAAGTATGAAGTAAATGTTAGGAGATGCATCTACAGCAACTTCTTTAAAATGAAGAATGAAGTGATGAGAGCTGCTGGATAGCTCAGTTGTTTTGGAATCTGGCTGTGGAGTCAGAGATTGGGAGTTTGATTCCCCCCATTGTTCCTCACTAAGAGGGGCTGGACTTGGTGATCCATAGGGTCCCTTCCAGCTCCACAGCTCTAAGATGATGATGATAATGATAATGATGATGACAACGACAATGATGTTTAGAACTTAAAATTGCCTTTGAAATGCACATTGTACAGTATGTATTCTTAGATCTACTGTATAGCACAGAGTCATAGACTTTTAAACTGCTTGCCATAAAAAAAAGGGGGCGGGAGGGAGTTAAGAAAATAAATCCACATTTTAAATTTGGATTTATCAGAGGATGCTAATATCTATTATTCATGTATATTTAATCAAGGGGGTGAGGATGAAACTCACAGGGTTTATTGGAACTAGGATGAGGTAATAGGTAACAACTTACTACATTCAGAGTCCTGAGTTCCATTCAGTCATCCCACATTCCCTCCAACAATCTTTAGGCCTTCGGTGTTCTTCCCCAGAAGGGCCACAGTCATTCAGAGGGGCTCAGTTCCCTTCATGGAATCCCCTCGCTGGTTCCCTGGCACCAGAGTGTCTTCCTTCGACACGCACCACACACAACTGTAGTGAGGGGCCGTGTGCCCACACTGAGGGCACATTTTTTGGAGTTCTTCCTCAGATGCTTTCCATCTGCTGACCTCTTGACACTGGCAGTTGTAGTGTCTCTTTCTCTGTCAGCATCCACTTTGGGATGATATTGGGTCATCTTCTTTTCTATTCTGTCTCTTCTGCCTCTTTCCTCTCAAGAAGAGGAAGTGGCCTATACTCATACTTAGTGGCCATACCCTTGGGAACTCACAACTGGATCCAGAGACCTCTTCATATATGCAATCCCAGTCACTCCTCTTCTCGGGATTCCTCTGCCCAGTAGTTGCCCAACCACTCTTCCTGAGCGTCTCACCAGTCTTTGTGTCCTGGTAGTTCTTCTTCTCCCACTTGACCCTCAGCTCCCAGGGGCTCATGGGCTTGGAGTTCTTCCTCCTCCTCTGGAGTACATGTCTCCCCTTTGGGGATTTCTGTGGTCAGTGGAATGCTCTGACATTTTCCTCTGAAGTGAATGCACACCCCTAGCTATCCTACAATAACTGTTAAGAAACATACCCAAATAGTAAGAAGAGAGGAACTGAGGTTGAATTGCTCAGAGAAGTTATAAAATGCTTGTCTTTGTTGATGGGAAAAGTATGTCAAGGAAGTTTCAGGTGTGTGCAGGAAATACATCTGCATATTTTAAGGGGACATTCACACTGTGTGAAGTGCACTATGTTCTTCCCTCTGTGAAAAGTCCAATATCAGTGGAGCAGGCAGCATGGTTTCTAGATGCAGCTTCCAAACCTCTGTAGCATACTGTGGAGAAAATGGCAGGGCCCCCAAATGGAGGACCCAAGAGCTTGGTGCATTAAATCCAAAAAGGAGGACAGTTTCCAAAGTTAATCAGAAACGCAAGCACTGCAAATTAAATGTGTGATAATTTCATTTCCATTGCAAATGAAGCCACTCAAAGAAAACAAAACCCTGAGCAACCAAGCATTTCTACAAGGCATTTAAGGAACACCTATGGCCCTTTCTTTCTTGTCACTCAACCAGTTATTAAACCATTTTCTTGTAATTAGAACCTGTAATATTATTGTAAATCTCTTCACTTCTTGCAAACCAGCTAACTGCTGCCTGAATGTCTGTTTGATGCTATAGTAACTAATAGCAGCAAGAACATTGATGCTTCTGATCCAATTGCACTATCAAGCTTTACTTTGTACCACTTAACACACACATTCATCAGTGGTTTCATGGCTTGCTTAGGAACCGCGTGACTTTGTAGATTCTTCTCCTTCCCCCACATCTGAAAAGAGACAGCCTCAAAAATTCTCTTTGCAAGGCAGTGGAATTCTTAATATAAGCTAGTGTAAAACCATTGAATGACTGGAACTGGTTACATAAATGGTTAAGGGAATCCTATTGATTCAAATCACCTACTCTATTTGGGTCTACCTGTTGAATATAGCTTTTCATTTCCTTCCTACTTAGCATGCATGGAAGAGAAACTGCTAAAGAATGAAAGGAAGAAAAAGAAACAGGAGAAAATAAAAATGCTATTCCCTAGGGTGCCCAGCCTCCACTGGCAGAATTGTCCTGCCAATTTTATAATGTTTTTAATACATTATGGTTTGCAGTGCTGACAAGAGACTTGAAGACTGGACTATGTGTAAGCAATAAATAAAACCCACCAATGTAATGGTGCTAATGATAGGAAAAACCAAGTCTATTACTTTAAATGGTGGCCCATCGTGAGCAAGACCGATGACTGCTTCATCTGTGCTGTCAGTGGTAAGACCGATGGTGGCTGTCTCCCGCGGGCAGCTGCAAGGACTGAGCTCATGGGAGGGGCACATGTTTGCCTTCTGAGGGGGTGGGGGAGCCAGCATTTCCCCTCAAATCCTTTGAACAAACCCTTCTGCAGTGGTGAGGCGGACCTAAAATCTATATCAAATCTATCCTTGTGCACAGCCAAGTTCTCCTGAATAATTAAAAGCAAAGAAATTAATACTTCCTACTTTCATGCTGAATTGGGGTATTTGTAATCGCAATTTTATTGAAGCATTAAAAATTAAAGTGCGTCTGGAGGTTGTGCCTTGAGTAGGCGCTGTGTCAGGTCTCGAACGAAGTGGGAATACAGCTGAGACTTCGGAGAAAGAGCTGGACTGCTGGTGAAACACATCCAGTGAAAGAGAGTGGATAACACAGATACACACATGCATGGACAAATGTTTTGCATAGTCATACTTCACACTGTGAGAACAGATGAAGCAAGTTTCCTACCAAAAATTTTTTCCTGACAGAGAAATGGCTGCGGCTTCCATTACCTCCAATAAATGTATTATGTGTGTATTTTGTTGTGAGTGTCCATAACATGCGAGAGAGGGGAAAATATTAAAATTTCTCTCTCAGCTACAGAGTAGACTCAGCGCAGATGAATGGGTGCTCTGTCCTACTGCAGATGCACCATAAAGGCAGAAGAAGCCGTTAAAATCAAATGACTAAACTTTTATTGAGAAAGTTATGTTCAAGATGTTGGTAAGTGCTGTCCAGTCGCCTGTGATTTATGGCAACCCTATGAATGAGTGATATCCAAAATGCTCTGTCTTCGACAGCCCTGCTCAGCTCTTGTAAACTCATCACTGTAGACATGCACCCACTGGTGAGAAACTATGGGAACTGTTGTCTACATGTCTAAAGGGCCACATGTTCATTTTGTTTTGTTTGTTCCCCCCCTTTCCCCTTCCAGTTTTTATATTGTTTGTTTTTAATATTGTGAGCCACTTTAGGCCCTCCTGAGGAGAAAGGCAGGGTATAAATATTTTAAATAATAATTAAAAATAATTCCTTTGGAGAGTCAATCTATCTCATATTTGGTCTTCCTCTTTTCCTACTGCCCTCAGCTTTTCCTAGCATTATTGTCTTTTCCAGAGAATCTTGCCTTTCCATTATGTCCCCAAAGTAGGATAGCTTCAACTTCATCAGTTTTTACCTTCAGGGAAATTTGAGGCCTGATTTGCTCTAGGACTCACTGGTTCATCTTTCTGGGTATTCACAATGCTCTCCTCCAGCACCGTACAGTATTTCAAATGAATTAATTTTCCCCTGTCACCTTCCTTTACTGTCCAGCTTTCACACCCATTCATGGTGATTAGGAATATAATATCTGGTCTCCAGTGACAAATCCTTACACTTGATTATCTTTTCTAATTCCTCCATTGATGCCCTTCTGAGTCTCAATCTTCTTCTGATTTCTTGGTTGCAGTTTGCCTTTAGATTGATGATTGAACCTAGGTAGACACAATCTTTCACTATTTCAATTTTTTCATTGTTAAATTTGTGTAGTTCTTCTGTAGTCATGATTTTTGTCTTCATATAAAGGTGCAGTCCTGCTTTGGCACTTTCTTCTTTCACTTTCCCTAAAAGTCATTTTGAGTCATTTGAAGTGACTTGAAATCTTACTGCTTTCTGCCAGTAAGATGAATATCTGAAATTATTGATATTTCTTCTACCAGTTTTCAGTCCTCCTTCATCTGAATATGTCTGTCTTTCTGTATGATAACTTCTGCGTCCAGGCTGAACAGATAAGGCGATAAAATGCACCCTTGTCTGACACCTTTCCTATAGAAAACCATTCTGCCTCTTCATATTCAGGACAATCAGGACAATCAAGTGCATAAAGCACAGCCATTTCTTTCAGAACAATCCATGGCTTTTCACGATCTACACACAGTCAAAGGCTTTGGTCGAGTCTATAAAGCATAGACTGGTCTTCTGAAATTCTTTGGTGCACTCTAGTAGCCAGCTGATATTTGCAATGCAATCTCAAGTGCCTCTTCATTTTCAGAATCCAGCTTACATATCCAACATTTCTTGCTCTGTATAAGGTAAAAGCAGTAAAACATAAATCCTAATTCTAACTAGATAGGCATGTACTGCAAGAGGGTACATGGCAGAGAGAAAACATGTCTGTTCCTTAGAAACAGAAAAGGAAATTAAAACAAGAAGGACTGATAGGTGGACTCTGAAAATACCGGTCTCACAATAGATGCAGGAGGTAGTTGAGGTCAGAGAGTCAAAAGGGTTATACAAGCCTGACATCTATTCTCAGATCCCTCTTCTGGTTACTTGAGTTGGAGAGATGCTAAGAAGTGATGCTGAGAGGATGCCAGGTAAATAAAATTTAGGGACTCCAGAATCATAGTTATCTACTGCCCCTGCTGTTTCATTGTTCCTTGCTGGTGAGTCTTGTCATTGTGTTGGTTATTAAAGGTGCAGGTCGCAGGTGCTGCTGACTGCAATGGTAGCTGGCCTTTGTGCTGTTCAGTCTTCCAAGGGGCCTAAGCCTAGTGGCAGAGAATCATGGCTGGAAAGTTCCCAAGCTCAAGTCCCGGCATTTGTGACTACAGGAGTTAAGCCAGTTGGCCTGAGGATCAAACAAGACATCCTTCTCAGCATGTCACTTGTAATCAAGTCAGTTGAATTTCTTCCTTTCCTTCCTTCCTTCAACTCTTTTTAAATAATGATTTTTGTTATTATAGCCTTATATCAGGTACTGTTTATAGATTATTTCCATTGGTCTCCTTGATAAAAATTAATTGGAGAGTATGAGAACCAATAACAAATAGGAGTTGTCCTGAGTGGGAATGAGGCAAGCTATCACTGAAACTGCAGTATGGAAAGACAAAGTGTGCAATCCTTACGTCTTCCCTACCGATTCTGTGAAGAACATATAGTGTGCTCCTCCACCCATTCCCCAAACACTGCTATTAATCTTGGGAAGAAAATTTCCACTGGTGCTAATGGTGGCTTCTCTCCAGGAGCTAATAAGCAGCCTGGTGTGCCTGTATGTCACTTTGCCACTGAACTGCTGTGGGGGAGCAAAGGATTAAAACTTCCCCTCCTTGAACACTGTGGCTCTACTGGAAAAAAAAAAATCTTTTTCCTGGCTTGCTGTTAATTTGATGTGATTCCCAGTGACAAATTGAATGTCACATCTAGTTTGGCCCCGAGAAGGCCTCTGCCTCAGAACCCAGAATGCTCCTTGAAATCAGGCCAGAGGGTATTTGATTACATTGACCATTGGTGTGACCTGGCATGACAGCTCCTGTTAATTCTGCCCTGCACAAGACTTGGGCTCCCACAGCATGTAGTATTGTAGGATTTGTTCGCCTGTCACCACTACCACCAGATCCCATATATGACTGTACAGTGATAGAATCGGCATGATACTGTGGGATGCTGGAGAATAAATGGGGGTGAATCACTCGCCATGCTGAATGCATGCTGAGTCAGCGATCACAAAGTTGGCTCACTTTTTAATACGCTTATCTTCTGAGGTTCTTTACTAAATATTTTTCACTCATCACTAACTTTCAATTATATTTGTTCATGATAAAAAGCAAGCCAGAGCAAGTAGCCCTTGGAGTTTGAAGAACATGGGTTTTTTTTCGATGACACCTCTCAGAATCAATCAGGAGTGAAGGATGTCTGTTTGCCATACCATGCATTTCCCTTCTTGTTTTGTTGATTGGCCATTGGAAGGTAAACATGGGTCTGCTTTGCAAGTTGGACTGTCCTCATTTGCATCTCTAAGGATGTCCCAGTGGGGGTGGACAAAACAGGCTAATCCAAGGGAAGTCTTTAGTTTGGCTGTTACTTCTTTGATGTCCAGTCAGCTGGCTTTGAATCAATTCAAACTTAGAATGTTAGGTTTTAAAATTCATTAGTTAAATACTAGACATTAGAAGTCAGAGAAATAATGTTTAAAGCTTAAAATGTTTAACCTGTTAAATTAGCAGGGAAAAGACCTCTATTTGTCTCTTTAAAAGCAGATTTAAAATAGGTAGCCCAGCATTTGGCTGTTAATTGAAAGGTTGGTGGCTCATGGCCACCCAGGGACATTTACAAGTAGTGTGGTGTAGTGGATAGCGTGATGGACTAGGACTCAAGAGGCTGGGTTAGAATCCCCAATCAGCCATGGAAACTCACTGGGGATGTGGAACTCCTTAAATATCTCACTTACCTTGAAAGCCCTAATAGAGTCACTGTAAGTCAGTTCCGACCTGACAGTACAAAAGTAACAGAAATGGGAAGCATTTATACATTAGATTACCCAGATTATAATGGCATAAAAGTCAAGATCATGTCAAGATCATTGCCCCACAGATGGGAAAAAGCTGGATTTAGATTCTCATTGGCAGTGTTTGCAAAACATTATTATTTTTACCAAAACCACAACCATGAAACTGGGGTGACTTGCATGGTCCTTCCCCTAGAAGTATGCACACTGGAGGGAAAAAGACTGAACCTATTGTAAAGGGCTAGTTGAATTGCCCATCATGTTGTCATTTAATCATGAAGTCATGTCCGACTCTTCGTGACCCCATGGACCAGAGCATGCCAGGCCCTCCTGTCTTCAACTGTCTCCTGGAGTTGGGTCAAATTCATGTTGGCAGCTTCAATGACACTGTCCAACCATCTCATTCTCTGTCGTCCCCTTCTCCTCTTGCCTTCACATTTTCCCAACATCAGGGTCTTTTCCAGGGAGTCTTCTCTTCTCATGAGATGGCCAAAGTATTGGAGCCTCAGCTTCAGGATCTGTCCTTCCAGTGAGCACTCAAGGTTGATTCCTTCAGAATGGATAGGTTTATCTCCTTGCAGTCCAGGGGACTCTCAAGAGTCTCCTGCAGCACCTCAATTCAAAAGCATCAATTCTTCAGCGGTCAGCCTTCTTTATGATCCAGCTCTCACTTCCATACATCACTACAGAAAAAAACATAGCTTTGTGCCCATCATATAGTTGTCTGAAAATGTAGCTCTCTAAATGAACAAAAAAAATTGAAATGTTTAATTAATGAATATTTCAAAGAAAAACAACAGAACTTCTGTTGGTGGAAGGAGAGGGTCTTTTTCTCATTGCTAAAGTTGTACTCTTGAATTAACAAACACTGGCAGCTACGCTCCTACATTTTGAGTCAATTTTTGTCTAGTCATCCCAGAAGTAGCTGCACCTGAAAAAGAGCCCTTGTTTACACCAACAGAGATTTTCTTATTCAGGTTCATGCAGTGTACATCGAAAGAACCTCCTTGAAGCTCCCTTTAACTCCATCTGGATCAAAACAACAGAGTCTTGTTAACACCTTTACATTGGACAAAGATGACTGCCTTGAACTGCAAAGACCTTGCCTTACCACTAGTTATATACCAGCAAACAGTCTGAAATGGCATGTTATTATCTGGATATAAGTGTGAAGAACACAAAGGAGGTGTCCTTGTGTTGATTTCTAAGAAGGCCCAGAGTATTTGTTGGCACTATCTATACTTAATACCCTTCCCCTTTTCCACTTATAAGGTTGGCAGTGATCCACTGTATACCTCAACAGTACCTCTGTCCTACTCTTGTATCCTCTGAGCAGAAAACAGTCTAACTGGGGAACTGACTAAAATGGAGGTGAGGCAGCTATAGGATGCAGAGCTGTCCACATGGCTTCTTTGTTCATCTGCTTTGTAGGATTCCCTGTTTGCCTCCACTTCGGACTACTACTTAAATAAATACATGGTTAAGTCTTTAATATGCACTTGCATGTTGCTGCTAGAATATAGCATCGGGGATGTGAGGAACATGTTGCACTGAAAGGAAGCTGGGCTTCTTTTAGTAATAAACATAGTAGGTCTCACAGGTACAGTTGTGTGTTGTTCTTTTGACAGATTGATGGAGACATTGGGATATGTTTCCATGTCCATGGCGTAAAGGATGAATTCGCCTGTTGCACATTTCTGAAAATAATTACTATTTTGATCAGGATTTTCAGTGGTGCTATTTATTACGAACAGCGGATGAATGCTTTCATGGAGCAACAAAGACAAAGAGATCTTAAAGAAGAGATATTAAAGAAACCGCAAGACAGATTTTTGCTGCTAGTGTTGTTAGCAGAATATATATAGGGTAAAGAAGTGACCCTCCAGATGTTTTTAGACCATAACCCCAAGAACCTGTCCCCTTTGATCTCTGATCACTGCCCTCGATGGCTAGGGCCAACAGGAATTGTAATTGACCAAAACTTAGAGGGCGACAGGTTCTTTCTCCCCATTGTGAGAAGAATGTGTTCCTTTCACTAGAAAATAACAATAGGTGGTCTATTGGTAAGATTTGTGCTCTTCCTTTCCTGGTTCTCATCATACCCTATTGACTCACCTGGTTCAAGTGCTGTTTCCTGCTGTGGACCTGCAGCTGTGATTTGTGTTGGTTTTACTAATGGAAATGTGACATGGAAGCTACTTTTGAGAAACAGGGCAGAATCCTGTTTGCACCTTCTGCCCTGGTGGTTGGATGGTTTCTGAACGTGTGCAAAAAAAGTATAACTGAAGACTTTCTTGTGCACACTTGCAAACTTTTCATATCCTCACACAACGGGTCATTATAAGCAGAAGGAACAAACCAGCTACTAACTGCAACTTATTACTTTCTAAAAGTAAATGTTCATGCTTTGGAATGCAGACAGATTAGTTGTCTTAAATCTTCATTTTGCTAGTGCCCAAGTCCCATCCTCTCGAAGCAATGTCACCATAGCTCAGCATGTGATCTCTTAGTGTTGACACTGGTTGTCAAACACAAGAGTATGGGATGCTACTGAAAGTATCTGACGGGCTGGCGAGTGCATACAACTCTTGCGCAAAAGAAAATCTGCAAGTAGATGAAGCATTTTCCCTGCCGTAGCCTTCTGAGTCCTGGCTAAAATGTATTTAAATACATTCCGCAAAAGGCTTGCCAAGAAAAAGGTATCATAAAATCAATCTTGGATGGTTCACAAAGTTAAAGGGTAACTTCTTGGGTCCCAATCTCTGTCCATTCCTACTTGGCACCTAGGTTCACTGGCTGAATTGGTTATTCAGAAATACTTGCATGTGTTTTTTAAAATTAAGTCATGCCCAGGGCAGAAACCCTGTTATCGTTATTGCCTTGGCACAATTTTTGAATGTATTATAACAATTATTTCTGCCCCTTTAATATGTAACAAAGCTTTCCTTCTTCTTAGGTAAAACACAAACTTTCCAAACCTTATCTCCTCAGAACTCTTATCACCCCCAGCCAGTATAGCTGCTGCTGATGGGAGTTGTAGTTCAACATTTGGAGGGCTACATAGGCTGTGTTCCTGCTCTGGATGCTTGAGGGGGCCTGTGTGAAGTTTGTAGGCAACACTCACGGTGTGATTTATGTGTCCCTTTGCTCCTTCTTCCAGTCTGTGACAACCCTCTGTTCTTTTCTTCGCCTTCTCCCATCATCTAATTTCCATGCAGCTCCAATAAACACTGTCTGCCTCTTTTGCAGTTTGCAGAGATCAAAACACTGTGAGGAGCTATCGCTGTTCTTAATCAAGATTAACCAACCATCCATTTGCCTCTCATTTCGGAGATGCACAAAACCCACAGATCAGATGCTCCTTAGAGGCATAATATCAGATTTTGGAGTGGAAAGATATACAAGGGAGAGGAGGGAGATGGCGTTCATCAAAAGGCCACTTTTAAAGCAAATTATGGGAAAGGATGATGCTTTGGCTGTGATTATTTTTGTTGGTATCACTGCGGGAAGTTGGACCCACAACTCTTTTTCAAGTATGACGTATGCTTTTGGCATGCTTAACTGGTTCATAGGCCTACTTAACTGTTTAGAGAAGTAAAATATTCAGTGCATAGAAACAGAGCTATTGGGCGCCCAGGGTGGACCACTGAATAGTGCTCTCACCATGTTTCACTTCTTCTAGAGGATCAGTGTGCAGAAGAAATCAGTGGGTGAAATGGCTCATGGCATGATGTGAAGCTGAGTTAAGAAGGCCATGCTGCTTTGGAAGGTGGTAAGAAGTCAAGCAACTCTGCTCTCCTCCCTTTCTTAAATGGCACCCCTGCTGCTGTAGGAGGCTACATGTCCAGTTGTATACAGGACAGTCGTCTATTTAAAGCAGTGTTCCCAACCTCAAAACCCTACAAGTTCTTGGACTACAACTCCCAGAAATCCTGGCCAGCACAGCTAGTGGTGAAGGCTTCTGGAAGTTGTAGTCCTAGAACATCTGGGGAAGCAAGGTTGGGAACCACTGATTTAAAGGGTTCCTCTGCTGGAAAAGCTGTCCAGTCCAACTCTAGAGACATCTGTCAGCATCTGGACAGCAAATTAAACATACACACGTGCCACTAGATCACTGACTTCTCTGAAAGAGTAAGATGTATCATATTCCTATTTTAGTGATAAAAATCATGTCTAAATCTGCTATAAATATAAATAGCATACATGTTTTATGTAAATCTGCTCCCTCTTTTGCCCCACTTCAATGCTGTTTTCTCTTTTTCAGCAAACTGAGTGTGGTAGTAACTTTTCTGATATTGTCCCTGACCTCCATCCAACATCTTTATTTCTGAGAGCCTCCTGAGTGGCAAATTCCATACAATGAAGTACGGTCAGCAAAGAAATCTTTTGCATAATGAGCTACCCAAAACATAGAAGTAACTAGTTAGCAATGACAGCTACTTGTAATTATTTCCCTTTCCCAATAACCAAGGGTTTATCTACATTGTATTATGATTGTTAACAACAAGGCAGATGAGAAGAGCACTTTATGCTACAGGTCAGCAGCTTGTAACCTTCAAATATGTACGTGTTTTTCAATTAACTGGAAGAAAGTAGCTTAGCTGCTTTTGAGAAACAGGGAGAAAACAATTGAGAGTTTTGTGGTACTTTACAGACTAACAAATTTTAATTGCCGTGAATTTTTATAGCCTTGAGACCACGTCTCAGAAAATAACTACTGTACCTAAAATTGACTGGAGGTGCTTGCAGAACTCAGATTCTGCCAGAGTGATTTTGAAACATAACTTTCCAGGCTATGCTCTGATCCTTTTACATTGTCAGGAGAGCCTGTTAGTATCTCAACATGATCCTGAAAACGGGAGGCAATGTTCAAGTATGTGGTGTCTATTTTAAAGCTACAAATTATGCATATTAAATTAAGGTGCTTTTTATTTATTTATTTATTTACAATATTTTTAGCCGCACCATTGCCAGTGGCTTTCTCATAATGTGTTGGTGTATTCTAAAATATCTGAAGGGAGCCACAGGCTAGAAACAATTCTTCACACATCACCTTATAAGGTTTATTATCTGACTTATGCAATCATGACTTGACCTATATTCCATATTGTATGTATGGTCATGGCCAAAAAATGGTTGAGGGCGGCTGAGGAGTCTAAAACATACATTCTTAATTCCAATGAAGTGCTTTAACAGCACCAGTAGATTTAGAGTGCCTTCTAAAAGCAGTGGCTTCCTTCTTCTACAGGTTCACCAGCCTGACACAACCACAACACTTATTCACGTACACACTGTTTTAGTACACACGCACATATACGGATGGATAGATGTCTCAAGCACCTCTACAAGAAACAAATATTCAGTCTGCACAGCTTTTCAAAGTACATAGACGATGACAAAGTGAAATACTTCACCAGCCATATTGTTTACAGCATGACTGTGGCTGTGCAAGGACCTTGACCTAAACATAAGTACTCTGATTCCCTTCAGTGAAAGGTGGGTATGCACTCAGCTTTTTGTTCAAGCAGAGTTGTATACCCTATGCAGGTAGTGGAGCCTCTGCAGACAGAATAGCTGAATGGATATTAAATGTACACAACTGTTCCTGTGCAAAAACATCATTATAGGAAGTGCCTCAGGTGCTGAACTCTGTCACAGACTCATTCTGCCCATCTCTGTCTCGGAATGGCTTTATTCTGAGTCAGATTTGGCTTACTCTCATGGACTGTATTTTGACAATATTTTGTTGGCCACCTGTAGTCAACGGAAAGCATCATGTGGAAAGAGAAATAAAATATCAAGGACCTGGCAAAGTTTTCTGTATTATGTTGGTGTTTGGCTTGAAATTCTCCTCAGGAGAATAAAATAAATCTGCATCTCTTCTCTACCGTGTGTTATTTTCCGTTAGGGAAAAATGATTTTTTTCCTTCTCTCACTAGAAGAATCTATTAAAATGTACCATTCCATCTAGTCTGAGAAATGGTAAATACCTAAATGGGCTTTGCCTCCCAAATAGCAGTAGACTGCATCAGTTGGTACCCAGTGCGGGGTAAGTGCATAAAGTGGCAGGCTGCTACTTAGAAAACCTGGGTTCAAATCCCCTCTTGGCCACAGAAACTCAGTATTGTTTGTAAAACCACTGCTTAAACATCTCACTTACCTTGACAATTATATTAGGGTTATTATAAGTTTTATGCAACTTCACGGCAATAACGCAATATCAGAGGAGGCTCCACAGATGGGTGTGTCGTGTGTCTGCTGGGTGAGGGAAGAGAGTTATTTGGGGGGAAAATGCCAAAGCTAAGGTTTGGGATATTATCTCTTTGTACTACAACTCCCAGGCCTCTGACTATGTGAGCTGGAGAATTCTGGGAGCTGTAGTCAGAGAAGGAACTATCTCAAGCTCTGGGCAAAGCATCAGTGCTCCAGGTGGAATTTCTGAATGTCTAATTAGCCAAAGCAGCTAAACCCTCCAGATGTTAGTGGAAACCGGTGTGCAATTCTATTGAAGCCAGATCCACAGAATTTACTGACTGACTGTCCCTACCCAGGTCCTCTGTGCAAATGACCATTGAGTGGAAATGTCTCGTTGTGCTGAGAAGTTCCGCTGTTGTTTCAAGAAGTAGGAAATCCAAAATGTAACCCACCTTCACTGAGATAGTGACTCTGGGCTCCTCAAGACACTTCTTCTGTAATGTCCTGGGTTCTGCACTGCTGCTGTATTGATATTTTCCCCCACAAAGATAGACAACAGTCCTCTTAGCTCTCTTTGCATTGTGTTTATCAGTGATGTTCTGCTCTTTTTCATTCCTTCTGAAAGCTCGGTTTATGTCTGTGATGGAAGACTCCAGCTGGTAGCTATTCATTAGCACTCTAAATAAAGAAATACAGAAATGCTCTAGAAGATAAGTGGATTTCTTTAAAATGATTTAATTTTTTTTCTCAAAGAGAAGTTCAAACGTAAGTTCTGGCAAACCTGGTCTCTCTGGTCTTTCAGCATGAAGTAGCAGAAAGAGGGTGGAACAAATCCTCCATGTTAAAAGCACACAGGTTTCTAGTCCATAGTTCAGATCGATCTATGTGACTGATTGTCTGACAAAATCTAGAAAGCTTGGTGGTCAGGGCAGAAAAGAACTTGATGGTACACAAGTTCCTTCCTTCTCTTTTGCCTCAGAAATAAAGCAGCACACACGGTTAGGAATGGATTTCACTTCAGTAATGTAGGTAGGCCAACTTAATCCAGCTGTTCTCAGGAAAGAATGTAGAACACGATGGATAATTTTCTGACCCACATTCCAAAAGAAAATCGGTGATCATAAAAGACTGAATGTAGCAGGAAATGTTCATTCAGCTTGACCTTCCTCTTGGCTGCAGTATTGATCCCCTACAGATATGGAAACTAGCATGTCCTCTGACCCTGACATTTCAGACTAATTTCATGACTAGAAACAAGTCTTCTGTAAGCACTAGAATCCTTAATTCTGTATACCTCACCTTTTCACCTCAGAGGAGAAAAATCTTGATATCCATTCTTCACATTAAATTTATGATGCTTTAAAGGAGAAAAGAAGGATTCTCAGATATAATTTATTATGAAATTTATCTCAAGCAACCAAGCACATAGAAGAGTTGTCCCAGTTATATAAAATATTACCAAGCTTAGAAGCAACAGATTATTCTTTTATGTTCCATATCTATTTTGGAATTCTTTTAGCACCTGCTGAAACAGAATTCTTTTAGCATCCGTTTCTGAACAGAGTGGGGCTTATTTTTGAATAAGCATACACAAGATGTTAAACACTGTTAAACATATTGGTGGAGGGTCTTAGGATATGCTTTAACAGCTCTGGGCTACAGCAGAATACCTTAGGCATGTAATCTTTTTTTATTTACCATTAACAGAATCCTGGTTAAATTTACAGTATTGTTGCTATGTCTAGCCAGACTGACAGGATGTCTCTGACAGAAAGAGCATGTCACTTGAGCAGATTTTAATGCTAAACATGCATCACCTATATCCAAATGATTCAGATATAGGTGACTAAGCAGTTGTTTCAGACAACAGACTGGGAGCTGACTGCTTTAATGACAGGCACTGAGATCCAGTGATGTATTTCCATGGTCAACAGTGTCCTTCTGAATCTGATGCTAGAGGAATGGGGACTTTATTCCTCTCCCCTTTGCATGCTAACTTCCTTACTGCCAAAAGCCTACTCCAGGGTTTTTTCCCAATCCTCCAAAGCAGGTTTTTAGGGTTCAGGGGAGCTGTGGGAGGGATGGGGAATGCAGTGGAAGTGCAGTACTTAGAAGGAAGAATGTGTGACCTGGTAGAATTATTCTGCCAAATATATGTGTGACAGCAGGAATACTTTTATTGACACAGTGAAGTCAGCAAATTTCCATAAATGAGTCAGCAATTAAACTAATTTATGGAAAACCAGCAGTCTTGCGCCGTAAAGACTAACATGCTTTATGTGGCATCTGCTTTTGTGGACTGTAGCTCAATCAGCAGCAACAGAAGGTTTATACGACAAAACAGACCTTGTTCATGTATAAAGTGCTACAGGATTCTTTGTTGGTTTTGCTGCAAACACTAATGTGTTTTGGAAATTTATTATAGAAATGACAAACAAACAAACAAAGACAAAAACAAAAGAAAAAAGAGTGTTAATATGCAAGCAGAGTAATGAGTATCCTTGTGTGAGAAGAGGTTAGATTAGCAAGACTTTTTTTAAAATCCGTAAGTGGAATAGTTGAATGATCTTGAATGTCAAACAGTATTGAATAAGGAGAATATTTCTGTGAAAGGGAATTGGCTAGTAAGATGAACTATTCCAGTTCAATGGTTCTTGATTCTAAGAGTTTATTTTCATTGCACATTTCCAGTAGATTACCATGAAGCAAGATCTCTTTAAACTGACAAAAAATCGATAGTACCTAATAGTTAATGATGGAAGGGATGTGGTGGCGCTGCGGGTTAAACTGCAGAAGCCTCTGTGCTGCAAGGTCAGAAGACTGCAGTCGTAAGATCAAATCCATGCGACGGAGTGAGCCCCCGTCGCTTGTCCCAGCTCCCGCCAACCTAGCGGTTCGAAAGCATGCAAATGCGAGTAGATAAATAGGGATCACCACAGTGGGAATGTAACAGCATTCCATGTCTAGTCATGCTGGCCACGTGACCACGGAAGATTGTCTTTGGACAAACGCTGGCTCTATGGCTTGGAAACGGGGATGAGCACCGCCCCCTAGAGTCGAACATGACCGGACAAATTGTCAAGGGGAACCTTTACCTTTATCTTTACTTAATAGTTAATGATATATCCCACAGGGAGCCAGGTTGGACCAAATATAGAGATAGCTCATTATTATTTCCCAGTCAATCAGTTATTTCCCCGCCCCGCCCCCCCGGTTCCAGACACACACAGTAGAGAGAATAAACCTTGAATGAGTGTAACCCATGTCCTGTAGTGCCTGAGAGTAGTGTGTTGTTACCATAAGGCTACATATGTGCTCAACCCATACATATATGTGTGTGTGTGTGTGTGTGTGTGTGTAAATAACCTATAATTCAAAAAGTCACTGTATGTCTCCAGTGACCTGGTTCCTTGGAATCAGAAACCTAGGATCACACACCCCTGGCCTTTTCACCACTTGGAGAACTCGGGCCTTCCTGAAATAAATACATCTTTGCAACCAGATTCAAATGAAGAAAAATGGGCTTTGTGATTCCTTCCCTCAAATTCATTTCAGCTCTCATCTCCACTCCTAAAATTTCTCATTTATGTTCCAGTCATTCCTGGTCTTGATTAATCTCCTCTTCTCTGCTCTTCCAGCATTTCAGCTTTCTCTTTTCCAATCAACTGAAAATGCCCCAGCCAATATGTTTCCATTAAACTGATCATGTTACGCCCTGCTACACACAACTTATCACGGTTCCTGTATTAAGACCACAATTCTAAGTTCTGTTGAACGGAGTTAGGAATGTTTGCCTACATGTAAACAAGTACAATTTCTGAGTAAGACTATATTGTTGTTTATGTGTCTAATACAGTTGTGCTTATTTCTCAGTCAACCCATACAGGGTTGTATTGAAAATCTTTATTATCAGCAACCCATTACATTTTGACTTCCCATTAAGCTACTTAATATTATCATGCTTTGAAGCTTTTAATTACATGTCATACATATGCAAGTTATGACTTGCCCATGAGCAAAGCTGTCATTTTCTGAAGAAAAAAAATCCTTTTGTTTCAGAAAAATGCTATGAACTGTTGGATAGCTCAGTGGTTTAGGAATGGTTTGGAGTCCAATTCCCCATCTGTGCTGGACTCGATGATCCATAGGGTCCCTTCCAGCTCTGCAGTTCAAAGATGATATAATGGTCGAAGCTGTGCTCTAAACATAAGGAAATTCATACCAACCTCTTCTTATCACTGAAAATATGGGCATCTTGATACATCCTTCTTGTTCCTTGTGTTGTTTTGTTTAGTCATTAAGTCGTGTCCGACTCTTTGTGGCCCCATGGACCAGAGCACGCCGGGCCCTCCTGTCTTCCACTGCCTCCCAGAGCTCGGTCAAATTCATGTTGGTAGCTTCGCTGACACTGTCCAACCATCCCGTCCTCTGTCGTCCCCTTCTCCTCCTGCCTTCACACTTTCCTAACATCAGCGTCTTTTCCAGGGAGTCTTCTCTTCTCTGAGATGGCCAAAGTATTGGAGCCTCAGCTTCAGGATCTGTCCTTCCAGTGAGCACTCAGGGTTGATTTCCTTAACTTGCAGCAAACACAAGAGATGAGCCCCACTCCTTGATTC
The DNA here is from genome assembly GCF_051106095.1 of Pogona vitticeps. Lineage (NCBI taxonomy): Eukaryota > Metazoa > Chordata > Lepidosauria > Squamata > Agamidae > Pogona > Pogona vitticeps. The sequence continues at coordinate 132,761,093 of NC_135784.1, forward strand.
TCTAGAAATTAAAATGATGAGGAACATGTACTGGTCCCCCATCCTGGATCATGTCTGAAAAATAGCGTAAGCCACAGCCTGCAATTTTATTGACCCCAAAACTGGCTTCTTGTGTGAATGCAAGAAGGTTTTTGTGCATTTCTAGAACTCTGTTGAAACCCCATTCCTGCAAATGGGAAATTCATACAACTATGGAGGTATCATCAGTTTTGGGATGTAGTAGAGCAGTGTGGTATATTGGAAAGAATAATAGACTAGTACTCAGAAAACCTGGGCTTGATTCCCCATCTCTGTCATAGGAACCCCTGCTGTTTGTGTAAAACTGTTAAAACCACCCCTTAGATACCTCACTTACTTTGAAACCCTATTAGGGTTACTGTAACTCAGTTCTAGCTTCATAGAATCATAGAATAAGGGAGTTGGAGGGTGACTTTAAGGCAATTGAGTCCAACCCTTCAATCCAGGAATCCAAATTAAAGTAGATCTGACAGATGACTGTCCACTCAAGTGTTGGAGTGCTTATCACCTTCTGGGGTAATTTGTTCTATTGTTTCACTGCCCTAACAGTTAAGAAGTTTTTCGTCATACTGTATTCAACCTAAATCTGGCTTCCTGTAACTTCATGGGCATGATGACAACAGACCTTGAATATTTGGATTAGTATGCTATGTAACAAAGAAGCATCTTTTTAGGTGTGGACTCCAGATTCCAGTCACTTCAGAAGGAATTTTTGCACTCAGAATAAGAAATGAATAATCTGCCACCAGCATTGTCAATGTCAAGGGTGGGTAATTTCGGCTGGGCTTCCCACAGCTTCCCTGCCAAAAGCTAAAGTGAAGAAAAAATGCTGAAAAAAACTGTGGCATATCTCCCAGACACTTTCCTGCCCTATCAGCAGCTTTTAAATTTTTATTCCATCTTCTTTCAATTTGTTTTGTTCAAAAATATTGTTTGCAGCCATTATTTTAGTCTTAAATTAAGTTTCTTTATCTAAATGGACTTCCCTGATTAAGGAAGCCTTCACTTAAACTAAGTATTTCCTGGTTGCTGACCACAAATTAATGTGGAAGGAAGTCAGGAAGTGCTTAGTATGAGTGAACAAGCTGGCCCCATCTTTGCTGTCCTTTCACAAGCCAGCAAAGGCCTTTCTCTTCAGGCAAGCTTTTCCTCAATGATCTGCTTTTCTGAGTGGGTGTTTTTTTAATGGATGGCTGTACTTTACTGTCTTGAATGAGTTTTGGTGTTGCTTTTGTTTACTGTCTTTTAGTGTGGCACCCGTTTGATCCTTTTTAGTATTTGTATATTTATTGTTTTTAGCTTCAAACATTGTCTTTTAATAATGTAAACTGCCTTGTGTCCTTTTAAAGCAGAAAACTAGGGTAAAATATTTTAAATAAATAAACAAATGAAAACAAAAGCTTTGGGAACGTCCAACAGGTGGATCTGAGCTTGCCTCTCCCCAGCTTTGGTATTGTGGCTTTCTGGAGCCTCTTGGGGGGCTGGGGAAATTAGGGAACCTAGACAACACAAGCTGCTTGATTTGCTGATGCCACCACTGCCAGCACCAGAAGATTCCAACTAGGGAGCCTTGGCCTTCTTTCTTGTCCCCTCTGCAGTGAGACGGCTATGTGCTACCTCTGGGGACGCTAAAGGATGCTGCCAGTGCCGATGTGCTTCAAATACTTTTCTCTACTTGTTGTGCACCTGACGTGTGCAGCTCACAGTGCTAAAATATATCCTGAACCTGAAGGGCTGCAACACTATGCTTTGTCTCTTCTGAAGACAGCCTGCCTCCATCTTGAGGGTCACAGTTGGGCCTATAGAGTCTTGCACCAGGGTGGAGTCTGCTGCTTCAGCCTCCTGCTTCTCCATATTCTTTTCCACTTCAAACAACGTGGAGACCACTTTATACTCTTACTCATTCTGATGCTGTGCTAAAACCACCACCTATTTTTCAATGACAGTGAGGTCATCCACTGTGCCCATTTCACAGTTCTGAACCAAAGGAGTAGAGGAGGCCCTCTTCTGGTCAATTCTTCCTCCTTGTCCATTGAGGTTAAAGAATGACTCAGAAATTGATCAAAGAAGCATCTTCACAACCAAGAAAGTCTTTCTGCCCAAGCCTTCTTAACTCTACCGTAATGTGAGAACTTCAGGACTTCTGAGGCAGATACCTGACCATTCCCAGAAGGCAACAAGACTAGTCTTGACCCCACTGTTAGCCATGGCAAGGCCTCACATCAAGCAGATGCTGCTCATAAGACTATTAGAGTGTGGCTTGGTGATGGTAAGGTTGACTGAACGGACACACAGAGGGAAGATTTGGCACACAGCTGGCATCCCTCTTGCCATGACTTCCTTCCTTTCAGAGGAGAAAAGTGGCATGTTTGGTGAAGCCAAACAGCCAGGTGCTTTTTCAGTTCAGTGGGCACAGCCAGGCCAACAGAGCGGCAGGCAGCTGATTTAGAGAGTATTGGCTTGTGGTTTATGACTAAGGTAAAGCAAGGTGAGTGGCACAGAGAAAGGGATGATATGCTTAATGAAGCCCCCAAAATGGTGGATTTCACGTTTATCCACCCACACCACAAAGCACAGCAGGCAGCTGACAGAGAGTATCGGCTTGTAGTTTATGCTCAGGAACTGCTGACATTCTAAAGTGGGAGATTTAGCATAATAAAAACAAAAGAGAATGTGGCTCTTTTGTGACAAAAAGATTTATTTCCCTGTGAGACAGAATAGATTATAACCCATTTCCTCTTTGTAAAGTGTGTGAGACACATATGCCGCAGGATTTTGATATGACAAGTGGAGGAAAGCAGGCACCCAGACTGAAGCACAACATCCGATAGATTAAGGAACAGGTGCAGAGCAGTTGCCCCTGGACATGGCGGACGGTTCACGTGACAAGAGCATCACCCTAAAGAGGAGTTGGGGGCCTCCCCCCCATTCTCATTTTTTCATCATTAATCAGCTAGAGGGTCCCCTCTCTGTTGCTTCCCCTGTGGTTTCTAGTGACTATTATGACACCTCCTAGACACTCAATTTGTTGATATATCATTTACTTAATAAAATAAAATAAAATAAAAACCTTTAAGAATGGCGTGCTCCTAAAATAGAAAGGCAATGAGACCATTTCAGCAGTGTAGAGTCCAAAACTGGTTTAAAATCATCAGAAATAAATCAATTTTACTTCATTGTATGTGACCGTGGCCATTAGTTCAAATATCAACCTATTTTTTTTTAAAAAAGGCTGATTAGAAATTGATTCAAATTGCCAGTATGACCACAGCCTTACCTAACCCCCAACCCAAAATTGACACCTTGATGCCACAATGCCTTTTTAGGAAAGGCTTGAGCAAGGCTTCTTTGTGGTGTATTGTAACTCTCCTGATACAGATCTCCAATCTCTGCAGTGGTCAGATCTTGTTATAGGCTCAGTTGGGGGAAAGTTATTACTCGCATTGATTTTGCTTTGGATCATCTTTGTCGGCACACATGTCCTTTTAAATTATTTGCATCCTTCTTGGAGATTGACCAAGGGCTGGCATAAATGGACTCTCTGTTGCCATGGCTGGAAGACATATGCTACAGCATTAGAAAGATAAATATTCCACTCTTGTAATTCCTTCAACAGCTAGTCTATCGAAGGGTTGGGGAGGTCATAGAAAACCACAGTTTTCACTTCATAATAGCCACTCTACTTTGTCCACTGAGGGGAAGGCCACAAATAGATCTGTCAAGCTTTCATTAGGTCAGAGACAGAACTGCAGCATCAGTGAAGAGTAGCTGCAAAATTCATTGTGACAAGATGTAGTGATGGCTGACAACTGTCAGTGACTTAGAAGATCCATTCAGAGAGGCTAGGGTTATTAAAGCCTACCAGTTGGAAGGGAGATATACTACCTCTAACTGCACATGCAATAAATTTCCACTTATTAGTTCTTCGTGAGCATATGTGGGAATATACATTTTTACTTTTAAGCCTCCTAGTGGGATTCCCACAAGCAGCTGGTTGGCCAGTGTGCAGAGTACTGAAGATGATAGAAAAAGAGTACTGAAGATGGTAGGTCTGTTCTTCTCCAACATGGCTCCTCTGTATGTTCAGACACTAGCTTTTTCCCATTGGCTGTTTTCCCCTACAATACTTAAACCTCATACCATTTCCACTGTGTCACTGGTGAATTCCAGATGTGCAGGAGGTATTAAGAAGGAAAATGGTTGTGAGAACAAGAGTGAAGGGGCTCCTTTATCTCTCCTACTCAAAATCTCAGTCCCCTGAGGCTGCTACTCCTTGTAAAAGCTTAGTTATGTAACATGCCATTAACCCAATAGTTTGAAGGTTATTTCTCTTCAGGCTGTTTCCCCTGCTCCTGACATTTATAGTGATTATTTATACTACAGCTACACCTCCACATTCTCCTCCTCCTCCTTCTTAAGGGTGTACTGTGATGGTTTTAGAATTATAGGCAGTAAAACTGAACAGTAAGAACAAGGAAGGTATTTGTGTATATTTGGGTGCCATATTTTGTGTTTGTATTAGATGGGTTTGTTCTTATTCCTTTCAATCAAACCCTGTAACCGATTTCACAGTGTGGCTGAGCCAAAAGAGAGGGTTTTCTGCAAGCATTGCCCCTCTCTCTGAAAATACAGAATCCCACCTCCCTCTTTTTGGTCATAAACAAAGCAGAAATGTTCTCTATAAAAGGCCTTTCAGCCCCCTATGTGAGATCCAAGTAGGGCACTGAAATCTGCTTTTTGGGCAGGCAGAGGCTGCTTGGGTGCCTTTTTGTATCTTTTTTGGATTCCCTTGTTGGTGGAACTGGGTTTACAGCAGATTCATATTTCCTGTAGAAGCACTTTCTTCCTGCATTTCTACTGCCATTATAACTGCCGGGAAACTGATGGATACACTTGTAAATATGAAGAATACATAATACAACACAGCATGCAATGCAACTCTACCAATTTGCTTTGCTTTGCTGCCAGGCTGTATGCGTGATCAGAAATTACAGCCAGTCTTAAAAGGTGATAGTCTAAAATATAAGTCTGAGCAATCAGCAAGAGAATAAAATAATAAAATAATCATTCTCAAGCAAAGATTGAGTAGTACGTTTAACGTAGAGATTGTGAAGCAGGCAATGAATTCTCTTTCCATAGCCCATTTTAGTCCTAAATAGGATATATAATAATTTATGCCAGCTAACAAAAATAGACTATACACAGAAGAGAATTGCTTTTAATTGTTAAGTGTGTAAAATATTGATCCCTTAAATCAGCAGACTGAGGGAAATACTCCCTGTTAGAAAATGTACCACGTCCTTCATTTTAGCGCATGACGTTGGGTGTTATCTACTTTTACTCGGCCCACATAACACCTCCAAACTTCTTCCAACTGCAAGGGAGTTCAGTCTGCATTTGATTGGGATGGAGCTCAGCTCATGTGAGCTAATAAGGAACAAATGCGGAGGAACCTTTCCAAAAGGGAAAGAAAAGACTTTACATATCCCACATCAATCTCTGTTTACAGCCAGTATTACCAGTAAAGGTAAAGATTCCCCTTGACATCAGGGGTTTGTGCTGAAAATATCAGAATGCATATGACTCCTTTGATTGCTCCATAAAGTGTGTCTTGTACCTATGGACAGGGAACTGTGGCACTCTCTCCAAATGTCAGTGAATTCCAGCTCCCATCAGCCACAGCCAGTATTACCAGTAAAGGTAAAGATTCCCCTTGACATTTAGTCCAGTCGTGTCCTACTCTAGGGCACGGTGCTCATCCCGGTCTTCAAATCATAGAGCCAGCATTTGTCCATAGACCGTTTCTGTGGTCATGTGGCCAGCGTGACTAGACACGGAACGCTGTTACCTTCCCACCATGGTGGTACCTATTTATTTACTTGCATTTACATGCTTTCGAACTGCTAGGAGCTGGGACAAGCGATGGGAGCTCATTCCGTCACGTGGATTGGATCTTATGACAGCTGGTCTTCTGACCTTACAGCACACAAAGGCTTCTGCGGTTTAACCCACAGCCCCACCACATCCCAAGTGTATTACCATTACCCAAAGCAAATGCTTTAGTCCAACAACATCCTATCTTGGCCTGCCTTGGGTCGTGCACTTGAGTGATGATACCTGAGGCATTTGAATAATCACCAGGTTTCATTGAACTTTCCTATGAAAAGCTGAGTGGAAGGTGTTCAATCCTTTTTTCTTTATAATAAACATATGAGTACCTATTTCATTTTTGGCCAGTGTGGATGTATGTTAAGTTTTTTGGTGTTTTTTTTTTGACAGAGATTTCACAAAATTGACAGATTTCTTCATAAATCAGACAGGAATAATTTGAGATTAAAAGAATGTAATAGAAAGAGGAATATACAAATCCACACACACAAAAACTGAGAGATTTAAGAATGAATTTTTGATCCCGATTTAGAAGTATTAGAACTGTAACATTCAAACCAATCTTTCTCATGGTTTCATTTGGGTTTTAAAAATTGTTATTGGGGTATGTGTGCGTATATTTATTATTAAACATTTTTCTAATATGGGTGTTATGAGTGGGTTTTTTAAAAGCACAGCTTCCTCTTCATCTTACTCAGGTTTTCATAACAAAGAGTTTGACATAACCAGACTATCTTGTCAACGGAAAACCAGGCTCAGTATTTCGGAGTTGTTGCTGTTTTCTTCGGGAGCTCTTATTGTTTTATTTCTCAACTGAGAACTTGTATCGAACAGGTCCCTGTCTCTCCAGAGAAAATATTGATCTGGTGATTAAATGGCGTCCTATTAACACACTACAATGAGTGTCACTGGAGATTAGGTTTTGATCTAATTACAAAGGGAGGCTTCAGACACTTCAAAGGAGCCTTCATCATGCTAAACCTCCTTTCTTTTCTACAGGGGAAAAAAGCATGCCTCTCCATTTTTTGTTCAAGATTTCCTGAAAGCAAGAATGCAAGTTATTAAGATTTATAAAAACCAAGTTTAATGGGATTCAGTCTGATGAAATTCAGTCTGTGTACATTTTCCTAAGAGTAGGTCCTGTTAAGCTCAAAGGGGGATATTCTTAATTAAGAATGTAAATCCTTGCTTCCCTTGTTCTTGCACAAGAAAACAAGAAAATGCTGTATTTCCCCCCTTAAATGAAGTCTCCCACCCATATCAACGAAAGTTTGCACACTTTCAAGAGCCATTTTTGCTCAAATTGTACATAGCTGCAATTGTTACCAACTTTGATTCACAAACTTTTAAAAGTTAGACCCACTGGATGGGTTCCTGTAGCACTTTGATCCATCAAATGATTTAAATAAATAAATATTGTCTTGGGTGGGAAGGCAGCAAGCAAGCAAGCAAACAAACAAACAAACAAACAAACCATTTTGTGATTACTGTGACAGGTGGTTGGTGGGTGAGTGTCTCAGCATGTGTGCCTTGATGAGTGCTTAGTTTGATGTCACAGACAGAAAGGATGACTAGCTTTGCGCAGAGGCATTTTGCCAGACTTGTGACCTGTGGTTTAAAAGAAAGCATGATCTCCCTCAAAAAAGAAGAAAGAAAGAAAGAAAGAAAGAAAGAAAGAAAGAAAGAAAGAAAGAAAGAAAGAAAGAAAGAAAGAAAGAAAGAAAGAAAGAAAAAGCAAACAACAAACCCCCACAAATGTATTCATGTTCCAGGTTTAAGAAGCTTAGCATTTGCTATCGAAGTTTCTGCCCCTGATGTCTGCAGTTATTCTAATACATTGTCAGAATTCATTCACATGTTTCATTTGATGTTGTGCGCTGTTAAAACCACGTAGACATGTTGGTGGTGGCAGAGGTTCTGTAAGTATCTCCATGTGTGCATACAAGGTGTTTGGATTTTAACCTTTAATATCAGGGCAGCTGCCTCATATTTCTCTTGGGAAAATAGAAAGGAGACGTCTGGTGGATGGGGAGAATGGATTCAGAGACAGAAGGCCGGTGCAGTGAAAATCGCAGACTGCACAGTCTTCCCCTCTCCCGTATCGAAAGCCATGCAACAATTATCAGTTTTTAATGTATAAAAGGCTTAAACAAGATACTGGCCAGATCAGACGCATGCCCAGGAATGCAGCCAGCACTTTGTAAATGAGCAACACTTGACTGCTGCTGTGACGGATGCCTTATCATTTGTGCAGGCCTCAACTGGCAGTTGGATTCCAGCCATTGAAAAGGGGTAAATGCCTCAGAATATCATAGCAAGGATTTTTGCTGGAAAAATGGTACGTCATGCCTCGATGTTTGTTTTTGTCTCTGTCTTTGCCATTGTTGGTCAGTTATAGAAAGGTAAAAATTATTGCAAAAGGAAACCAGCTGTTATATCTGGAGCAGCTGGCTCCTACAAGGGAAATGTCATCACAAAGAGAGGACTTACAGTGCCCAAACTAATCAGTGGCAAGGCCAAGCACTGTGTTGATACAACCCCATTGGTGTTGTTACAACCCCATTGGTGTTGTAGAACAGTGAAGATGTGGAGTGTGAAGGAGAGCAGCGCTGACCACCCTCAGTTCCATCCACATCAGAATAAGGCAGTGATGGCGAACCTATGGCACGCGTGCCACAGCCGACACGCAAAGCCCTTTCTTCTGGCACACGGCAAACCTTTTGAAGTGGCTTCAGCTGGAATTCCCCCTTTCTCTTCCTGTTCTGGGTTCTTTAACTTCCTGTCTGTCCCCATGATTCCCCCTTTAACTTCCTGTCCGTCCCCATGATTCTCCCTGAAAATGCCACTTCCTGTTCCGGTTCTGGTCTTCTGGGCGGCACAGCAGCCACTGGTTTCTTCCCCACCCCCGCATTTTGGGCACTCGAGCCAAAGGGCACAAAGAGCAGAACCTGACTCAGCCTATGCCCGGGTGGAGTGACACCCTTATCTATCCATGTGTGTTTCTGTATCTCAAAATATGGGGGTGGAGGGGACTCCATTAATGGGCAAACAGAACCAGAAGGGCTAGGTCTCAGATTGAACAAATGGTGCCACTGCATCAGCCCCTGAATTTTGGGGAAACACTGAGGTGCAGGAAGAAGAGAAAGGCTTCTGGCCTTTGGGTAGCGATGCTCTGCAGGAGTGAGTACTCCTCTGTGCCCTTTCCCCCTGTTTTTTCTGCATGAGAGAAAGCCCCACAGAGTGAGAAGAGAGGCTTCCTAAGGCAGCCACAAGTAAGTAATAGAAACAGAGAAAAGAAGAAGGATAAAATAAACAGAAGATGGGAAGAATATATTGAAAAGTTATAGTGAAGAGAGGCAAGGGTAACTAATTTCATCAAACAACAATCTTTTCATAAAGAACCTGCAGTTTGAGAAAATGAAGTGGAAGCGATTGGAAGAAAGACATCACCAGGAGGAGTAGATGGGATGCCAACAGAGCTATTTCAAGGAACAGAGAGAATCTCCCTCTCCCTAGAGAGGAAGAGCAAAACTAGAAAGGAGCAACATGCATTCCAATTACAAGGAAAGAAGACATTAAAGTGAGCATTGACTATAGAATCATTAGAATAATTTCCCATGCAAGCAAAGTGATGCTGAATTTTATCATAAAGACTTTTGCCATATACGTCTAGGCTGCAATCCAGTAATGTAAAGGTACAGCACCAAAAGTCTGGTGATGTCACCAGCTGCAGTCATGTTTTGGTAATTAAAAGCTTCCTTCTCTGTCCTAAATATCCATGCCTCCCATCCTGACATCCATGGCAGGAAGGGCAGTGGTGATTTTCAGCCCTTTAAGATGTCCTTCTCGCATCCTACTTGTCCCCAAAGGCTTCCCCAAGACCAAAGGGAACCAAAGGATTCTAAGGAACATGGGGGGGGGGAGAGGAAACCTTTAATTACCAAAATAAGACCTTGGCCGAAGACATTATCAGATTTTCACATCTTAACTTTACATTGCTGAACTGTAGCTATGGAGAAGGAAATGCCAGATGTTTAAGATAAACACAAAAGGAAGAGGCAGCAGAAAGCATACTGCAAATATATATTGGATACTGGGGCACACCAAAGGATTCCAGGGGTGGGGAATCAGGGTTTGTTTGTTTTTTGCTTTCTTTAGATCAGAATAAAATCTTTGACTATTTGGATCATGATATATGAGAAAAGAAGGAGAGGATGAACTTCCCTCTTGCCTGGCCATTGAAGTCTTGACAGTGATCACCCCACCCATGCCTGCTTCTTGCATTTCTGGTCTGCCCCCAAGTATGCAAGGTTAGATTTGCCTTGACGGGCCCTTCCATGAGCTTGGATTTCAGCTTCGGATCTCTCCCAGCTTCTGGGATAAAAATGCAAATGTCTGGAGAAGAGCCTCCAAAGACTTCTGTCACTGTAAAGATTAGCCACACCCATAAGAGGGGAATCCAGTGTGGTGCCATGGAGAGAGTGATGGACTGTGACTCAGGGTTTGAATCCTCGCTCAGCCATAGAAATGCCTTGAGGGAGTGGAACTGGTAAAACTACCCCTTAAATGTCTCATTTTTGAAAGACCTATTCAGTATTTCCATTCCGACTTGGCAGCACAGAACAACAGCAACATGTATAGAGGAGCCATCTGCATTGTCTAAATTAGCTGCTTTGCAATTAGCCTGGGTTAACCAGCTTCAAGCATGAATAGATGGCCCTGCTGAGGGCTGCTGTTTGAAGGAAAACAACACTACTAACAAGCTCTCAGTAGCGCGGGAATTGTTTGTTAATTGTCAGCCTGAAGGCATTCCCTTCACCAGAAACAAAGTCATTATCACCTTGGAATAGCGCATGAGTCTCAGTCTGTGTTCATGCTATTTTTATCCCAATAGACAGACAGACAGACAGACAGACAGATATGCATGCATGCGAGAGGAAGAGGGTGGGCAGGAGAGAGCAAGAGATGTTAAAAAGATGGGCAAAATTTAGGATGCCAAGTCTATACCAAAATCAAGAGTTTGCTTGTTCAAAAGACCAGGACTGGAGTGGAGAAAAAAAAAATTGAGCCTCACAAGTAACTCGGGGCAACCAGTATTTTTCTCTATGTTCTCTAATATGCTACAATAAAGACCTTAAAGATCTCAGCAAGTGGAAATAGATAAACCAACCACAACCAGGGCAAGCATAAATATTATACAGCATCCAAAAAGGAGCAATTATTGAGATGGGCAGCAGGTAACAAGAGAAGACCCACCGCAGAAGTCAACAGTATGGAAAACACCTTTTCTAAACAGCAAGGCTTCTGTCACCAAAAAAAATTTCATTTCCACTCCCTCCAGCGATAGGCAATAGAGCACAGCAAATGCCGTGGTATGAATACACGCCCAGTGATCTAAAATTCAAACCGCTGTCTTCCACCACCAATCAAGGAATACTTGTCTCAATTTAGTAGGCGGCCTTGATTAACTAAGGTCTGTCATCCCAGCAGAGCGTATGTATTATCACAACTCCACAATCAAAAAGGGACCCTCCTGTAGAGCCCATAGAACATCAAACATCAATTCAGTACGCAAGTTACTCACAATGAATAAAACATAATTTCCTAGAATTGCATGCTTAAAGGAGGCAATAGTAAGACTGTTATTGAAATAGCCCTCCTTAGGTACCACGGTACTGAATAATTACTGACTAGTCTCTAATATTCCATTCTTGGGCAAGGTGTTGGAGCTGGTCATGGCTTCTCAACTTTAAGGGTTCATGGACGACATGGATTGTCTAGATTCATTTCAATCTGGCTTCAGGCCTGGTTATGGGATGGAGACTGCTCTGGTCTTTGTGGATGACCTATGTTGGGAACTGGGCAAAGGGGAGTGTCTCTTGGTTTCTGCTGGATGTCCCAGTGGCTTTTGATACCATCAGCCATGGTGTCATTCTGACCTTTCTCTCTGGGGTGGGACTTGGAGGCACTGTTTTCCAGTGGCCCCAGTCCTTCCTGGAAGAAAGAACTCCAAAGGTGGTGCTGGGGGACTCCTATCCAATACCCGGGCTGCTATCCTGTGGGTTCCCTCAGGGTTCTGTTTTTTCCCCCTCATATGTTATTTAACATCTTCATGAAAACTCTGGGAGAGATTGTCTGGAGTTTTGGGGTTTAGTGTCACCAGTGTGTAGCTGACACCCAAGTCTATCTCTCCTTGCCATCAAAATCTGAGGAAACTGTCTCAGCTCTAGATCAGTGTCTAGTATCAGTAATGGACTGTGTGTGTCTGTGAATGAACAGAAACTTAATCCAGATAGGACAGAGATGACCCTGGTCAGTTGAAAGACAGATCAAGGAATAGGGATGCAGCCTATGCTGGATGGGATTACAATCTCTCCCAGATTTGTCTCTTAGCCTGGATGCCCAGGTTTTGGCAGTGGCACAGTTAAAACTAGAATGCCAGCTGCATTCATTCCTGGATTCTAACATATAAAACTCTAAATTATTTATTAAATAAATAAATAAATAAATAAATGTCTTGGGCCCAAGCTATCTCAATGACCACATCTCCCTTCATGAGCGCGCTGAGGTGTTGAGTTCACCAGGGGAGGCCTTTATTTTGGTCCCGCCAGCGTCACAGATGTATTCGGTGGAGACACAGGAGAGGGCCTTCTCTGTTGCTGCTCCCAGACTCTGGAACTCCTTCCCACAGGCTGGCCCCATCTTTGCTATCCTTCCACAAGCAAAGACCTTTCTCTTTAGGCAGGCTTTTTCTCAGTGACTGGCTGCCTGAGTGAGGTTTTTAAATGGATAGTATACTTTACTGCTTTGGATGTGTTTTGATGCTGCTTATGTTTTGTAGTATGGTATAGTGGAACCTCGACTTACGAACATCCCTACTTATGAATGATTTGAGTTATGAATGGCTTAGTTCGCAAAAATTTGCTTCGACTTGCAAATGGAGCCTTGACTGGAACCAAAAAAAGAAAAAAAAGCTTTCCTGCCCTGTTTTTTGACCTAAGTCAATCTTAGGTCAAAAGAAGAAAAAATTAAAAAATTCCCCTGCCTAGTGGTAAAGTACGGTTAACCAGCTTTGCATTAGTTCCTATGGGAACTAATGCCTCTACCTACAAACAGCGCCTCGACATATGAACAAAAACAGCCTGAACAGATTAAATGGTTTTCAATGCATTCCTATGGAAAAGTTTGCCTCAACTTACGAACTTTTCGGCGTATGAACGCTGTTCCAATACGGATTAAGTTCGTAAGTCGAGGTACCGCTGTATTTGCTTGGTCCTTTATGTATTTGTATATCCACAATTGTTAAATTTAAGTAATGTCTTTTAATAATGTAAGCCACCCTGGGTCTTTTTAAGAAGAAAGGGTGGAAAAGCATATTAAATAAAATCAATAAATGGTAGAAGTACAAAGCAAGAGATGACAAAACCTCTCACGTATACCAAATATGATTTAGAATGACCAATTTCCCCATAGAAAAGAAAAGAGCAAAAAGTGAGCAAGACAAACTCAACCTTGCCTGTGGAGAAGAGTGGGTTCCATGTTCTGGGAGCAAATGTGTGAGCTGGCAGCAGAAGGAGCTTGCAAGAGGGCAAAATCACCCAAAGGGGCCTGAGGCCCATTCAGGAAAGGAACCCAAAATCTGAGCAAGCTCCCTGCCCAAATGCAGCAGAAGACAAGTAACACAGCACCAAAACTGTTAGAAAAAGTTTTGTAAATAACAAAGCTGTTCTCCAACATATTTCTTCAAGATTCCAAACCCCATTCCATCCACATCTCTGAGATCTTGTCTTCCTTACTGTGGCTTCTGTTGTTAGCTGCCTTTCTTCTTTCCTCCATTTCCTGCTCTCTGAAGAGAGATACACTCTCCATGAAATGTAACTGATTTTTTTTTTGTTCTCTTTAACCAAGAAGAGTCCAGACTTACCATTTTTCCCTTTCCAGGGGAAGGGGTTAGACTTGGCAGGTCTCGCCATGCTTTTCTCAGTGCTAAAGGGGGAGCAAACAAATTCCAGATCTCTCTGTCATCTTTCAGAAGACGGGAAGAAGGCCGTGTGGTACTGAGATGTTGTAGCTGTATGTCCAGAGGCACTCCCCCCACAAAAAATGTTCTTCGATGGGATGGCACACTCACATGGGATAAGGGGAAAGCAATCCTGCTGTCCTCCTTTAGGAAGCCGACCACTCCCCTGAACTGGGTGTACATGCTTTCTGCAGAGGTAAGAACATAAGAAGAGCCCGGCTGGATCAGGCCAAGGGCCCATCTAGTCCAGCCCCCCGTATCTCACAGTGGCCCCACCAGACGCCTCTGGGAGCACACAAGACAACTAGAGACCTGTTTCCTGACTCCCTCCCCCACATCTGGTATTTGGGGGTTCCTTCCTTTTAAACTTGGAGATTATACATCCCCATCATGGCTTGTGATCTGTGATGGACCTTTCCTCCAGATATCTGTCCAAACCTCTTTTAAAAGCATCTAGGCCAGATGCCATCACTGCCTCCTGTGGCAAGGAGTTCCACAGGCTAACAACAAGTGTCCTCCATAGTCGTCTCTCCTATCATTTCTTGCTTCCTCAGTTATGTAGACAGCTGTATCACCTTGCCATTTCTTTTTTCTTTTGTCCAGTCTGGCACTCAGCAAAACCCACTCACCTGATTTCTTGATCTGATGATCCAGTCAGAGAGAGAGAGAGAGAGAGAGAGAGAGAATCTGGTTTTGTGTTCTGGCATTTGCCTCTTCCTTTATACCTACATGCAGCTGGGAATGCACAATGCACTGCCTTTCCTGATTCACAGCATCCCTTCAGACCAAAATTCTGTGATCACAAGGAACTGGATTCTACAGGATAAAAATAATCTAAGACTTATCCTAGTTCTGTTTATCTTTGGGGTGGATAAAAATTCTTTCCATTCTAGAAAACTCAGAGTAGGAAACAAATTACCTGCTCCTGGAAACAGGAACTTCTGTGTCCCTGCTTCTTACCACCTTAAAATGTGAATGGAAAACTGATGTGATGCTGTGTCACCACATCATCCACTCCCTTGCCCTACGTCTACAGCTTGGGCTGCTGCCATCAGTTATGGCAATAAGGACCCAATGATGCTATATCAGAAGTTACAGGTCAAGCCAAGCAATGTCCTCCAGACATGTTCAACTATAATTCTCCAAGGATATGCCCAGTGGGATATCCTGAATGGGGTTTCTGGGAATTGTGATCCAAAATCACTGGAAGAGCACCCGATTTGGTTGTGCTGGAGGAAGAATGTATATAAATTCAAATGAGAAGCTAGGAGAGAGCGGGAGGGAACGTGTCAAGAGCTTCAGGAGAAAATGGGAGCTGCAGCATTAAATCTGCTTTGAACCTTCAAGTTATTTATGCTGTCATTTTTCTGAGCTGTTTTCATATTCCTTATTCACTCAAAATATTCCAATCCTATTAACTGTGAAATAAATTCAATGCCTAGTTTTCAGATAAATCCAGGGCTGCACCTAGGCAGAACCCACATTTGTCAGGTGAGAGCACACAGTTGTCCAAGGAAATGCCTGCTTGACAACCGAACCATAGTTCCTGCCTTCTCATGACCTCTTATAACCAGTAATCTGTAAGAAGTGTCTTTTCCCCTTTAAATTAATGAAAATTCCTGGAAGCCTAATGCTATGGCTTTTCCATTATCCAATGAAATGGGAGGATAGACAGACTCTTGATTCATGGGCCAATGTGCAGTTGCACCACCATTTTTGCTATCTGGAAGCATCCTTCGGAATAGAGAGAGATGGATTTCTTCCACCTCTTTTCTTATTGTATGGGCTGACTCTGGTAGAATGAGCCAGTTGTCTCAGGTGACAGATACTGGGGAGGGGTGGGGCAGGGAGCAAACACGCCACCAAGTCTGCATCCGATAGCCCTCTCCCTCCCCAAGCTAGCTTGCTGCCTCCAGTGGTTGTTGAGGGTGCAGGTCTTAAAAGAAGATTTTGTTGCCTATCCAGTTGGCTTGAGGGAACTGGCATCATCTTTCCCCCACTGCAAGCCTGTTTAAACTGGCCTTTTCTTTAAGAAGAGGTGGCAATATTTCTCACCTTCTGTGAAGTATCACATTCCAGCTTTCCTTGAAAATGTGCTTCAAGTCTGCTTATGTCTGAAGTCCTTGTCAGCAGCACAGGTCCTTGCTCAGCAGGGGAACAACACTCTGTAGCTACTGGTTCAACACATCTTCTGGCCTTCTGGAACACATCTTTTACCTTGCCTGCCACCATATAACACCTTCTAGTTTTTTCCTCAGTCATTTGTCACCTTTCTCCCTCAATGCAGTACAACAGCTGGAGGCAGCACCACTCTTAAGATGTTTTTTTTGCTAATCCCGTATCAGGGCCTTTTCTTGCTCTATTCTCAGTGGGGTTTTTTCCCCCAGTATAAACAGTCAGAGGTAGCTACATTTGTAGGATGATTAGGTTTCTCCACAGTGTTCTGTTATTATAACAGCTAGTTTTAAGATGGAGGCTTTACTCATTTTAATTTCTATGCCAACCTTCTCCAGAGCGGCATCCTTCAGATGTCTGGGATTACACATTCCATCAGTTCCAGGCAGTGTGACCAATAAGGATAGGAATTGTTGTCCAAAACAAATGGAGGACACCAGACTAGAGAAGTCTTGCCTTATACATATATCCCCAACGTAGACCTCAAAGGTTCCCTCAAAGATACGTGCTTGGTCCCCAGAGTAGAATCTCTCAATAGCTCCAGTTTGCCACCAGAACTGTATGTGTGAGAGAGTATGAATGACATGTGATCCAGCAATGTGGGCGCCTTGAGCCTCCTAATTTCACTACAACTTTTCAAGTCAGTGTGACATGTCTTAGATGGTATTTGAAAGTTATTTTACAGTGATATAATTTTATAGTGATTTCCTATAGTGATGTCTTCTACTGCACAATCATGATAAGAATCTCTTGGACTGAGAGGTTACCCATGAGAAGTTATAAAGCAATGAATGAAGTCCTGGAGATCACAAAACATAGAAAATGCAGAAAGCCAGAATACTTTGGTTACATGATAAGAAAGGGAAATAATAGACTGTTACAGATGAGATTAAATGGGAAGAGAAGTATAAGAACGTCTGGAATGACCAAAACCTTGTAGCTTAGTGTAAATCAAATTGTTAATTTCCATTTGTTCCTCCTTGGTAAACAAAGCATAGCCACTGTTATTCCTGGGGTGTGCAGGTGAATGCACCTCACACACCCCTGAGAATCGCCATGGGACAGTTTGTTTACCAGGGAGGAATGGACCCAAAGTTAGCATTTGGCTTGCACTAAGCAGCAGGATTTTGGCCAATGTCACTCTTTAGAGGTGCTGCATCCAAAATCAACACAGACATGAAACCATCCAACCTCTAATAGGTGGGGAACAAAAAGAAGATGACAGGACATTTTAGGCAGGTCTACCCAGAAGTAAACTCCACTGAATAAATGAGACATATTCTGAGGTAAATGTGCATACCAGAGTCTTGAACTTAAACTTGCATCCACTCTTCACCAGTGATGATGGGAGGTTTTGTCCATCAGCGTCTGAAGGACACACATTTCCCTGTCCCTGACATACCAGTTTACAGTTTTAGGCTTTTAAAGTAGCTAATCCACCATTTCTATCAGTTTTATTGGTGTGATTCTATCCTCTCCTGAGTAGTATGAAACAGCCATTTCATACCCAGCCTGCTACTGTAAGCTAGTTCTGCAAGTTTTAATGTGGTTTATTTCTCATATTTGCACCCTGCCCCTTCATTCATGGAAATCAAGGCAGGATATATAGTGTACACTTGGAAGTAATTAAGCAGAAAAGAAATCATGGGGTCTTTGTAAAGGTGGATAGCTCAATGAAAACATCAGTCTAGCGATTGGCAGCAATGAAAAGGACAAATTTCATGCTAGGGATTATTAAGAAAAGAATTGATGGCTAAAATGCCTGCAATTTTTTTTTCAATTTAATTTTTTATTCATTTTCAATAGGGATAGTATTGCCTGTATTGATGGTTTATGTAAATTGATAATGTGTCCAATCTGGAATATTGTACACAATTAATTCCATTTACCTCATTTAAAGAATAGAATAATGTTTGAAAAATGGCATGCGCGCGTGCACACACACACACACACACACACACACACACACACACACACACACACCAATTAAGACACTCAGGTAGCTGGAGTATAAGTATCTTTATTGATTCATTTGAAAAGGTAGGATTCTGTCCTGTTTCCCAAGCTTTTTAGCATACTTGAGACTACTAGAAGAGTTTCTAGGGAGTTTATGGTTTTGTGAAACCAGTACAGATGACATCCACCTCTCTCAATCACTTTCTCTACTGTCGAAATCTAAGGAAGCAATTCTATTCTTAAATTGGTATCTGTTGTCAGGAACAGACTGGATGCAGGTGAACAAACTGAAATTTAGTCCAGATTATACAGATTATGCATTTCTGTTCCATTAGATCCAAGAATAGGGACTCTACTTGTGCTGAATGGGGTTCTATTCCCCTTGGAAGATACAGATTCACAGGTTAGGAATCCAGATATACTCCTAGATTCATCCATGAATGTGGATGCACAGGTTTTGGCTGTAGGATGTATTGGCACATCAAAGCGGGTGTGCCAAGTGGTTCAATTTCTGGGCACATCTGATCTGGCTATAATAAACTGCATCTTAGGCTACTGTAACACACTGCACCGAGGGCTGCCTTTGAGGCGTTCACAAACTTTGAATAGTCCAAAATATTGCAGCTACGCTGTTCACCAAGGTTGGCTATGGAATACATGCCCTTGTTGCAAAAGCTTCATTGACTGCCATCTGTTTCCTGGCACAATTCAAATTGCTGACTATGACCTATAAAACCCTTTATGACTTGCATCCAGGCTTTCCTGGAAGATTGTATTTTCCCATATGAGGCTGCTCAAGCTTTGAAAACTTTGAAGCCCCTTCGCTTGGTTCAATTAATCTCAGAGACATATTTGATGGGGATTAGAGACTGGACTTCTCATTGGCTGCTCTGACTAAGGGAGGCGAGACTGGCTCCACAGCTAGGAAAAATCACCACTATCACTTGCGCCATCATGATTTTATTATTATTATCTTCATCAGTATCATCATCACTATTATTATCGAGACAAATCTTTGGCAACGAAACTCGGCTGTTGAAGAAGAAGCTGTAAATCCTAGCAGGTGCTGTTTCTGCGCTACACCCCCCCCTTTTAATGTGTTTTTAATAGTTTCCTTCCTAAAGTGCCTTATGTTTCAATTAATCTTTTTTTATGTTGTTTCTGCACTTGTTTTATTTGATTTTATTGTTTGCCCCATTTTTGAAGTTAGAAGACAAGTCAATAGAGAAATGAATTCTTCCGTCGTACTCATAACAGAGCACAGGATATGTGTGATGCAGCTCCTAATCACGGGACATGAGAGTGTCAGGATGTGAGCGCCGGACAGGAGGACAGCTCAGGCAACAGACACAAGGACTTTCTAGGGACCTTGGGTTAAGGAGAACCAAGGAGAAATGGCACTTTTGCAAAGGTGGGAAAGTTTGGACAAATTCGCTACCTACAAGCCTCACAGGTCCCCGTCTTTGTGATTCCAGACACAACAGCCACCTGTACTCTAAGCAAAGGAAGGAGGACAGGTTTATTGCAAAGCATAGTTGCTGTCAACAGCAACTGAGCACTCAGATGACACCATATCCCTCTTCTCTCTTATTTCCTCACAGGCATGGATGTGCATCAAGGACCATGTAAATGTTCTAGCTGTGGACTATTTTTCATTACTAGGTTTGGGTGTATCCATTTGTCCTACATGTATAAAACCCATACCACACCCCGCGGGGCTTAGGAAGTGGGCAAAGCAGCTATGAAAGGGCTTCAGGATAAAAGGGCTGTGATTGTGCAGCCCTTTCATTGCTGCTTTACCTGACAGGAGCCTTCTCTGCCTTTTTGCTAAGCCCTGTGGCTTCGCAAAAGGCAGGGAAAAACAGTTGCCTTCTGTGTATAAAACGACCCTCAGTTTTTTGTCTAATTATTTAAGGTAAAAGTGTTGTTTTATACATGGAAAATACAGTATTTCTAGAAAAGAACTATGTGTTTTTTTTTTTAAATTGGCATTTTTATTTTAAGAGAAAAATATTCTGGAGTTGGGCAAGTCAGAGAAGCAGCTACGGCCCTCCAAGGTCCAGGAGAGGTCTTTGGATGCTCTCATACCTTTGTAGGTTGCCCACCTCTAATCTATGGGGTTGTTTTTCTAGGCAGTGGCTGTGTCTTTGCAAGATCCATCACAGTTCAAGCCACCTGGAGGGTACCTGATGGGAAAGGCTGTGATTGTATTCATTAAATAGATCTCTTCAAGTGTTCTGACTCTCGCCACAGGAGGCACTATAGCTCTGCCTCCCCACTCCCTAGTGCCCTCCTGTGCAAAAGGAGAACCAGCCTGAAGTGGAAATTCTCCACAATCATGGATACTTTCCAAATAAGTCATAATCTCAATGTTCTGGGATCTCATGTGAAGAGTGTCCATAGATGGCACAACTCTCCCTCTTCAGATTCATCTGTAGCAGGGCAATGAAACTGAAAACAGGGAATGGTGGGGATATAATTCTTCGCTCTATCCATGATGCAGTAATAATTCATACAAAGTTGTTTAACATTCCCTTTTTCTGGGTTTGTGCTGCCTGCCCAAGGCCACACAGGTGGGTCTTCTGGGATGCACAATGGGGAACTGAACTCCCAGCCCACCTAACTTACTGAGCTATCCAGCCACCCATAATGAGCATATACCTAATTTGGAATGCCTGGATGCATATGTCCTGAACTCGCTTCTCTCAGCCAGGCTGCCAGTATCGTTGCTGTTCTTCCATTTGTCCTCAGCTTTCTTATGACTTTCCAGAAAGAACACTAGAAAGAAAGAAACCTTTTTGAAATAGAACCAATGCAAATAATTCCTCAGAGACCGTTTCTTCCTTTTTTTCCACTTTAATTTCAATCTCTCCCCCCATAAAAAATAAATAAAGATGCTTAAGGAAGATGAAATCCTGAAGTCAGGCCTTCTTGTCCTTCAAAAAGATTTTCAATAAAATCCTTCCAAGCCTCTTCGAGGGCTCCAGTGGTCTTAGATACGTTAGGAGATATGTCTTAAAGGAATATTGGAAAAGGGTCATTCACCCCGGATTGGTAGACAAAACAACCAATGAAGTCTCATTGACATCCAAGAATTTTCAGAAGCTTCCAAGTAGACGGTCCCATCTGGAGCCTTCTTGAGTATTGCAGAAGCTTTGATGAAACCGAAATAAAGAAAATAGTTATTCATTGCATGTGGTATGTGACCATGCACGTGTCTTGTTGGAGTCACAAACAATCCTGGCACAGGGCCACTTGTCCTTTCCTGTAATCACGGCATGGACAGAGGCGCTGGTACTTGGTACTGCATCCTGCGCAGCTGAACAAGAGTGGTTCCTTCTGAAGGTAGCACTCCCCGACGTTTTCAGCCACCGCTGGATAGAGGTGATTCATCTCTGACTCGGTGTTGTCACAGACAATACTGAGCCTAAATGGAGGGGAAAACACAGAGACAGATTTGCAGTGTGTAGGGGATGGCCTGAGAGATTTTGATGACTGTAGCCAGGGACAAGATGACACTCCATCTGTTTCACATGAAGAAATTGACTGGATTGGCAGCTGATTCTCACTTAAAACACTGGCAGTTGCATAGAGTCCCCACTGTAGCTCACAGCTACAGCCTAGTTTAGAAGGCGAGGACAGGCTATGCGGAAGACCCAGTTCTATCCCCTATAAGAGAAGAACAGCCAGAGAATCAGCCAGAAGAACAGCCAAAAAAGCAACACTTTCCTGTTTCTCAGAAGCAATTGGGTACTTTTAAGGAGAAAAGCGGGGTGGGTAAATAAATAAATAAATAGATAGATAGATAGATAGATAGATAGATAGATAGATAGATAGATAGATAGATAGATAGATAGATAGACAGACAGACAGACAGACAGACAGACAGACAGACAGACAGACAGACAGACAGACAGACACGTAGATAGACAGATAGACAGACAAATTTCCAGTTGCTTTAAAAAGAAGTTGGAACATTACAAGGCCTACCCTTATTGTTGTTGCCTCAACTCCTGTGCATGCCAATGAACAAGAGGTCATAACATAAGGCTCCACACCTGACAGCACTTGAACCACATAAGGTATACCCACAAAAAATTATAATTGGACCCCCCAAACTCAGTGAGACCATGTTCACTAAATTATAGTTGTAATTTAATTCAAGTTAATGCCTTGTTTTTTGCAGAAAGCCACTGATTACAAGTAGGTTGTCATTTGTTACTCATTATTTCCACATTTTGGTCCACATCGTATCCTTCTGCAGACTTGCTTTGTCGTGCTTCTCAGTAAACGGCTTCGCATATCTTTAAGAAACTCCAGTGTGAAACTCCAATACTGAACCAGCAATTTCTCCCAAACAGTGGGATTTTTAAGAAGCTAAAGAAGCTTAGCAAGTAGAATCTGAGCGCTTGCTCTAATTTATCATATAAAAATGTCACTCGGACTCAAATTGCCTGCTTGGCTGCCGTGACAAAAATGATAATGCACCCATTTTAATTGTCCAGGGCTATGCATGGAGCTGGGTGGGCAGATTTATGTCCTATTAAAATGTCAGTGCCTATGTGTTCCAAATGTATGTTCACAGACAGAAGGATAAAAGGGGCAGGGGGAAGACAGGAGAATAATGATGACTCGAGAATCCCACACCTTTTCAGTTGCAGAAAGCGATTCATACACAATGCAATGTGAACGTCTGTCCAAATATTTTTAATCTTCTGTGTTTGTGCAAAAGGCACTGAACAAATGTCAGAGAGGCCCTTATAAAAGAACTCACTCTCAGCAAGAATGCAAGAAAGAGCAGGGGAGATCTACAGTGATTCTCAGTGCTTTTCAGGGAGGCTTAAACCAGGGGAGGTGATATTTCAGGCTTATGGGATGTGTTCTGGACTTTTCAAACTTGGTGCCTCAGATCCAAGTGCAAAAGGCAGATAGAGAAAATGAATGATCAGGGCACTTCTGAACAAGTACCAAGCCCAGAGGACGTGAGCTGAGCTCACCATCTCCCCCCTACACACACACACACACACACACACACACACACACACACACACACACACACACACACACACACACACACACACACACACACACACACACACACACACACACACACACACACACACACACACACACACACACACACACACACACACACACACACACATATGTATTTTCAGCCCCCCCCCGCCTCCAAGCTTTTCTTTCTTTCAGCAGCCCAGTCAGTGAGAAGGTCATTTTGTTGCTGCAATTCATGAACAACTAGCTGGGAATTGGAAATCCTTGGCAATCTACTGCATTGTTGTCCAGAGATCATCCAGGAGATCCCCAGTGCCTTCTGCCCACCCATTTGCTCAAACAGGTTAGGAACACAAAAAGCATTTAAGTTGAGGATTTAGTGCCCCCGCTGCCTGGTTTTGTGTGATCAGTGATTTCCCTTTCTTGGGGCCATGAATGAGTGCTGATGAAAAGGAATATAAAAAAAATAAATTAAAAAAATCAAAGTTAATTAAGAAAAAAATACTAAGCCCTTACAAAATGTCAGGTTCCCACTGAACAACACCTGGCTTTAAATTTCAGACTGAAAAAGCTGGAAAGTGAAGTTTAGAAGCAAACATCCACTTCTGGGACAGGTTCAGCATTTCTTCAACACAAATTCTGCTGTATGATTCCATGTGTGGCATAAAAATGCCAGTCTCCTATGTAATCATCTCTAAATGTCAAAAGTCGGCATCAGTTCAGAGGGAGATAAAATGTGAACTTTACCAGTTTTGCCCCAAAGCTTCAAAATATAAATGCATGGATTGATAGTTGACACTATAAGTGTTACATAAAGAGGGCAGGGGGAAAGAGATCCCAGGAGGAACAAGGAAACGATGGGTCAGGAGGAAAGACTTACTGCTGAAAGACCTCCTTCTTGTTGATGAACTTGAAAAACTCTGGCTCACAGACCAAGCCATGCTGTTGACAAGTGCTGGTGCATGCCTGACCGATGTCTGATAACCACACCTGCATCGAGTGGACCGGGGGCCAGGTGGTAGGGCTGCTGCTGGCATTGCGGGACCACACCAGGGAAGTGGCGTTGGTTTGCAGGCTGAACGGGCTTGTGGAGCTTTGCATAGTGTAGCCATTGGACTTGTCTGGCAGGGCAACTGTGGCACAGAAGTCCTTTCAGGACAGGGGGACAAAACAGACAGACATGTTGGAAAAGAGCATGACCAGGACTTGTTCAAACAAAAGCATTTAGATACCCTGTAACTAAATATTTGTGATTACTGGAGTAGCAGAATGGTGTTACACTAAGGTACTGAAGCTTATCACATTATTAGTTAATAAACAGGGGGCAAAGGGGTGATGATGATAGTAATTGTGGTAGAGATACAGGAAAATGGGAGAGGCCAATCATGCAAAAAATAGATAAAACTCATGTTTCTAGAGATAAAGCTCAGGCATAAATAGTCCTATAAGGCAGTTTTTCCCAATCCCAGATTAAGCAGGACTACAATACCCATGACCAGTAGTTGGGATATGGGAGTTCTATATTTCTCACTGAAAGCTGGGACAGGCATCTTTGAGATAATTCAATTCCACCGATCATTCTGAGACAGAATGTATGATGATGATTCTCCTCCATCTTTCCACCCAAGATTCATATTTGTTCACCATATTTGTGACTTGAAGAAGGAGTGAAGAGGAAAAGCACCCCTTCCTCCCTTTCCCCCCTTTGCAAAACTGCTAAATCTACACACTATTATAAAAGTAAGTAGTATTGCCAAGGTGTGTTGTTACTGCACAATTGAAAGCAAATAACATTCTAGGCTATCAAATGAGCACGGGACAAAAAGATTAGCTACCTGGTACTGAATGTAGGCATGGATTCGCTCCAGCATCCCTTCAGATGTATACTCATAGGGCAGGTAAGGATCAACCTGGAGGAACAGAACAGCAAGATGCAGGATGAATTAGCAGGAGCCAGTACAGACAGCTAAGTAAATCATTCTCTCCCATTTCACATTGCTGTCAAGAAGTATGAAGAAATCTAATGGACAGTATCCTATGGCTGTTTGAGTAACTTGCTACAGCTAATCGCAGCTTGATAGGGTGCTGGGGTCCATCTTGGTTGCACAATTTGGGGCATAACTACACAGATGATAGATATGCACCTTTGGCTACCTCAGTGGTTTAGGGATCTGTAAAACCAGAGGTCAGAAGTTCAGTTCCCCACTGTGCCTCCTTGACACACGCTAGACTTGATGATCCATAGGGTGCCTTCCAGTTCTGCAGTTCCAAGATGATGATGATCAACTTGTTTGCAATTAGCTGCTATAGTCTTAACTAGAGAATGGGGGTATCCGTATACGAATATCCCCACACAGGTGATGTTACCGAGGGTCCAGCCCCATGGGGCCAGATGGCCAACTCACCAATCCACCACAGATGCACACAGTGCGATTTTATGAATGGCTCCGCAGTGTGTGATCCGCTCACCACTCCTGGCAGGAGGTGGGAGGACAAGCCTTGCTGCAAGGTTGAAGAGTGGTGAGCGGATTGCCCTCTGCAGTGCCATCTATAGAATGGCACCATCTACAGCGGATCAGTGAGTGGACCGTCCCCACCAGTGTGGGGATATCTGTATTCATATATGAATATGAGTACCCCCATCTCTAGTCCTAACTTTAAATTTGCAAAAGTCAACATTTTAGGCAATTTTGGTTAACAACAGCATGCTGTCAAATCTATTCTGACTTACCATGAACTTTCCAGAATTTTGGGGGTATAAAGTACTCAGACACAGTTTACTATTCCCTTCTTATGGTGGTAGGGACATGGTGGCGCTGCGGGCTAAACCGTAGAAGCCTCTGTGCTGCAAGGTCAGAAGACCTGCAGTCGTAAGATCAAATCCATGCGACGGAGTGAGCTCCCGTTGCTTGTCCCAGCTCCTGCCAACCTAGTGGTTCGAAAGCATGCAAATGCAAGTAGATAGATAGGGACCACCTCGGTGGGAAGGTAACAGCGTTCAGTGTCTAAGTCGCACTGGCCATGTGACCACGGAAAGATTGTCTTCGGACAAAACGCTGGCTCTATGGTTTGGAAACGGGGATGAGCGCCGCCCCCTAGAGTCGAACACGACTGGACAAAAATTGTCAAGGGGAACCTTTACCTTTACCTTCTTATGGTGTTACTCTAGGGCCCTACAGTTTGCCCATGGCCTCAGAGGGGACGGGGCATGTAACCCCATTAGCTAGCTATGCATGCCCTTGATGAGCTTTGCTGATCCCTCTTGGCAAGCCTTATAGAGCTTCAGAATCCTGGCCCCTGACCACACACTGCAAATCACTGAGCTATATTAGCTCAGATGAATTTGATTACAGCTCTTTAATTAATTAATTAATTAATTCAGTCCTTAGGAGTAAAAGAAAATCCAAATCCCCAAATCCATCGGTGGAAATTATCTTTATTGGGATCAACATTACGTGTATAAAACATTTGCAAGGTCTGTTCAACAGCAAAGGCACAAAATATGGAAAATGTTGGGTTTCAAACTTAACATATTTGGCACTTTTACTGATGATCCAAGCAAAGATATGGCCTGTCTGTGGATTTGAAAAACAAACTAAACATAAATGCTAGCAATGTATAAAAACCCTTAAGAAATAAAAGGCAGAGGGAAAACCTGGGTTCCTAACATCTTCAGGATCCAGCAGGGGTGCTCCATGAGAGGAATAGTGATCCCCCCCCCCCCAGTGAAACCGCCATACATCCCTGTAAACATGTTTAGAGACTGGCTTCCTGTCCAGAGCCAGATGGCTGAAGAGAGAGGAACAGGGAGAAAAGTAAGTTCTGTTGCAGCTGTCAGTGGAAGGAGTTTGAGATTTTACAAGAGGAACGGAGAAGAGCTCAGAATTCAGGGGAGAGTTAAGTGCAAAGAGTGGATCATGACCAGAAACGTGTTTGTTTTTCCTGCATGTGCAACAGTGCATTTCATGCATACTTCTTCTTTCACTCCTGTTTGCACAAGAGGTATTCACTAACCCTTGCCATGAATGGGGAGCTTTCTGTGGTTTATGTAACCTCATGTCAGAGACTAAGCGGAATATGTTGATCCCACAAAACAGACATCGGGGTTCTGGGCAATTATTTCATTCCAGATTTTGGGACACTCCAAGTCTCATGTGGTTTTAGAGCAGCCTTCCATAGGCTGCTGCCCTTTCAGATGCGATGGAACACCCATGCTAGGTGAGCACGAGAGAAGTCACAGTCCAACCCATTTGAAGGATGCTAGGCTGGACGGGTCCATTTTAGAGCCATTAAAAGGAATTGCAGGGATACAGAGATAGTAACTTCTCCCTTCTAACAATAAAAACTGTGAATCAGTGGAGTAATTATGCTAGCAAAAGGGGAGAGATTTCCAGTAATCAAACAAAGTTGCCACCTCTTTAAAAAAAAAATCTCAGGCACCCAGATGTTGTAATTACACATGCCCTTGTGTCATTAAGAGTTGTAAAAAAAGGGAAGAATTCCAAGATCGTCCTGATTCCTCCAGCAGCAACTCCTACAGCACACTGGCATTTTCTGAGCAAAGTCTGGCATGTTCTGCTGGGGACCAGGATGTGCGTATGACCTGGCTTCTAGCGTGCTCCTTGGGCTGGAGCCTTTTCTGTTCCTCAGGAATGCTGGCAAGCCTCCTGTTGGATCCATCAGGAATAGTCCATGCCAGGCAATGCCAGCAGATGCCTGCATCCATCTGCTACCAGGAGACAGTTGGATGAAATCTCCTTTTGAAAGGCAAGTGCCCTGACAACAGACGGACTCACCAGGACAAGTGGCTGCTAATGAGCGTCTCCCTTCCCCTTCCTTTTTGCCTTAAAATAAAGAATGGCAGATCAAAGCGGG
The DNA here is from genome assembly GCF_051106095.1 of Pogona vitticeps. NCBI lineage: Eukaryota > Metazoa > Chordata > Lepidosauria > Squamata > Agamidae > Pogona > Pogona vitticeps. Next base: position 132,789,042 of record NC_135784.1, read on the forward strand.
GTGTGTGTGTGTGCCAATTAAGAATCAAAATAAAGCTAGGTGATTAAAAGTGTATGACAGCTGTTCTACTTTGTGGGGTGGGGGTGGGGGAATCCTTGTATGCTCTAGCAAAGCCTGGTGCTTCTGAACAGCAGAGATCTAACTACAAAACCTTCCATGCTCGGGAGCTTTGTTTCTTAAGCAGCTTATGGTGGTGACTGACTGATAAGGGAGGATGGATTCCCTCTGAAGATAGCTCTGATCTTCAAGCATCCTTACCCAATCCCGCCTATTGCTTGTGATTGTGTCCATCAGATGTAAACACAGAGTGTAGCCACATGGGGCCTTTTCATCATCGTAAGCCATAGAACAGGAATGCAAATTTCCACATGAAGCTTGCCAGCTTCCAAGACCCATGGTGTAATCTCAAACAGACTCTGTTGCAATTTGAAAGACCGATTAAGGACATTGGGGCTTGCTGCCAACACAGAATATTTTGAAAGGGTCGCCCTGCAGAGGGATTACAGCTTTAGGTCAGGTGTGCCTTCTATGGTACTGAAGCAACACTTGGAGAACACCAGAGCTTGGAAGTCTGGAAGTTGAGTCATGGCAACTGGACTTCTTTCTTATTAGGTTGAAACATTTCACTACACATCCAAGTAGCTTCTTCAATTCTTCAGAGCTTGGGAGATTTGTGTTTTCCTCCCACTAAAACCCCCAGAATCCTGAGCCCACTGGTTGGGGGAGATTTTGGAGCTGTAATCCAAAAATAACCTTTGCCAGTTCCAGGTGGGACCCAACCATTTCCCCTCTTGTAGCTTCCTTACCCCTTGGGAGGAAGTAAGTCGGGCAGACCTTTAGCTTGAAACAATCAGAGTAGCAATTCCTATTTATTCTGAGCTGGGGTCCTGTAGGGATAGCATTCAAATAGTTGCTCCTGACCACGCAGAGAGAGAACAGTCTCTGTCACCTCCCATCCCCTGTGTTTTTTTTTTAAAGACTCAAGAAATCCAATTGCCATTTCAAAGTTTTACAGGTAATAATTCATCAGTTCATCCCTCGTCCTTCATTTTCTACCCTTCTGGAAGAAAAGGGGTAAAATGCCCTAAGGAGTCTCCCTGGATATTTTACATTTTAAGCTTAAGTTTTATTGCGCCAGAAAAGCCAAGCGGTATATGAAATGAGCCCACAGCAGAAAAAGATTAGCATTTAAATGGGGGGTATGATTAGCTACCAAATTCAGCAGGGTTAATGAAAGCCTACCTTGGCAGGGGTGGGAGGGTGGTAACAAGATGGGCTGAGGGGATTTTCTGCCCTTAGAGCGCTAAGAAACTATGAGCAATAAGAAAGGTAGTAAATATTGAGAGCACTTGAATCCATCTTTGTTGCTTTTTCATGACAGTCCCATCAAACGGCAGATGTCCTATGAAGGATGTGAATTAGAAATGGATGGAGTCCGAGCTGAATCAGTCTGGTTCTGGTGTTCCCTGGGAGGTGAAGCAGGCTTTCATCTGAAGCGAGCAGGACCAAAGGACTGGATTCGCCTGGGATTCAAGTCTTCAGAAAAGTAAAAGAAGCAAAAACTGCAACCGCAAAAGTGCCCTTCAGTTTTTGTTTATGTAGGAACACCAAGACTGAAAGAGGGTGGGAGCTGCAATCTGACACGGGAACATCATAAGCTGCCTGGATCCCTCGAGCCCAGCGTTGCCAGCACTGACTAGCAGTAACCAGTGATGTTGGCAAGTCTTTGAGTTCAAGTCCCAAGTCTGAACCTTTGGTACTAAGTCCCAGGTCTGAGAGTGAGTCTTTGGTACCAAGCCCCAAGTGAGAGTTCCTATTAAAAACAAGCTTTCCCCCCTCCTCCAAATAAAGGGACAGGTGGATGGGTCCCAAGTTGCAAGTTGAGTCCAAGTCACTGAAAGAAAAACCCGAGTCAAGTCCAAGAAGAGTCACCAGTGCAACTTAAGGCTGACTTGACAGCGAGTCCTGCGACTCAGCCCTGGCAGTAATTCTACGTGTTCCTAACCCAATGTAGAGATGCTGCAGAACCACCTGCATGCGACGTGTGTGTTCTGTCACTAACATCTACAGTGCCAGATGTTCACTCCCTGCAATGTAATGTATGGTCCTAATTCTGGCTTATTTCAGAATCACTTAATTCCAAGGCAGCCAAGCCAGAGCAATGTGCCTAGTGAGACCCACTATTGGTCCCAGGGACCAATCCTGGTTAATCTTCGACCAATCATAGTTCTTTTCCAAGGGCCTAAGGCACTGAAGCAGAATCATGCTCACCGAAGCATCAGCAAAGTTTCAACAGCCCAGACGTTCCCCAACTCTAGTGGTCTTCAGGGGATCATTATATCCTGGCTCCTTTGGCTTCCGCAGAACTGCTGACACTTAATAACCATACACCTTTGACAATACTGCAATAATAACTGTGGCAGCCTGAAGCAATAAGATGGGAGCGATTCAGTAAGGTGCAGCGAGCAGAGGTAGCAGGCTGTCCCCAGCTGTGGGTTGGACACCCTGGTCCTTTAAGGTGATCCTGATTTTCAGCAGAAAGCTCATTAGGAAGGAATGATTCATCAATACAACACACACACATACAGGTGCGTGTGCGCGCGCGCACGCGCGCGCGCACACACACACACACACACACACACACACACACACATCCCTACCCACCCAAGTGCTGATCAAAAAGTGAAATGATTCTCATGCTGTTGTCAGCAAAAAAAAAGATCTGGCACCCTGCTATGTCAGAGGTTTAGACCAGTTCTGGCAGAGTACGTATATGATGTAACAGACAAAGGAGACATAACTGGCTGCCTGCAGGGATAAAGGTTTCGGCATCCTTAGCAGTTCTCAATTGCTGCCGTTTCTAACATACCTTCCTGTTCCAGCTCCCATTTGTACCTACCTGCCACCTTCTCTGCCTTTATCATTCAAATGGATGAGTTTCGAAATGGATTATGAAACACCACAGGTGTTATTTTGCACCACCTACTTTTGGTTCTTGATTGTCAGTGGGGATGGAAATACTTTTGCAGCCATTATTCTTCACCTCTCTCAGTATCCCCCCCCCCCTCTCTCCATTCTTCTGTATTCATCAAGATGACACTGGATCCCCTCCCGAATGCCATGGGGCCAGCCTAGGACCCGACATTCTTCTTTTCCTCCCCTTCCCACTTCTCTCACGTATATCATTGTTCTGATAGTTTAAGCTGGTAAAGAATATTCTCCTGGAAGTTTTATGTCCCTCAAACTCACCAATTTCAAATGGTCCAATCATCGACAGTATAGGTTTTATACAAAGTCGTCCCTGATTCTGTACACTTTACAAATTATAGCTCTTGTATTGGTGATTGAAGCATCTTAACAACAAATCTTAAACAAAAGGCAACTGACAATAGGTACTAAATTTCTATCTGCGCTGACACTTGTATGTCAATCTAGGTACCATGTTGCTGTTACAGTTCAATGGAGACCACAATTTGCCGAGAAACTATTTCAAAATGAAGGATCCTTATCTTAGCAATGCATCATGTGTTGCATTTCCCCACCCCACCCCCGGGCCTGGGCATGAAGAAAATGTACTCATTCATGGACACATTCATGTGTGAAAACCAAGTTAGCATCAATTTTGTTACAGGTGCAAAGGTCTCATTCCGCAGATGTTCCAGTCTATATCTAAATGCATCCATGTAGAACTATTTCATCTGCAGAAGGTTCTTTAGAATGGTTAGTGGGAAGGCTTTCCCTTAATAACTGGTGGTCTGAGAGGTGTTTTTTTAAATGCATGGTTGTTCTCTGTTGTTCTAAATGTGTTTTAGTATTGATTTTATTACTGCTTTTAATGTACACGTTGTTTAATTCTCTTTAAATATTTGTATACTTGCTGCTTTTAGCTTCTACATATTGTCTTTTTAATTAGGTAAGCCATCTTGGGTTCTTTTAGAGGAGAAAGGCAGGATAAAAAAAATATTTTAATTAATTAATTAATTAATTAATTAATTAATTAATTAATTAAGTAAGTAAGTAAGTAAGTAAGTAAGTAATAGTGGGCTTGCCTGAACATCACTGAGACTTAAAACTGCCTGTTTGTGTTTGGGATTACACTCGTTGTTTCAATGAGGCTTTAGCCCAAGCAATGATTTGTGACGGTTACAGGCTGTAAGCATCAACCCTCCATGAAGGTAAGGCAGATGCTACTGAAAGAACGGTTTCATTCTACAATCTCCATAAAATATGCTAACATATGCAAATTGAACTTCTGCATAATTTATTCATAACTGTTAGATCATCGTGCATGGAAGAAGGAGCTGTGAAAGGCACTCCTGATAATGGGAACCCCGCTGAACTCAGCCCTCCCATGCTGCCTGCTTTTTTAAGGTCAAGTTTCTAGTTCTTGCCGTTAATAGAGAAAAACAGCAATGGCAAGGACTAGAGACTTGACTTTTAAAAGAAGGAAAAACTGAATATTTTGAGACAGTGTTTGAGACTGTTTCCATTCCCAGCAGCTAAGTCTACCCTTTTGCCAAAAGCGCACAGCCAGTAGCTGGTCCGACACAGGTAACATTACTGTCCTCTAAGCCTCTCACCAGAACTCGGACAATGAGCAGCCAAGGGGCCATAAGCCCAGGGACTCCTTTGGTTGAGGAGCCATTTTGCATCTGTTGTTCCAGCCACGTAAAACAGAAGGGAGCTCTTCCTTCTCTTCTGATGAACGACACCGACTGCCGCTCCCAAGGCTAGAGGAGAGGACGCTAAGCAACCTTCCGCTGTAAATATCTCAGCTGAGAGTTCAGCAGGGCTGGAAACTGTACCCATTATATCTAATTACAGGTGCAAATGGTAATCAGTTTCAGCATAATGACAGGAGTTGATACTGCCTATGAATTATTGAACTTGCCCTGGTTTGATTTGGTAACTGTCAGGTAGCAATTTGATGGGTGTTTTTCTGAATTCCTGAAATAGAATTGTCTTGCTTGTCATAACCCAGATTATCTCTCTTCGTGCAGAGCTCTCTCAGCGCTAGTACCTCCTGATGTTTTACACAGAAAGGAGGCTGCTATGATACAGAATTATCCTACTTAATCACTATTGAAAAGAAAGAAAATTCTGCTTTTGTGGCATTAAGGGAGACAACACTGTATTTCATGCTGTGTGTTCATCTGGGCTCTTTGCTAGCACGGGTCACAAGAAAGAATCATGGAAGGGGTCCATTCAAACCAAGTGCTTTTAAGGATAAGAGGCAGCAGTATCAAATGTGTGTTGGAAATGTGAAGCACAAGTGGGAAGCTATTATCATATGTGGTGGTCATGTAGAGTAGCGAAACAGTATTGGAAAAGAGTACATGCTGTGTTGCAACAAATATTGCTGTGTAAGGTACCATTAACACCAGAACTGTTTTTATTATGATACCTGATAATAAAGATAATAATAAAGATAATAAAGATATAATAAATATAAGACAAAGGAATATATAGTCATATACATAGTTTGGAAAAGTCCGATGGTACCGAACCAAGAAGATCTTATAGAGAAGATACGGGAAACAGCGGAAATGGACATTTTATCAGAAGTGATGAAGGACTGTCCTTTACAAAAGGCAACAGAAAGATGGGACTTATTCTACAAATGGACTGAATCAACAGGCAGCATATGAAGAGCATATATTGAAACGAGAACTTAAACCTGGAAGGCAGAAAATAGTAAAAAGAATAATTTGGAATTTTGATATGGCAATAGGTATAGAATGAACGTTAGTATGTTATTGTTTCTCCTCTTCCCTATTAACCTCAATTCCCCTTTTCCTTTTTGTCATCCCCTTGTTAATATATATATATAAAGATAAGAGGCAGCAGAAAGCAGTGGTGGCACAGACTGTAGGTGCAAATTGCTTTGAGCAAAACAATACACAGGAAGGAAGACAATGGCAAGCCATCGGGAGGGCACACAATATTAGTCATCCCTGTGTTCAAAAGTCTATTTCTAGAAACTACTGCTTGCTTCTAGAAACTACTGTTGCTACAAACTGAAATCAGGGATTTACGAGGTGATAAGCAAGAAGGCATTCTTGCTCATTGCCCCATGGCTCCTTCCAATCTACTGCACATGCTCCTCTGACAGTAATTTATCACACAACACAGAGCACTGTTGCTTGTTGCTCTTGACGGTTGTGATTCTTCAAGGAAACCTTTCTGCTGTCTTGAGACTGCCCACAATTCGGACTCTCACAGACACTAGGCACAATGTCATGTCCTATCTCCACAGGTACTAGGCAGCCAGCCTAGCATATAAGCAGCCCTCCGGGTCAGTTGAAAGTAGGACACCAACTAGTATTTAACAGGTAATTAGTTATTAACTACCTGTGATCAAACAAAGTTATGGTGACCCTTCCCAGGGTTTTCTAGGTATTGAATACTCAGAAGTGGTTTACCATTCCTTTTACTGGGGATGCTGTGGGATTATGCAGCTTGCCCCAGGGCCACACAGGTTGGCTCTCCTCCCGGGAGGCACAATGGGGAAGTCCTGACTTCTGGCTCCACAGACAGGTGCTCCAGCTCACTGAGTGATCCAGCCAGTGTATATCACAGATAACAAGTCACTTTTGTACAATAAATTAAGAAATTCTGAGCAATAATGCTTGAGAACTTTGTTAGGGTCACTTCTTGATAAGAACTTTCCAAATTTCACATATTTCTCCACACACTGCATGGAAAGAACTCAAGACTTTAAAAATGAAATGTAGAAGGAAGTGAAACTGGCAGATTTGCCCACCCAGACGAACTCAAATTCTTAGCTCCCTGAGTATCTAACCATAGTGCTCAGTTAGAAATCCAACTGCTTTTTTCTTTTTCTTTTTCCCTAAGAAGTTCCTAATCTCTGGGAGAGTACAGATGGGCTCCTTATCACTCTCTGGGCGTAGTTACACTGATGATTTTTATTGGTTTCAGCTCCATTTTTTAAAAAAAAATGGATGAAAGTCATGTGGTTTTTGTCTTATTGTACATGTTCACTTTTGAAAGTTTTATTCCCATGTTAAGTTGGGCTTCCTGAAACTACCCGTCTGATTTTGAATCATTTCAACTGCCAGTGGGTTGATAACACAGCAGTGCCAGACTGCATGATTCCTATACAGTAGTTGCAAATCCCGGTGCCTTGTCAATTCTTGCAACTGTATTGCCTTTCCCATTTGAATTACAACATTGCTTAGCAGGTTTTAAGTTTCCTTTGGGTTGCTTGCATTTCTTTTGACTGCATCCCTATTTTATATTATTTTTTAATTAAAAAAATTTTTTTAAGTCCCATAGCGCTGAATCTATATTTTAAAAATTAAAAAAAAAATTACATAGAAATGGTGGGATGACACTGCACTGCTTCCCATTTCTCTCCTCTTGTTTGAGCTCTGATTTGCCATGCTAGCCCTCCCAGTCTCTGCCTTCTTTAATGTCCCCTGCCCATGGCAGCCATAGCAGTGCCATTAAGACCCTTTCCCCTCCTCCAGTCACTTAGTTTCAGCTTTTGCACAGCACCTCTCTCCAAACTGAGGCCAATGGTAGCCTGGGGATAAAGCCTTGACTCCCCATCACCTTTGCTTTCTGTGGGAAGCCCTTTTCCATTTTCTGGTGAAGTTTACCTTTTCCGCCACAATTGCCCAGAAGGGCTGTTCAGCTTGGAATCAAAACACACAATCTTCCGAAGGCAGTGTTTTACCTTGACAGGGGTGTTCAGATCCATCAAAACAATTTATAATGAATCTATTTCATCATCATGTTAAAATGAAAACCCCCCGCAGGTGTCATTAAAAAATTTTTTTTGTGGCAAAACAACTGCAGGATTCTCTGTGTGTTGTGCAGTCCGGATTTTTCAAATTGATTTTAAAGACGCAAAATCAGATTTATAACCAGGTTTTATTGCTCATGTAATCACACTCTCTCTTACTCCCTTGGGGATTCAAAGTGAACTTTTAAGCAGAGAGTTACTCTAAACCTTCCTCTTGGGTGTGTGACTGGGCCAGTTTTATTTTCTATCTCATCTCTCTGGAAGAGAGAGAGAGAGAGAGAGAGAGAGAGAGAGAGATTTATGGGCAGTGGATCAGTAAATTTTGGAGAATTCTTACCCAGAAATGAACCAAATACAATTCCTACCCTTTCCCAGTAATAATGTTAAAGTTCTTGGCCCTTAACTGTCTTCAAAGGGTTTGTGTTTATCTGTTGTCTGAGTGTTCCACATAGCTACGTTTCAACCAGTTTTTGATACTTGTTCTTGATCAGCTGTTTCCTCAATTTTGCCTTTTAGCAATGCATTTTAAAAAATGCCTTTGATTCTCTGCATATGTATACTAGATGCTTTATAGTCATAGGCTCAAAAGATACAAGGCTTATGAAACATGGGATGCTATGTTTCATATAAAGAAGACCTTAAAGGGTGATTTTTTGTTGTTGTTTCAGTTTTTAAAAATTTAATTCGCCTCTGGAGGTCTAACAGCAACAGGGTTATTCTGCAGCAAACTGCACCATCTTCTAATCCACAGCGGTTTGTAAACAGACTTGGCTTTGATATAAGATGTCAACTCTCAATTAAATCTTGGCTTCTGCTGAGCATAAAGTGAGACCCAAAGGCGCCACCACGGTTGACTTTCTACTAAATTACATTTTGGCAATTTGTTCTAAGTTCAGAAGGTGTACCTGGGCACCAAGCTAAAGAGAATCTGGCATCAAATGATCAATGCCGTGATCTCCCCCTTTCTCCCACAAAAACAAAACTGGCAATCTTGTGACAGACAGATTTTTCAAATGCTGCAGCAGCCAAATGGCGAGAGGACATGGCTGATTTCAAACACTTATTTGCAGAGAAACTGGCGTTTTGTCTGTTCATGAAGAACAGTGGTGGTAGTGGCAATAATAATAATAATAATAATAATAATAATAATAATAATAATAATAATAATAATAATAATAATAATAATAATAATAATAATAATAATAATAATAATAATAATAATAATAATAATAATAATAATAATAATGGTGATGATGATGATGATGATGGTGGTGGTGGTGGTGGTGGTGGTGGTGGTGAAGAAGAAGAAGAAGAAGAAGAAGAAGAAGAAGAAGAAGAAGAAGAAGAAGAAGAAGAAGAAGAAGAAGAAGAAGAAGAAGAAATTATTGAATGTCATCCACGGGGGTGGGGGTAACTGTCAGGAGGTGAGAAAGAGCTTGTCTGTGAGTCAGGGCCATAGCCAGTCAGGAATTCATTCGGGGTCAGGCAGAGGCCTGGTCACAAGGCTGTCTAGAGGAAACAAAGCAATGCATAAGGCTAGCCAGGAAGAGACACTTGCTTTGCCTCCTGCTTTCATCTGCCCACAGTCTAAGTATCTGCCTTATACCAGCTGCTGTTAGACAGCTAGACAGCTACACAGGACTATGGAATATTTTGGCTGCAGACTCTGAATTTCCTCCTACACTGCTGAGTACTGGGAGGTCACAAATCTACCTCTGGGATTTTTCCTGTGTCTGGAGGGGTTGAGTCTCCTGTGGGCAGAGCACGTTCTCTCCCCCACTATCTCTGGGCTGTGACTCTTGGATGGAACCTCCAGCTCATACTCAGGATCTTCCAGCGACAGTAGGCATATACTCCAAGGTATATGCCTACTGGATAAGACATGATGACTATAAACCCAGTAACTAAAAACAAATCCTTCCCATAATGCCAGAGGGGCCCCCTGCAGATGATAAAAATCCTACATGGAAGTTATCTTTGCAGAGAAAAACAAGATTCCTGAACTCATCCAACCTCTAAATCCATATGCTGAGAAGTTGTGCTTAGCATCCATTAATGTGCACAATGCGTACACATGCACAGATTTTTCACTTATACAGAATTGTTATATGGAATAACCCACTAATCTTTTAAAATGAAAGTGACTCTTGTGGAGATTAAATAAGAAATGAAAGGGCCACACATGCTGTGGCAGCTTTTTTTTTTTTTTTTTTGGCCCAGGTTCTTATTCATCTGTCAAGATAAGACATAATTACAGTATAGAACTGAGTAGACTGAGGATCAAATTCAGAGCTTGGCACATTCAGTTTCAAAAGTAATCAGCCAAACATTAGAAATTGGGAAATTAACTCATGTCAATAATTAATTCTTTAGACTCTATTATCACATTCATTAAAAAACTGGCTTAATAGACTCTCTAGCTGGGGTATGTGTAACTCAATAACACAAACATCTATCTTTAGAAATCTATCCTTAGACGTATAAATAGAATTAGATTATAACACAAAAGAACTTTAGTTACAAGATAAATCAACCTACATTGTTTCTTTGGGGTTTACGAGTTATAGTATAAGACTATCAGGAACATCAAGGTTAGGAACTATTGTTCTATAAAGAGCTATTTGGCCACTGCCAGACTACTTTTTTTTTTAACTTAGTACTATAAGAAAGTTTCTTGAAAGTACTCTATCAGCTTTGTTACATGATATATCCAAGAGCTGCTGACCCAGCAGCATAAGTGCATTACAAAGCTGGGGTGATTTGCATGGTTCCTCCCCTAGAAGTCTCTGTACACAGAAAAGGAACAAGCACCTATTGCTGAATGCCTAGCTGAACTGCCCATGCCATGGGGTACCTGCAAATTTGCCTATTTGAATTAAATGCAAGTTTTTTAGTTATAGAGTTAGGCATCCTTCAGTCTCAAAAGACTATGGTAACGTGCTCTGTATGGAGGACTTGGAACAGCGTCTAGTGTGGCTGAGGAGGCCAATTCGAGAGTGACCCCTTCCACACTGAAGACAAATCCAATCTGTCCCCTGTCCAGCTCCCTGATTTTGCTGCTTTTGTGACTTCCTTTTTGCCTCGGCCTGCTGGACAAGGGTCTCTTCAAAATGGGAGAGGCTGTGGTGCAACGCCTGCCTCCAGGCTGAACGATCAGATGTCAGGGTTTCCCATCTGTTGAGGTCCATTCCTAAGGCCTTCAGATCCCGCTTGCAGATATCCTTGTGTTGCAGCTGTGGTCTCCCTCTGGGGTGATTTCCCTGCGCTAATTCTCCATGCAGGAGATCCTTTGGAATCCGACCATCAGCCATTCTCACGACATGCCCAAGCCAACATAGACGTCGCTGTTTCAGTAATGTATATATGCTACAAATTCCAGCTCATTCTAGGACTACTCTATTTGGAACTTTGTCCTCCCAGGTAATACCAAAACTCCGTTGGAGGCAACGTATATGGAAGGTGTTCAGCTTCCTCTCCTGCCATGCACAAAGGGTCCAGGACTCACTGGAGTACAGGAGTGTGCTCAAGACATAGTCTCTATAGACCTGGATCTTGGTATATGCCATCAGCTTCTCATTGAGCCATACTCTCTTTGTGAGTCTACAGAACATGGTAGCTGCATGGTAGCTGCGTTTATCCAGCTTGACAACTAGAGACAGTATGTCAGAGATCATTGAGCCAAGGTATACAAAGTCATGAACAACCTCCAATTCTTGTGTGGAGATGGTAATAGAGGGAGGTGAGTCCATGCCCTGGCCCATGACTTGTGCTTTAATGATTAATTGATGAATGTGAAAAATAAAAAAGTTGCATAAAAAGTAGGTGAGGTGATACAGCTCAGGACATATTTTTGAGCTGGAAAACATGGAGAGCTAAGCTGCAACCTTTTGAATCTCACAGTGGGCTGCAAATGTTATTTTGAAACATTACAATTTGAGGGTTTATTTTTACTATTTTTCCCCAAACAGTAACACATTTAACCTGAATATGTTTTAACACATTATTTCCAAGCTCTACAGATTAATATGACAAAAGAATTTACCATACATTCCAGTCATGGAACTTTTTATGGAGGTACTTCAACAATCAGACATTCAAAACATGCTTGTATTCACCTTCTGATTACCAATCATAAAATAAAGAATGGCTAATTGCAAGATACTGTACAAAGATGAGGAAAAGCAAACAGAAATCTTTCACCACTTTGAGAGATCACTATTTAAAAACATATGCTAAGTGTATCCTCTTGTTTGAACCTGGCACTAGTTGCATATTGGGGTTGCCTTCTAGATAGTTGTACACAAAATTTGGTTATCAAAGGAAAGAGACACAATCAGGGATGTGGCTAGAAGCACAGCCCCACTCTTCCTTCAATATATAATAGGAATGAAGCTGAGAGGCCCTCCAAGCAAGAACATTTGTAACAAACATACTAATAAAACCCGAGGAATGAATTTTAGAACATGATTTCTCCACAAGAATCTGAGCCTCCAACAGAAATCTTTGCTCTAAGAAGAATAATGAATACCTCCTGAACAAAACTGGGGGGGGACGGACTCAACCCAAATGTTATCAGCCAAGTAAACAGAAAATAATGCAATTGTCTAACAGTGTGTAACAGCAGCCTGGGGGATATTTTAACTGGCTATTTTCACAGCGATTCGTAATGTGCTATTCTCCCAAGCATAGCCTGAAATATATAATTTTCCATCATATTCCTGTACATTTGACTTTAATATAATGATGCCTTCTCCCTTCACTACACCAGAATATTGGCTGTATTAAATTGCTTGTGTAAGAACCATTTTTTGAAAATGTAAAAGCTGAAGTTCAGGCAAATGACCTCAAAGAAGCGCCTCCCTGTCTCTGCCTGTCGCCTTTCACCTCCTGGCAACAGCTGCAATTCATCATGGGGACAATATTCCCAGCGTCACCTTTCCCTGAGGGCTGCAATTTGTCTTTTTGCTTCACACGCTTCCTTGGCTTCATGCAACTGCCCTGTTGTCACCCCTCTCCTTGTGGTGAGAGGCACTGCGTGTCACAAGAAAAATGGTGAACACTTGCTATAATTATCTTCCAGAACAATAGCTTATGCTTCATAGCTGCACCAAATACATAAAGGAATAAACCAGGCCAGCATAATAATAATCCACAAAGAATGGGGCCCTCCAGCTATTTATGGTGGCCTAGCCCATGAGAACCTCTCTTGACCTCCTATTTTGCCTTCTTCCTGGACCTATTAAGACACGGTGAAAGTTCTTAAGCATCTAGCAAAATGCTGCATGCCTTTTGGACTGGGTTTGCTTGGCAGGCCAGAAATTAGGCAGGTACAAAGATAATGGTTCTGAGAATCACACAGGATGCTAGGAAAATGTTTATAACATCATTTTATTTTATTATTTTTCTGGTCAGTAGAAACTGCAAACTCGCCCAGGCTTGTCTGATCAGAAACCTACCCGGTCAGTCACAACCACTAGTATACCCAGTTATACATTGACTATTTGTTGTACAGTCGTGCCTTGCTTTACGATTGCCCCGCATTATGACAAAACCGCATTACGACAATCTTTTTGCGATCGCAAAACAATGGTCTAAATGGGTTTTTTTCCACTTTGCGATGATCAGTTCCCTGCTTTGGGAACTGATTCTTCGCAAAACGACGATTTTAAAACAGCTGATCGGCGGTTTCAAAATGGCCGCTGGGTAAACAAAATGGCTCCCCGCTGTTTTCTGGGACGGATTCCTCGCAAGACAGGCAGCAAAAATGGCTGCCCTATGGAGGATCTTCACTGGACAGTGAGTTTTGACCCCACTGGAATGCATTGAAGGGGTTTCAATGCATTTCAATGTGTTTTTTTCGCTTTACGATGTTTTCGCTTAACGGCGATTTTCGGATTATCGCCGTTAAGTGAGGCACCACTGTATTTGATAGGACTGGTGGAGGCTGTAACCTGTCAGACATCCTAGGTGAAAAGTTCACCTGGGCATGCTTAGTCAAAAATTCATTCGTTGACTTATATAGTTAAACATTAATTTATTTTCTGCCTATATGACAACAGCATAAGCAACACTCCATATGAGACAACTGTTTGAATCCTACCTGATAATTAGTGATTTAAAATTAACTTCCTCTGTTACTGATAAGAAAAGATTTAAAAGGTTTTGTAACTGCGCCAAGCAGCTGTACTCCTTTATTTTTGACTGGGTGTACCCTTTATAGTAAAATAAACTGTTTCAGTGCCTCACTCACTTTTTCTGTTTGGTTCCACCATTCACCATAACAATGAACCTCTAGTGTTAATTTTGCCATAAGGCAAGAGATTTTTTTTAATGTGTTACAGATGGTGTTGATTTATAAAGTCAAGACAATAAGATCTGCAAGCATACATGAGGAACTGTTTACTTCTTTGGATTATCAGCACTTATTCTATTTAACTCCAGAATCAACTCCTTTTCAATATCTTCCAAAAGCCAGTGTTTCCTAACAGTTGGCAGTGACAAGGATGGTGAATGGGCTTTTCTAGTATGTGATCATGGCTGAGGAAAGAACTCGAAAGAGGAAAGAGTGAAAGAAAGGCCCAGATGCAATCTAGAGAAGTAGTAGTTAAGGATCTCCATGAAGTTGTGGTTCTGCAACCATATCTCCATGATTCTAGATCAGAAAGAATGTCAAAAGAAAAAAATACTTTGGGTCTGAAGAAACGTAACATTTGTTGACTGTTCCCCTTGTCACTCCCTTACTCTCAAGTGGTGCTGCTGCAGGTTAAGCCGCAGAAGCCTCTGTACTGCAAGGTTGGAAGACTAGCAGTCGTAAGATTACATCCATGCAACAGAGTGAGCTCCTGTCTCTTGTCCCAGCTCCTGCCAACCTAGCAGTTCGAAAGCATGTAAAAGACCTCTGGGTAGTTTGGGCGGCATATAAATTGAATAAATAAATAAATAAAAATGCGAGTAGATAAATAGGTACCACCACGGTGGGAAGGTAATGCCATCCCGTGCCTAGTTGCGCTGGCCACGTGACCACGGAAACTGTCTATGGACAAACACTGGAAACAGGGATGAGTACCACCCCATAGAGTCGGACATGACTGGACTAAATGTCAAAGGGAACCTTTATCTTTACCAACCTTCGGTCCCCGTATGCATTTGGACAACAGCTGCCAGAAATCCTGGCTAGCACAGCTAGGGGTGAAGGTTTCTGGGAGTATGAGTCCAAGGACATCTGGGGATGCAAGGTTGAGAACCACTGTTCTAAGAGATGCCTGCTATGGTGGATTCCAGTTCACTTCCTGGTTAAGTTCTTGTCATTCAGAGGACAATCACTGTCATCACAAGGGAATATCCCAGCAACTATAGAACATCATGGAGGACTCATCCACCCACCAAGACCAGAGAGAAATGTGAATCTATGAAGGAGGAGACCCAATCATGGATACCTCTGACCCAGCCCTCTACCCCCTGCAACCTTACAATAGCCCAGGATTGGGATTCTGACTTCAGGAAGGGGACTGGAAAGCATCGGAACAGGTGTGTGCTGGGAGAAGGGAGACAGTGTCCATGAATCCAGATGATCCACAAGACCTTGCCAGCACCTAATTTCACAATCAGTGCCTGGGGACATTTAGTTGAGTTGTGGAGCTAATCTAAACTCATTATTGCCGATGATATCCAACTGCTCTGCGGAGAGTGGCAGAGCAAATGGAGAGAGGGGTAGCGGCAGCTCCTTGCTCTTTTCTACACTGTTACCACATGTCCAGCAGGGTTTGGGGTAGATTTAAGGCTCAAATATTAGAGGCTTCCATAAGCCAGCAGAGGACTGCTCTCTAAGAGGCTAGACTAACCTGGGTGGATGCCAGAGATTAGATGCGGAGTACATTTATAATGAAATAGGTCTTTCTAAGGTTCAGATGGTATTATTGATTGCATTATTCACCAATTCAATTATTCCCCTTCTAGTGTAAAATGAGGTGAGGGGGGCCTTCAGAACTCAGCCTACAGGCTGAAAATACTCATTCTGATGCTAAAATCTTTCTTAGAAAGAAGTCGCACAGAATTCACTGATGCTTACTCCCAGATAAGCAAGCATAGCTCTTTGGCCTACACCCCACAGTCTCCCTCACCCCCGCTCCCATCTCTGGAGTTTGTTTTTAATTTCCTTCTGTAACAGAGCAGTGATGCAAAGACAAAGTATCAGGGGAATCCAACAGCACAAGCCCGTAATAAAGCTTTTAAGCTTTTAAGATAGGTCAGTTTTTAGTCCTAATTGTCTCGACAGTACTATCCCTGTCCTTTGCAAAAAAGGAATGGAGGAATTGCGAGTTACTTTGTATTCTTTACCTGTTTCTAGGAGGTTTATGAAACAGCTTTTCGGAAGCAGCTCTAATGCATTGAAGGATTAGCCTTGGATGGTGTGTTTCCAGCATGCAAAGAGCAGTGATGGCAGAATGGGGGCAGATGGGTTGGGGACTGCTCCCACAATTACTACAAATGTTGTGTGTGCTGGCACCAGGGTCTTTTTTTTAGATGTTCAGTTAAAATGAAGGTGGATCTAAGCCACGTAATCTTCTGTTAGCATCACGACAGGAAGCCACATCTGGCTGTGTTTTCTTCCCTTTTCCGTGCTATGTGACTACAGATAGGGGTGAGGAAGAAGAGATAAAATTGATTTGTGGTTTTATCAGGGCACACTAACTTAACACTGCCAAAATAGTGCACAACTTTTCCAAAGTTGGTGACCCAAGTTTGCAACCACTCCAAAAAAAAAGTGTCCAAAATATGTACAGCAATTAAATCTGCACACAGATATGCATGTTACCGAAAAACAGGCGTAGGAACCCATAGATTATAAAAGTCTATACACCAGCTCTTTATCTTAAGGGAAACTGCCTGCATATATGTACATAATTTGAAAAAAGGTTTATGGGATATGTGAGAAAGTGTCCACATTTGGGGAATGGTGCCTAGGACAGACACACATTTCACTGTAATTAAAAAAACAAAAAAAAAATTCTGCCACTTCATGAAAAAGAAAGATGACAGAAGAAAGGTAGCTTTGGAAAACATGAGAAAATGATTAAAATCAGACTTGACAGATTTGTCCAGCCCTAACCAGGGGCCACAATATTCCTCACTTGGTATTCCTAGACTTGAACTTAAACCAGCTATGAGTTTCCCCAATATGAATATCCTCTAATGATTTCCAAGTCAATATGGGAATTTGCCTAGTGACAGGCCTGCTCCAAGTAGCTCACAAACTGTGGAAAGACATTAAAAATAACAATAACCAACCACTGAAACATCATTATCAAACAAAAAACAGCCCTGCAGAAAAATCCATGTACTTGCATTTGATACATCACTTGCCATTACATAAAAAAAAACCCCACATTATATTAATCACTGGTGCCTGTCCTCTTCCCCCACCCCCATTTGTACAATGCCTAATCATATAGACACACTAGACGTGGCACTATAGCAGTCTGAGTATCCCGCATCTTCTTTGCTGCTACTTATAGGTCTGGGAAAAACAAAAGCAAGTTGATAAAATATGTATCCTTTGGTACAAGAGAAAAAAGACTATTGTTCTCAGTCTTACACAGGAAAGGGACTGCATCCACACTGACAAACAGGCACAATTCCACATGAATACTCCAATGTAAACTTTATGAAAGTAAGTTGGGAAGAAATTGAAATGAACTCCAGTAGAGAAAGGGAGGTTGTCCTTTTCCTTTCAATGTGAAGCCACATGATTTGAGCCAAAGTTTGAAGCAGTCAGTTGCAATGTATGCACATTACTATTTTAGTGGCTAAAATAAGTCATCACCACCACCATCATTTACTATGACTACTGTTATGGTACCCAACTCACTGAGCTATCCATCCAAAATAAGTCATGCAGTATAAGAAGTAGACAAGCATTTATGAGTCCAAAATGCAGCTGACTAGGGTTGGTTACAGGGATCCCATACCACCCACCCCCCATTACAGAAGCTCCACAGTTACCGGGCATAATAAAGTGCAGGTTTTAACCTATAAATCCCTACATGGTCTGGGTTTCAAGCTACGTATCTCAAAGACTGTATCTCTGTATGAGTCAGCTCAGGTGTTAAGATCACAAGGAGAGGCCTTTCTCTCAGTCCTGCCACCTTCACAGCTGCGTCTGATGGGGACACAGGAGAGAACCTTCTCTGTTGTTGCTCCCAGACTTTGGAACTCCCTCCCACAGGAAGTCTCATCTTTACTGTCCTTCCACAAGCAGGCAAAGATCTTACTCTTCAGGCAAGCTGTTCCTCAATAACCAGCTACCTGTATGTGATTTTTAGATAAGATTGTTAAGCATTACGGCTTTGACTGGATTTTTAGTGCTGCTTGTGTTTTCCATTTTTGTTTTCTCCATTTCTTAATTTTTTAAAATTTGTTTACTTATTGATCTTTGCCTTAATATTGCATGTTAGTAATGTAACATGCCTCATTATTCATAATTCATAGTTTTGTCTTTTAATGATGTTTCATTGTTTTCAACTTTAAACATTGTCTTTCATTGTTGTAAGCCACCTTGGGTCCTTTTCAATGAGAAAGGTAAGGTAAAAATATTTTAAACAAATAAATATAATTAGATATGGTTTCAGGATGCAAGGCGGTAGAGTTAGGCGACTCTTGAAAGCGGCCCCTTTGTACATTCTATGGTGGCATATTCACCCCATGTTTTGCAAGTTCTGCAAGAGTCCATGATGCTTCACATCTGAATGTCTTGAATGTCTGAGGTAAAAATATTTTCCAGGAAAATGTACAACATCCAATGTAATAGGCTAAATTTAGCAGCGGTCCCATTGAAATGAATGGAGGTGTTCCTCAAAATGTGTATAGATCCCATTTATTTCAATGGCTCTGTTGTAGTTGAGACTCTGTTGGATTTAGCTCAATTTTCTGAGGTGACAGACATGAATTTACAAATCCTCATGTCAGACAAAGCCAACAAAGAGCCTTGTACAGCTCAAAGGCTCAAAATCCATGAGACTTCATATAAATAGTGAGAAATATATGGTCCACAACATGCTGCTGAACTGTAGCTCCTGTCAGACCCTGACCGTTGGGTATGCTGTTTTGGCCTGATGGGAGTTACAGTCCAAAAAGTGCAGAACAGCCCCAGCAGTCTTTTCTGCCATCATAATCTGGGTAGTGTAAGCCAAGGTATAAATGCTTCCCATTTCTGTTAGTTATTTATCTGCTGTCAGGTCGGAACTGACTTATAGTGACCCTATTAGGACTTTCAAGGTAAGTAAGATATTTAAGAAGCGGTTTTAACAGTTATATACCCCCAGTGAGTTTTCATGCCTGAGCAGGGAATTGAACCCTGGTCTCCAGAGCCCTCATCTATCACTCTATCCACTAAACCACACTGGGTACCCTCTGTAGTGTACTGAATAGAATAATGGACTAGGACTCAGGAGTCCTGAGTTCAATTCCCCAACTCTGCCATGGAAACTCACTGTGGGGTGGAACTTGTAAAAACTCACTCTTTAAATACCTCACTTACCTTGAAACCCTTATTATGGTCTCTATAAATCAGTTTTGACTTGGCAGCTCATAACAACAGGTCTAAGATGCCTTCGTTGTTTTTGCTGTGTAGGCTAATACTGCTGTCTTTCTAGAATGGATCACAGAAGCACACTTAATGGGGGGCTGGGAGTGATGATGGCTTCTTGAAATGCATTCACTTGGAGGTAAACTAATCTAGATTTTTGGACACAGAATATATGGTGGAGCTCTTATCCATCTGAAAAAATATCCCTTTTATTAACAGCTCAGTTGAAGAGAATTCCCTGACTTCTGCACTCACGACTTGCCAAGCCAGGTCCCGGCGTGAAAAGAGGCACCATTTGTATTATCTTTGTATCAACAGGGACACCCATCTCCCACCCAAAGCAAACTGTGAGCAACATAGAGATCAGCCCATTCCCCTTCCTGCTGCCTCTGGGAGGACTGACTTTAATGTTCTGGACAACTTGAAAGGCTTCTGCTGTGGGAGAGGTAAATATTCATGACAGATACATTTTAAAAGTCTTTGGGAAAGCACATCACCCAGCAGGTGCTGCATTTTTCAGAAGGTGCATTTCTTCACTTCCTAGTAGTATTTTTTTTTTAAAAAAAAAAAACATATGCAATGGTCTTGCTTAAAAGGGAACACCTGAGGCTCTTCCTCTTCTTGTTGAATTTCTTAATACAAATATTGTAAGTACTAATTATGAATAATTAAATTAACGATGACAAATTCCCTGACACATCTCAGCCTGTTAAGGACAGGGGAGGAAGATAGCAGGAAGCAGTGTTAATATCTCTGGATTTAGAAGAGATTCTACAGAGCAATATTTGAAAAAAATCACCCAGAAGCTAAAAGAGGCTTTCCTGAGAATGTCCCATGGCTGGTGGGCTTCGTTTTTGTATGTGCAGTCTAATGCCCCATGTTTGTAGGCTAGACACAGACATTACAGGAAATGTGTGGCATCTCCCCAAAACAGCCACTGTATATCTGGTTTATCCATGTAAAGAAGATTCGTCAAGTTCTTCATTCTTATTGATTTAGATTGTCTTGATGAGACACCTCAACAAGGTATTTTCAAGCACCCCTTCTTCCCCACTTTGTGAGATTCCTTGCTTCCAGGCAAGGGTGAGACAAAGGGTGCTGTTTTCCCCTCATCATCACTTCTATTACTTGTGCAAGCTGCCTCTTCTCAAACTGCCATCTTGCTTCACAGAGAGAGTGAGCACCCTGTGAGTGGCTAACTGTTTTTAAAGAGAGAGAAGGTGTGTGTGTGTGGGTGGAGGTAGGGAGATGAAGGGCCTGTCCAGACTGGTATATAAATAACTGTGTGTGGATCACTGCTGGTGTGGTTTGTTTCAAACCAACTTACAGCATTCACACCTGTTTCTACTTCAATTGACCCATCCCAACCCTTTAAGAACTGTCCCGCTCCTTTCTGGTATAGCACTGGGGGCTTCAGGTTTCTGGTATAATTCAGATTGCTTCTAATTATCCTGTTGTGTTGCCCATGCAGATGGCTTGTTTGCACCTAAACTAAGTTGTAGATGGCATTAACCAAGGAGACAACTCTGTGACAAATCAAGTGGGTTATGCTATCAAAAGGTACAATGGAAAAAAACCCTCCTCTATTTTTTTTAAAATATATTTAACTAACTGACACAGCAAAATTCTAATACCCTGCCAGATTGATGCATTGTTATTTTGATATGCCCCTTACTTTGTTTAATGAAAAGGGGAAAATGAAAGTCACCACGACCTGCTAAACGATGGCCATGGGACAAGGTTGGGAAGGACACTATGTTGAACCCATGGTCTCTACCACCACGAGGCAGCACCACCCCAGCAAAGCCTCAGCTGAGGGGAAAAGGTAGGAAAAAAGGGGAGGTTACTTCCCTTCATCTCCCCAGCCTTCAATCCAATGTTTTGTCCTTGCACCACCAACAAGATTCCTTCCAAGGCACGCAACTGCATGCATGTGTGTGACTCCACCTCGCTCCGCACAGCTTTCCTCACCCTCTGTGCAGGGATTGTTTTCAGTCACGGTGCTTCCCATTGCGATGCAACTCTACACGTGGGAGGCAGAGTCTCACCTGCACGCAGCAGCGAAATCACACATGCAAGAGGCAGAGCCCTGTCCATCAGGGCTGAAAGTTAGAGGGTACATTGACCACCACTGTCCCTGGGTGCTTGCAAGTAAACCAAGTAAACCTTGCTCACAAGTAAACCAGTGATCCAAAGACCTATGTGGACCTTCCTCATGAGAGAATAAACATCACCAGTGTGCACAGAAGGATCACACAATTGAGAGATACAATAGATTAAATATAAGAACTTCTAAAGTGTGAACCACACTGCTCCAGATTCCCCCATCTGGACAAGCCCTAACAACCCCTTTGATGGTCATTCTTAGAAGTCAATGCAACAAAGCAGCAGGCCATGGCCACTTTGGGCTTTACTAGCATGAAAGCATTATTTTTTGCATGAAAGTGCTATTCGTGCCATTTTGCTTACTATTAGCGGTGGGCATGAATTAAAAATGAAACACCAAATTCATTCAAAAATTGCTAATTTGTCAATTTGTATTTGTATGACTCAGTGCCCTCAATGAATACATATCAATGAATTGTGACTCGTCAATTCTTGGACATCTGAAATCCAAACTTCACCAAACTTGTAATGCTTGTAGAGAAGACTCAGAGGAAGATGCCTGGAAAATTTGGTGTCTCTAGGTGCTTTGGGGGGCATTTTATAGAGGTTTAAAGTAAAAAATGAATTAAATTGATTCATCAATTTGTCAGAAAAAATGATTCATAATTTGTGATTTGTCAACTTTGATGAATCACGGATCAAAATGAATCACCATTTTTTTATTTGTGCCCATCTTTACTTACTACACATAAAACATTCATACTCTTAACTCATTTTTTCTGAGAGCACCACAAAGCACCTTGTCCACTTGCCAACTGAGGAGAGTGATACTGTGGTTCTTCATGCTCACACACAAAGGCAAGACAGATCAGAATTTTCCACCCGCAATTTAGGCCATTCTTCACCCTCAGTAACATTGAGCAGAAATGTCCTGAAGTCATGCCATCACACTTCCTTTAAAAAAAAGAGTCATCACCAGCAACAGACTGTGCAAAAGAATGGGAACTGCACACCATTGAGATGCCATGTAACACAAGACATGCAATGTTTTAGAGCAGTGGTTCTTAACCCTTGTTACTCAGATGCTTTTGAACTGCAACTCCCAGAAACCCCAGTCAGGACAGCTGGTGGTGAAGGCTTCTGGGAGTTGCAGTCCAAAACTCCTGAGTAACCCAAGGTTAAGAACCAGTGTTTTAGAATGTGAGTGGAGAATGGCAACAGAGCAACTATTTTCTGTCACCATTACATGTTTATTGCCATGTCTACTTTGACCCTTGAATGCTTGCAGAAATTTCTTGAACAATGTGATTTTTGTTGTTTTAAATTTAAATCTAGTTGTTCTGTTGCAAAGGTGTACATCTGGCAAAACTAGAAACTGAAATGCCAGCAACCAGTTTGCTTAATGTTGGTCTTTGCTGTAAAATAACTGTATTTCGAAGACCTTTCTCAAGTGGTAGTTACAAGGCTCTTAAGCAGCCATGTAACACCAATGAATTATTTGAAGTTCAGCTGAGAAATGACCTCTCCCTCTCTCTCTCCTGAGATTCTCAGTTGTGTAAAGCTTTTCCATTTTTAAAAAACTCATTTTGAAGGTGACATTTTTTAAATGAAAGCATTGGTGAGATGCTGGCTTTATCTCCAGATTTGGGGCAGCAAGAAAAACTTAACTCAATTATTAACAGGACTCTGTCCAGATGATCTGGCCACCTGTCTTACAGTTTGTACGTGGGGGAATGAATTGACAATGTACTTGTGAAGAAATCATGATTTCCTATATTTTTCACTGCAGATACATGCAATCCACACTGATTCACAAGTTAGCATTGTTCTTGCTGAATGAACTCTCCAGAGCATTTTTTAGATCATTGATATATAGGCTGCATTTCTGTGCCTAAAAACATTTCTCACAATTACCTTAGTCCTCATAATGGCTTTAATAGCAGCTTCAAACTCCTCTGAATTATTGTAGTCTACTGTCCAGACGTGGGGCTTCCCTATGAAATCCTCTGCATAGGGATGCTGAGAGGAAACCTAAAATGCAGAAAGGAAACCAGTTATTTAGCTTATCCTGAAGAGAGACGGCATGATTGGAAGTATGTAAAAAAATAGTAATATGTTAAGACCACAAAGAATAGCAAACATTCAAGTGACTCCGTGCTCTCATGACATATCTCCCAACATTTTTTTTAATTCTGGCCACCAGAGGGCATAAGCAGGCTTTTCCTATTTTAAAAACTAATTTGGGGAAATGAGTGCACATGTGTGTGCCTGTGTGCATATGTGTGTTCAGGGCATACACATATGCACCATAAGACTGGCTGTTGGCCTCCAGGATCCAGGCTTGGATCATCCACTTTTCTTTATGTGTATGCAAGAAACAAATTTCTTATTGGAGTCTTTTTCTTGCTATCATTACTATAAAAAAAGTAAAAAGTAAAAAGTAGTCCAAGAGTTTTGAACATTGCTTTTTAAAAGTAATTGACTTATCAGTTGCACTTATCATTTCAAAGCCCTCACACAATTACTATGGCAGTTACAGTTTTTGAAAGTAACTATCAATTCTCAGAAGTAATTCAAATTTACTTTGTTATTGTGTGTGTTTTGTGCTGTTAAGTGCAAACCAACTTATAGAAACCCTAATAGAGCTTTCAAGGTATTTGAAAGCCCTATTAGAGACATTTAAGGAGTGTTTTTGCCAGTTCCGCACCCCCATGGCTGAGTGGGGATTCAAACCCATACCTCCCGAGTGCTAGTCTGTTACTCTGTCCACTCCACCACACTGGGAATCTCAGTGTTACTTTGTTATTACTTCTGACTCATTAAAAAAAAAGGCTTCTTTACTTTTGTTAAAAAATCTGAATTTGTTTTCATGTAGCAGCATGAAGCACAGCACAATCCAGCATTTGAACTATGACATATTTTAATTCCTTAATTCATTGATGCCAGACTTTTGTAACTAAAAAAGGTTGCAACTACACCATAAAAGGAGTGTGGCTATCCCTCGTTATGCTACAGTTAGGATGTATTACAGTGATGTTTTCTTGTTGTGGAGAAGAATTAATTACTTGTAACGATTTGTAACTATTTATTTCCATTCTCTGAGCAGTACTTCTTTAACCACATAGTAAAACACTACGATTATGCAGGGGTTTTTTAAAAGAAAAAATAAAGATACACTGAAAGAAGATATGCAGCTATAAAACATAATCTCAGCATCCTATCCACTAGAACACACTGGCTGCCTGAAGAACAGATGCGTATAGAATAGTGACAAGGTAACCTTCCTCTCCTTTAAATATCCCAGTCAACAAGACTTAAGCCAGTTGAGGCTTAGGCCTGTTTCCTAAAATCTTCCTCACTGATGTTTTGAAAATCAGACTTACCTCTCTCGAAGTAGGCTTCCCTCTGAAAAATTCATGATTGAGCGAACTATGAGGTGGGTTGAACCGAGCCTGCAGGAAGACACACCCATTCGCTATCGCTTCCAAAGGGGCGGGACCTTCATATGGGAAACCAAACCCAATGAAGAGCTGTGGGAAGCAAATGAGTCATTTCAGTGAGCCTCTTACATGACAAAGCAGCACAAAGCTGTTTGATGCACACCTTGCAGGAAGAAATAAATCTGAAAACACTTTAGAGCCCACCTTGCTAGAGTTCATTATGTGTCTCAAAATTTGTCATAGTCTAACCACACTTACTAGGGAGTAAACCACATTGAGTCTGGTAAGAGGTACACAGCTAGGCACTTCCTCTCATGACCCACTCCAAGGAATGAATAGGTTTGCATTGCCTACCTCAACATCAAAAAAGACTCTGTTCTAATTTGCTGCCTTTCTGACCTCAGAGGTTTTTGTCATGAGAAAAGGCTCAGACACAAAAAGGACAAAACACTTAGCACCTTCTTAAAAAGAACATGTTCCTTCAAGTGGTTAAAGACAGCTATTTGTCATAGCACATGGCTATTGTTAATGATGCAATCTGCCACTTAGCATGCTTTGTTTTGTGACAGGTCAGTGGAAGGTAAACATGGGCTCAATTTGCAAGTCTGATACTGAGGCATGTATCTCTGAGAAATACTGTTTTCAGAGGTGAGTGGGATTAACTAGAGTTAATGTACATTCCTTTCAACATTTAATTTGACCCTCGAAGCTGTCATAAGTGTGACCAACGCTGGATTGTGTCTTTTCATGTTATGAGATGTGGGGAGGAAAACAGAAGCAGATCTGTTAATTCTACCACCCTCATTTTGGAACTAAAAAAATTCCATCCAAAATGGATAAGGAAATGAGGAAATCATAGTAAATATATATATACATTGGAAACTTCTATATGTTCATAGGCAGAAAACAGAGAGCAAACAGTAATACATTCTCTGTTGCAATTACATGCTTCAGTGAATTCCTTAGAACCACTAGCAAGACAGCTTAAGGTTTGCAGAAACCTCTGACTCTGTAATTATGAAGAAGATCCATCTGTAAGATCTTCACTTATCTCTCTCCATAATGAGATTATACTCTTCCCAAGCCATTTCTGCTCTTCTCTTCTCTTCTAATTCTGTTATGCCATTTTCTTACAAGCAGTGGCCTCATCAGCCTTGCATTACCAACTATGGAAGCAAATCATTACTGTGCTTATGAGCTAAGCATATCGGAATAGTACAGAATGTCACCCACAGCAGGAGCGATGGATAGTTCTGTGTTGAGGGCCACATTTCCTTGAAGAGTGACGTGGTTGCCTTGGACTTCAGATTTGGGGTGTCATGAAAGAGCTGCCACTTGTTTGGACAGCTGTTCTTATTTTCAGAGATGCAGAGAGATAGATGTGGGGCTTTCTGCCCCATGTATCCAAATTACATGGCCAATTTGAACACTATGAACCTTGATTCGAGTTAGTGTTGGAACCATTGCTGCTCTTTTTCAGTTAACTAAATGCCTTGTTCAAAGATAATCTCTCAGCCAGTTAGTTTCCTATTGTTAAACTGAATTGCACAGGCATGAACTGGTCACTTGCTGTTCCTCTTTTGTCTCTTAATCCATCAATCAAATTTCCTATGCTTTTTTCCCCCATCCCACTCTCCCTCAGGGTCCCTCCTCTTGCATGATGTCAAGCTGAAGCCGTCAGGCTGCAGGCCTGCCCTGTCCCACATCAAGAATGCACTATGGAGTGCTCTAGTCAACAAATCCAACAAGAGTGTGCTCATCTCTCCAGACAAAAACTATACGGAGAACATGCCATGCAGGCCACTGAGATGATAAGGAAGCCCCACTGAGCATTACCTCTGAGGAAATATATGCACCTAACATTGCACCGCACAGGTATGCCTGTTAAATATGGTTCTTTTCTGTCACAACAATATGGAAATGCAGGGCTGGTATCAACACCTGCTGTTCTTGGGCAGCTGCTGGGAGCCTTGCACCCAAGCAGAGCCTCCCAGGATGCCTGACCCTAACCCTCTCTTTTAAAAATGTTCCTGCAGAGTGACCCAAGCAGTCCCAGGAGGCCGAGGGCCAAGCAAATGGGAAACATTCCCTTAATGCATCAACATCTTTATTGGATACTCTGAGACTTAAAATAGAAGGGTAAAGCCATCTGGGACGTTTTTGTCTATCACGAAGTAAGCTGGCCAGTGCTCCCTTCCTGAGGAAAAGGACAACTCAAACCTGGAGCCACACCTAGTAGGAGATCTTCAACTGATGGGAAGAAAACCAAAATATATGGAACAGACCTACAATCTGAGAATCTCCTGCTTCAGAATCTTTCTACAACCAAATGCTTAATGGATGCACAAATTCTCCCATTAACAGACATCTCCCTCCTCACATCAGTCATTTACTGTCATCAACCTCGCAGCTTTTCTGCAGATGTAGATATCAAGTGACAAGACTGGTTAACCTGATGCCCTCCAGATATATAGCACAGAATCTCTATCGTCCCGTTCTAGCACCAGCCTGAGAAAAGCTGACTTAGTATTTTGTCCCAGGATAACTCCTCCCCATGCAGTATTTCCACTGCCCCATTGCTTCCATATCATTGTCCATCAGCATGACCATCCCATCCAGGCCAAGCCACAGCCTGCTTGCCTCCATACATTAAGATCCTTTGCATGAAACATATCTATTCTAACTTTTGAGCATGAGGCATTCTTATTGTTGAAAAGGGTTTTCCTTCACACATATATCTATTATCCAGTCTTTGGGGGCTGAGGGCCCCAACAGTCTTCACCGATGGCAAAATACCTTGGCCTTTCTCAGCAGCTGCTGAAACTCATGTTGTGGCAGAAGGCCATGATTCTTGACAAAAGCCGGAACCTCAGGTGGCCGCTGGGTTTCATAATAAACAGTGCCGTGGATCTCCATGTATTTGTTAAGAATAGCTAGAAACTTCTCTTTGCCCTTGGAAAGGAAGGAAAGAGAAATAAAGTCAGCAGAGCCTGCTAAGACTCAAGAGGGCAAATTCTACAACACCACTCAGATTCCTTCAAATTGCATATATCCTGTTACAGTTCATCTGAACTTTCCCCAAAGAAACACAGAACCAGAGAGAGAGAATGAGAGAGAGAGAGAGAGAGAGAGAGAGATGCAACACAAAGAGAAATGATGGGACAACATCTGATGCAATAGTTATACAGAGTGGCTGGCAATCTGAGAATCTCCTGCTTCAAAATCTTTCCTCAACCTTGAGCTCTCTGGGTCACCACAGACAGGCTACTCTCTCAGTTCTATTCCTTCTTTAATAATGGGACAATAATGCTGGTCTCTCTTAGTGGAATGTTGCAAGGATTACTGTCAGAAGCTAGGACAGGAAAGAGGAATCCAGACATTGCTAAACTGCAATCCCAGTTATCCCTCACCATATACTATGGTGGCTAACGAGATCGAGGGGGCTCACTCATCTAGCAGAAGTGCATTGAGTGCTGATGGGGGAGAGCTACTGGTGAGAAGTCATGACACAATAGAAGTCAATGGCCTCTTGAACCTTAGCCCCCAGGAAACCAGGAACAGAGGGGGAACAGATTGCAAGAAAATAGATAGGTTTTCAAGGATTTGAAATGAGGTGTTATTCTGCAGCTACCCAGGTGCTTTTCCTTTTAGGAAGAGGCCTTGCATTAGTCTAATTAACTCTGGCACTCATTGGATGGTGCCTTTCAAGAACTGCACAGTCCTGTTAAGGACTTCATTATCACTCTATCAATTTAATAGCTTTGCAGATCAATACATGTCACACAACGTTTCCAAGCATGGATCTCTCTTCCTTGACAGCCCCAGTTCTATGTAAGAGGAGGAATACCCTTTTCAAGTTCAGCTGTGGTCAGCACTGTCCTCTGCAGAACAGGCTTCTTTTTATCCATCCTTCCTCTATTTCCATACTTTTCTCAGCAATAAAAGATCAAATCCATAGCCATATTAAATTGTGAGCGGAAACTCACAAGTGGCAATTAATCTCTGCTGTTTACAGAAACCCAGCATGGAAATGAAGTTCTTCAGAGCTAGAGAAGCTCAGGCACATTCTCCTGATCAACTCCCACACACTAAGGGGGCTGTCCTTTTAATGTTATACAACCATTGCAGTCAAATCCTGGATTCCCTGCGGCCCCAACACCTGGCGGGAGTAGTGGCACACACACCCTTACATACAACATGTGTTCTAAAGATGTATGTTTGCATATGCACAAATGCATGTATCGCATTTGAGTGTGCGCGCATATCACACACACACACACACACACACACACACACACACACACACACACACACACACACACACACACACACACACACACACACACACACACACACACACACACACACACACACACCACTTTCTGTTATTCACATGTTTATTATACATTGATTCCTTGTTTCGAACAGGTTGTGTCCTGAAACTGAGAAGCTGTATTGAGGCTGCATTTCCTTTAACCATAGTCTATCACCAGAGATGGCAACTGTACTGAAGCAGCATTTCATCTACGAAAGAATATCAGAGTTTCTGCTTCAAACTGGTGCCTGATAGAAATTCTTAAGGTCCTTCATTGCCTTTTTGATGATGACAGTTTGCAGGGTGGTAGCGATGGAATGAGAAACCCCCTCCTGACACACAAGAGATGGCTCTGAAGAGTGATGGGTAGTGTTTGTACAGAGTGAATGGAGAGGGGGAAAGGAGAGGGACTAGAGGCAAGGGACATTCTTTTGGAGATGCAACACTCAGGATTTACTTCTGTACTTAGGTGATAACTGACCTCCTTTTCTCTGGACAATGGAGGCTGGTCTATAGAGGAAACAACATGTGTTTTTGCATATGCACAAAGGACGGAGGGACATGCAATAACACAGAGAATAAAAAGAGCTACCAAAGGAAGAAGCCAAGCCACCCACAACCTGGGGTATGGTACAAAGTGATCAAGATCCAGTGCATCAAGGCCCAAAATTACCTGGGAGGCTCACAACATAAGCCAAAGGCCGTTCTTCCATGTTTATGGCCAAATGAATGACCCAAATCATTGGCTCCCAACCTTGGGTCCCCAGATGTTCTTGGACTGCATCTCCCAGAAGCCCTTGCCAGCACTTCTGATGGCAAAGGCTTATGAGAGTTGTAGTCCAAGAATGTCTGGGGACCCAAGGTTGAGAACCACTGCTGCTGTTCTGCACTATTTATTGAGGTTGGTCTTACTCTTGACTTTAAAAAATTTTTTGTCATGTTTGGAAACATGCCAAAACTGGAGGGTATTTATACAATTCCAGGATGACTGCAGGGCACAGTGGAGAGCCATTCTTTACCCCCAAAGAGGAAAAAAACCACAGAGCATTCTTCATAACTGGGCCAGCTTTTGTAAGATGGTTGTCATTCATGCTATAATACCAGAAACAAATTAATTCATTTTAATTAAGCATGTGCACTGTCTTCGGGCTCATGTGCAAGATGTCCGTGATATTTATGCCATTCTAGGGGGACCATGTGGTGGACAAAGTATTTTCCGGTCACCCACAGGGCAGTTTGGCCCTTCCCACCCACCCCCCCATTGATGCTACATGTTCATTCTGGCATTTGTAGGGTAACACTTTTTTTAAAAAAAACGAGAGAGAAAGCTGTGCTAGGATTCCAAACGAGGAAAGGGAAGTTAACACATTGTGTCCAGGAAGATTCAGCTGGTGCCAAAGGAGAAGAATGACAGCTGAAGCTCCCAATAAAACCGAGACTTCTTCTGGACACACCAGCCACAGAGCTGCTGGAGGGGGTTGGGTCTGAGACTGAGTTTACTGGAAAAAAATTCAAAGGAAAACACTTGTCATTGCTAGCCAGGATCTGTGTCCTTTAAAAAAAATCCAGCTTGGTTTATTAAATTTTACGCTATGAGGACTCTCTATCTCTCCATCACCCCTCTCTCTGTGTCTCTGTGTGTCTGTGTATCTATGTCTCTGTGTGTGCAGAATAATACCTGTAGTCTTCTTGCATGGGCTTTGAATGGCTAGGTCTGAATTGCGATGCTCTGCCTAGCCTCTTTTCTTCTTCTTTTTACTTATTAATATAGTGGCTCAAATACTACTGTCTACTGGCCTTTGCATCGTTACCAGAACAATGCCTGTGGCAGAAGTAAAATGCTTCTGTGTGTCTCTAAGTATTTAAGGTTTACCACAATGCCAGTAAAGCTCCACTCTATGTCAAAGGAAATGGATACTCTTATCCGAAGCAGAAATAGGAATTCCACAAAAAATACTCTTCATTTTCCTAGAATATATTAAATATAGACATTCTTTAAATTTTTAACTGCAAGCATACATTGTTTAAAATTGTCATTTACTCTACCTGCAACTGGAAATCCCATGGTAGCACATAAAGAAGCAAGAAGGAATGAGAATTAAGGTCTTTGTGTTAATGACAATGAATCTTAACCACTTTCAGAATGCTCTGAATTGGACGAATATGAGTTACCATGAGCATAAAAACTTCAGAAATGCTCTGGTACATCAGAGCAAACGCAGCATGTTGTTTCCCACCAATCCAACCTTTCCAGAAATGAGCAGAGCACGGAGGTAATAAATCCCTGCCATGCTGTTGCTGCCAGTGACTTCCACACCAGCTGTTATGCATAGATTTTTCACTTAACTGTTATGGCCACCAGCTAGTGTCAGATTTATTTTCTACACAGTTGACCAATCCTGCACGGACATTACTGTGGTAGCTTGCTGCAGTTTTAGTCACAAAAGGAACCAGTTGTGCTGAAGACCTCGTTCTTCTTGTGGGAACTAGACTGATTGCAGTGACCTCCATGCCTGGACTTCAACTCAACCCCATAAGACAGAAATTCTTGATAACTGTGTATTTACTGGGAAAGCACTTTCAGTACATGCCATGAAAACAGAGCACTTAAATATCTCAGCTGGCGAGCAATCCCAAATGATTCCCCAGTCCTGCCCAAAGAATCTGAAATCTAAACAACTTTCTGTGATGTGACTTCATATATGATTTCAGGACAACACAAGACAAGGTTTGCTGGGCCATACGGAAGGCCGGTTGAGCGTCCACACTAACCAACCAGATACTCCTTGGGGAGCCCACAAGCAGGTTAAAAAGCCAGTCATCCTCTTCTGCTATTATTTCTCAATAGCTGGTATACAAGCACACAATGCTGGAGAGAAGTAGGCCTTAGAATATTCAATGGGACTTTTCTGGTTGGCAAGTGAATGTATGTAGGATTGTGGCTACCAATGCATTTAAGGTGCTTTAGAGCAGTGGTCCCCAACCTTGGCCCTCCAGATGTTCTTGGACTTCAACTCCCAGAAATCCTGGGCAGCAGAGGTGATGGTGAAGGCTTCTGGGAGCTGTAGTCCAAGAACATCTGGAGGCCCAAGTTTGAGGATCAGTGCTTTAGAGAATGCTGGGTGACAAACTGCCTTTGACTCCATGGGAAATCTCCTCTGTCTTGTTCCTTATTTTGAAGAAGTGCTCGTGAGAGTATTGGCTACCCACCTTCCAAATGCTGGCTTCTTTGCCATAGACTACTGCCATGCTGTTGGCCTTGTTGGATTTAATCAGTTGCTTCTCCGTCTCGTTGAGCTCCTCAGACACAAAACCCATGAAGGAATTGTCAGGTGTGTGAGCTGTGGAAAAATAAAAATCCACACGTTTGACTGTCATTAAGGTCCCAGTGGGATTCTCCACAGACCTTGCTCTGCTCTTTGTAACATAAACAACCTTTTCCCAGTAGAGCGCCCCATCCAGAGTGTCATGGAGACAATCGTCACCAGGCTGGATGATGCGTGGCAGTCGAGCTACATATACTGCCATCTTGTGACATATACAGACTGCCACATGCCCCCCCCCCACATAGCTTCCCACGGTTACAGTACACATTTTCTGGTAAGTCACAGCTGGAGAGGGAAAGGAGAGGGAAAGGGATCGAAACAATCCTGCTACTGCACAATCTTTTGATGCCTTTTCCCTTTATACAGGAATTGCATTCATCCTTTCCCCCCTCCTTTTGCTAAGCCCCATGGGACTTAGTAAGCAGAGGGGAAAGCAGAGATCAAAACCATCCTGCAGCACTTTGATCCCTGCTTTCCTTTTGCTAAGGCTTAGCAAGTGGAGAGGAAAGCAGGGATCAAAGCCCTGCAGGATCACTTTGATCCCTGCTTTCCCCTCCACTTGTGTTTGTTCTCTCCTCAGCTACTTCCATGTATAAGACGCCCCTCAATTTTTAGTCTAAAGATTTTAGACAAAAGTATAGTCTTATACACAGAAAAATATGGTGTTTGTGTGTGTATATATAGTACAAGGCTCCTTGTATGTATGAGGGACGTGGTGGCGCTCCGGGCTAAACCGCAGAAGCCTGTGCTGCAGGGTCAGAAGACCAAGCAGTCGTAAGATCAAATCCACGCGACAGAGTGAGCTCCCGTCGCTTTGTCCCAGCTCCCGCCAACCTAGCGGTTCGAAAGCATGCAAATGCAAGTAGATAAATAGGGACCACCTCTGTGGGAAAGTAACAGTGTTCCGTGTCTAAGTCGCACTGGCCATGTGACCACGGAAGATTGTCTTTGGACAAAACGCTGGCTCTATGGCTTGGAAATGGGGATGAGCACCGCCCCCTAGAGTCGAACACGACTGGACAAAAATTGTCAAGGGGAACCTTTATCTTTACCTACTATGTATGTATGTATGTATGTATGTATGTATGTATGTATGTATGTATGTATGTATGTATGTATGTATGTATGTATGTATGTATGTATGTATGTATGTATGTATAGGTTGAGAGAGAGTGGCTAGCCCAAGACAAATCTATTAATTTCATGACTGAGTGTCTCTCCAGTTTGTGCTGGGCATTCTTGCCTAACCATGCCCCAAAAAATAAGTTAGGATGAGAAGCTGCAGGAGTGCTGGGGGCCTTGCAACTCACAGGAAATTTGCTTTTCATTTCCCCTAGAGGGCACAAGGTGTTTTTGTTTTGTTTTGTTTTTTCAAAGTAGAACTTTCAATACAAAAATTACATTGTGAGATATAAAGGTGCTAGGGTCCAAACTGGGTCCCTGGGAGTGATATGTGGCCTATCCCTGTTTTTCAGAGATAGGCCTTTGGCTTGAAGCCCAACACAGTCTCTCAGGGAGATCATGCTGGGCACAGTGCTTATGTCAGTGCATTGGTTCCAGCAATCCTGGAGCTTCTGAAGGCGGATATGTTGTCTCAGTGCAGGGGCTAGATTTAGAGAATGCTTATGTTGGTCTGGGTTCATAGGCACAGAAACCTCTGGCACTGGGATCTCCTTTACTTCAGTTTTGGATGACCCTGACTCTCCAGTGGCGCTTAGAACTGAGCTAGCACCACTGGCTTCTCAGTCTCTCTACAGTTATGTCCAAGTCACTGCTGGACTCCAGATTAGGACATAGGAATGAAGAGAAGGCCCAGAGGCTGGCAGTCATGAGGAAACTGAAGGCTTCAGCTTAGCTGCTAGAGAGTAAAGGGACAGCAACAATGGTGCGAACTAACACTCCTCACTCTGCCACACACAGAGACACACACTCACACACATACTCAATGGGGCTCCTTTCAGGAATCCTGACTACTTTTCAGCATGACTGTTTTTTTCATTTTCATCCATGTTATCCTTATCTTTCCCACAAGATGTGCATTTCCCAGCTATTCTTTGTAGATTTCCCATCTCCTCTATGACAATTTGGGGAGTGAATATTTGCAACTACATATATATTAAAGAAGTGGGTGTTAAAAATAATGTTCTAACAGAATGCCAGGCTGAAAATTCCCATTTGTTTCTTCTCTACTATAGTCCTCAGGTGATTTTATTTTATTTTATCTTATTTTTACCACAAAACCACATCCCACACCACCTTCTGTCACTTTACTTCCAGCTGGGGAAGGGATGACTAATTATCTTGGCAGTTCTCGGAGAGAGCTACTGGCATTGAAATAGCTCTCTATCAGCTACAGGTCTTCCACCCCAACCAGGCTGGGTGAACTGGGGGTCTTTGGGCCATTCAAAAGTATAATTAGCAGAACAGGGGGAGTGGGAATTGCTAACTGGGAATTCTAATTAAAATGTTAGGCTCCATTAATTTGGCATCACTGCCAAGGTTAAGGTTAAGAGCAATCAGCAAATATACCTACCCAGCACCCCTTGGGAAATTAGACTGGAATAGTAGATACAGCTGAATCTCTAGCATCTTATCCATGATATGGACGTAAGACATATCTTTTTATTTCCTCTGGAGCATCTTCATCTTGCAGAGCTTTCAGTTCTAATCTTAGTGTTTTATTTTTATGAGTTTTGAGAATGGAAGGTCAATAAATCTGTATAAATGATACGGGTGACTGGTTCAACCTGTAAGCCAAGCAGGAGGTGAAAAGTGCATATGGCCCATTGAAAAGTGATCAGGTGAAGAGGTCAAGCAGATAATGAATAGTGGACTCCTCAGAAATGAGCACCAGGCTATTTTTAGGGGAAGAGATGGAGTAGAGGTCTGGGGGTTGTGCCTTTACGCTATGACAGATAAGAGTCAGATTATGCAAATTACATAATTTATGTTCTTTTCTGTATATGTCCGCTCCTGACAAGGCTGAATGGATGAACCAAATTGTCCAGAGAAAATAAAGGCAGCTTAATCTCACTCTCTCTGCCTGAGGCAGGAAGAAACATCCCACCTCTTCCCTTTGTCAGGAATGACCTTCCACCACTGCCACCCACCCTCTTTCTCCTTCTCAGAATGAGGCAGTGCATGCTCAGTCCCTCAATGAAATAACTCAAGAGCTTGTGCAGTTATCTGATGAGGCCAGTGTAAATAAAGCTGCTTCTGCCTGTTGATGGAAACATGTTTTTAAAAAATGCTAGGTGGGCATATTTTGAAAAGCTGTTCTTGGATGGAGCCACCAGGAAAGACCTTTCTCAAGTTCTTTCCACATGGATGTCAGATGTTATTGACAGAAAAAGATCTCTTCCAAAGATCTTTAAACCAGAATAGGTTTATACTGGATAACACAATCTGTCAACTAACCTGGTCCCAAATCATGCATAACTCCTTATATTAATCAACATTTTGAACGATTCCCAGAAATGGACTGGTACGCAATGAAACTGTTGTAACGTGGAGATCACACACTGTCTGTCACTGGCTCTGGTCAAAAATATGGACATAGCCCTCTTAAGTAAACCTATAGGTAGCCACGTAGGCACAAAATACAGGTGGCCACCTTCTTATTCTACTTGTGGGCTTCCATGAGACATCTGGATAAGTTAGACTGGTCTGAGTAACTCTGGATTGTCACACACAATGCACCTTTCATGGACTGTAGCAAGCAAAAGTGGAAGTAACCAGACACCCACTTTTGTTTTTCCTGTGTAGGGTTCACAGGAAGCTTGGGTTTTAGGGGGCCCTGAAACCTCCCTACTCCAAGCATGGGAAAGCTAGCTTTAATGGTATGTCTATGTGTGTTTCCATGTGGGGCCTGTTGGTTAAAAAAATAGCTTGGGGGACACAAATGTTGTG
Organism: Pogona vitticeps; assembly: GCF_051106095.1. NCBI lineage: Eukaryota > Metazoa > Chordata > Lepidosauria > Squamata > Agamidae > Pogona > Pogona vitticeps. The sequence continues at coordinate 132,825,490 of NC_135784.1, forward strand.
TCGGCCATACTTTGCTCATTCCTTGACTAGATGGTGAAAACCCTGCAAAGCTACCTTTCTGTTATTACATTTGACATCCCATAAGAACAGCCCTGCTGGATCAGACTGAAGAGCTATCTAGTCTAGCATTCTGTTCCTGCAATGTCTAACCAGACCTCTAGCATTATTACTTGTTCCATTTCCTTCTTATCCCACCTCCTCCACATTCATAGGCCCAAGGAAGCTAGGGGAAGCCCCAAAGCAGAACAGGAGCACAGGAGCACCTTTCCACTCAGATGCCGGCCATGTTGAGCCACCATGGCCGGTGGGCACTAACAGCATCTCCTCCTCCCCAGTGTCACCCCACCTGTGATGAAATAAATGCTGTAATCACTTACGAAACATGGTCATGAACTGTTTGGGACTCAAGTTCCAATAGCCCCAGTTTGTCCGGTAGCCGTGCAGTGTTGCATATTCCTCATGGTTGTATGCAGGTTCAGTCCCAAAAGTGTCGATGACTCGAACGCGACATCTGTACAAAAGAAGAGGTGGGGAAAAGACATGAGTTATAGCCTGTGTGGAAAACACGTACAAAATATGAGCCAGTGGCTATCCAGAGGCCTTGTATCTACTTGCTGTTGAATGGAAAGACTTACCTTCTATGATTCTTGACTTATGAAAGATCTGAGGGCCCTGGAGTTTCCAACACACAGTGATGCAGCCCACCCACTGTGGGTACCAATTAGAGGCGATGGCATCCATGTAACTGGATGTAGGAATGCAAGCCCTCAGATTGGGACAATATGACAAGGCAAAGTCACCTGCTCTCTGGGCTGGAAACCACGTAAGATGGTGTAAGAACTTGGAAATAAGCAAAGACCTAGACTAACGCACCAAATAATCTGTGAAAGCATTTTAAGGTCTGATTATACTGTATAAGGCAAGTTAGATGGACTGAAGCACTGCTGAACACTGTTAAACACTGCTTCTAAGTAAGAAGGTACGTATACGACTGTGTACAGGTGCCCATATTCCTCCACCTTTTTGAATGAAGGTCAACATTATAATACACAAATATCACATATGTATCATAATGAATGACAGATGGGTGTGTCTTCCTTTAGGATGCTCAGTAACCCATTGCTTAAAAAAAAAGAATGTGAGACTCATTTGTAAAAAGGGTTATGTTGATGAATGTGTAAATATGCAGATTAGGAAATGATTACTATAATTTAAATTTGACAGAGACAAAGTAATGAATTTTCCATCCAAATCACACCCTTCCAGGTTATCCAAATTGGTATCCTTATTGAATTAACTTACCCCAGATGATCCAGATCCTGCTTTCAGAATAAAGGTCGCTTCAATAATTATTCCCTCCTTCATGTTTTCAAGTATTCATGTCATTATCGTCCCTAAATCAAGCTAAATTCATGACAAATGGGCTTGCATTGCAATTCTCTTTGGGATGGGATGGTGGGATATTTTTTATGAAACATGGACACATCGTGGCCATATAAGGGGCCTGTCGGTCTTTCTTAAAGGTAAAACCAAGCTAAACAACACCAAGTAAGCCAACCCAAGATGCAAACTGAAATTTGCCTGAAGGATTCTGGGAGTTACAGTCTCCAACTGTAACTTTTTCAGGCTCTGTTCCAAAGGTTCACTATCTCTCAGCAGGGTGGCATAATAAATGAGAATATTTTCTCTCTCTCTTGCCACCAGCTGAGCAGTAACCACGTCATGTGATTTGCCCAGTTTGTGTCCACCAAAAGGCACTGGGACTTGCTTGAGCTCCTAGGAGCTGGGCTTAGCAGGAACTCCATTTCAAGAACGACAAAGAACCAAAGGCCTATCTGGTCCATTATTCTGTTCACCCAGTGATTAGCTAGATGCTCTGATGGAGAACTCACAAGCAGGATATGAGTTTAAAAGTTGCCTTTTCCTCCCACCCCCACCCCCCAGCATGATGGCTATATTCCAGTATATATTCATGGCTGGTAACCACTGATCCACATAACCTACTACTAGCTTTACACAGTTTTAAGGCAAATACAGGGAGAAGAGAAAGAGACTGTCAGCCATAATTAATGTTGATGAGGTTTCCTTTCTCTAAATGCTTTCCTCAGCATCCTGAAATTGGTTCATAGCATTAATGGAGGTGGGAGAGAAAAAGAGAGAGAGATGGACAGTATGAAAGCAAGCACATGAATACCAGCTTCTCTCCTTCGACTGAGCTGAATGTAGAGAGAAAATTGATTTATAATAAAAGCAGTAAGACTGCCTGCCATTTTTCTCCCTCATAAATTCCTGTAGGATAACAGGAGGGAAGGAGAAAACGGTAATGAATAGCAGGAGTATCAGCACTAAATTAAATCACAAAATTTAGCTAGCTGCTTATCTGACATGAGTTTTGGGTTTTTTTTAATTAATTTTTTTTGTTTACTCTCCAAATTGAAGAAAGAGAGAGAAAAACAAAACAGGCCCTCAGTTGATTCATCCCTTCACCTTTTCCTCTTTTCTTGTGTGCCACCCCCCCCAAAAAAAACCTCACCTATGGAGGGATATTAGATTATTTACATTTGCAGTCTCAGCCAGTCAGCCCCCACATTCTCCATAGAAAACATTAGTATTATTAATTTATTTAAGAGGGCAGTCTATGAGACGGTTTTCTCTTTAGTGACTATAACCCAGCATGTGGCAACAGCAGCTGGGAAACAGCGTGGAGGCCCTTCACTGGGCAATTTACCAGCTGTCCAAGCCATAGAGATAAACCACGCTATGAAGAAGTCTTAAATTATGAGGATGTATGGGAAATTCATTGGCTGCCTGGCTGGAAGGATAAGGGAAGCTTAAATGTTAAAGACAGTTTCCATTTCAGTTCCATTCAAATTATTGTGTAAATCTCAAGCACTCCATCCTTAGGGAAAAATAATAGTGCAACACACTTCACTCTTTTGAAAAGATAACAAATGAAGGGGAAAAAAATGGCTGGCAAGGTGAAATGAATTGAGATAAAATTATTGTAATAACTATCCACAGAATTGTTATATGCTTTGTACAGCTGTGATCGTGAAAGGATCGAAAAGAAATTGAAATGGAACCCGAGAAAAAGTGACCGGAAAGATCTTGGATATTGTATGTTACCCACCCACTCTGACAGACTGATGAGAAACATAAGAAAATTTCAACATAGGAAAGAGCTGGCAAGGTCTGTGCACCACGAATACTTAAAATAAAATTTAAAAAAACACCGTTGTTTTTGTGACAACAGCGTTTTCCCCTGACCCCTGGCAAAGAGAAGGAGGAAAGAGTGGGAGAAGCAGCAAGCTAGAACCCGGGAGCGGACAAAAAAAGGAACACGAAGGAGCCTTTTGCACAAGGCTTTCAGTGTCATGCTGTCCTTGATTCCAGGAAGATACTAAAGCTGGAGACTAGTCCCAGGAGCCCCATGAACTATCTGAGATCCTTCTCACCTAGCTACACTTGCTTCTTGCAATCTCTTGGATCACAAGATTTGAAGAGTAAGGAAGCGACGGATGTCGTTAACAGGATGTGCAAGGTTTCTGAGAAGCACACTGCAGCCCATCTAGGATTCTTCCATCCATATTTTTCATTACTATAGTGTGGCATGGAGTTTCCACCTTCTCTCAGACAATATAACATGGGGGCAACCGGGCAGGAAGGGGTCATCAGCACTCCCAACATTGTTACCTTCCCTTATGATTCAGGAATACATGTATCAGATTCTGCCACTCTAGTAGTTTGTGCCAATCTAATAAGATTGGAGACAAAGACCTCCAATCACGTCTGCTTATTTGCCAAATGGCTGCTGATGGGGAATGGCATGTCCTCCACAATTTCTAGAGACGGAGACTCCAAAGTCACAAGTCACTGTTGCGTCTGACTTCAGTTGCACCAGCAACTTGACTTGGGCTCGACTCCAGGGTTTCAGGAGGGAGTCACGACTCAGCTTGTGGCTCAGACCCATTTGTCTGAGTTGCGTTGTTGAGTCCCTATGGGCTTCCCTACTTGATGCTGCAGCCGCCACTGCCAGCCATCACTGCTATCTTCAGAGGCAGTAGGCCAACTTCCTTTCCCAGAGCCAGCTCTTGCCTCTGCACATGCGCCAGCCCAGCAGCTGGGCAGTGCATGCACGGATGGAGGCAGCAGCTGGCTCCTGGAAGGGAAGATGGGCTTCTTGCCTCTGAAGATGGCAGCAGGAGGAAGCGGGTGGCGGTGGGCGGCAGCAGTGGCGGCAGGTAAGAAACCCTGCTATCTCTGTGCATGCGCCAGCCCATCAGCTGGGCAGCACATGCATAGTCCATCTCTTTGGGTCCGAGTCCTGAGTTCAAAGCCTTAGGGGCAGCACAAACAACCCGAGACTCAGACTCGAGCTTGGGACTTGGGACTGAGGATGAAAGACTCAGACTCAGACCTGGGACTTAGGTTCGAAGACTTGCCAACATCCCTAGCCATTTTTATTTTTGAATTGTTTGTTGATGAAGAATCATACCACAGTTCAAAGCAGACAGCATTAAGGAAATCAGAAGGGATTTTTTTTTAAAAAAAATGGGTTGATCAGTATGTGTACTAGATTCACAGTTTGGGCCTGTAGCTGACTTTAACACAACTATTTCACCAATGATGCCTCAGAACAAGGCTGATGAAAGTAAGTGAGCAGCATAATGGCAAAAGTTCTTTTAAGTCAAACTTTGGCACAGAAGCTCGTACGAAGAAGCAACGTATTCAGAGAAAACAGCCCTGCATTACCTGCTGGATAGCTCAGTGGTTTAGGTCTCTGGATGGGGATCCAGAGGTTGGGAGTTCAATTCCCCACACGTGCCTTCCTGACAGGGACTGGATTCAGTGGCCCATAGGGCCCCTTCCAGCTCTGCAGTTCTATGATGATGATGATAGTGATGATAGTGACAATGGTATCTTTCCATGCAGGGAATGTGCTGCAATTGCCGATTGTGTCCTCCATTTGATGTTCCAAGAAAGAGGAAGAGTCCCACCTGGATCCTGACCAAGGCATTGGGTGAAGATGCTTCACCTTGCCATGCTGGCTGAAAACTTGATTTAGCCTGGGATTTCCAGTCATACCACCCAGCCCAAAGAAGGGCACGCAGGTGGCACTACAGCCCACCACCATAAAATTGTGTGTGTGTGTGTGTGTGTGTGTGTGTGTGTGTGTGTGTCTGTGTGTCTCTGTGTGTGTGTGTGTGTGTGTGTGTGTGTGTGTGTTTAAATCCTTGCTATATATGTACCTACAGTATCGATATAAGCACATCTTGGAAGAGGTTGATTTGGGACAGGTAGCTTTCCCCAGCTCTCCTCCCAAACTATTAATCAACATTTTTATCACCACCACCATCAAGAATATTAACACTGTATGAATATAGGAGTATTCATATGATAACATACTTTAGGCACTGGTATTAATTATTAGTATTAATCAGTTGGTCACTCATCAATTATTAGTATTCATCAGTTTGTCATTCATCAGTTTCTGTACCCCATATGTGTCTCCCTTTGCATTAAAAACCCTCTTGAGGAAAAGAATCAATCGGCTAAGCATTGCCTGGGGCAGACCACAGAAGAGCAAAAAGGGTAGACTTGATGGGGAAAACAAGATCAGTCTGAGAGACGGTAAAAAAGTAGGGCTCCCAGCCACTGAAAGCTTCGTGTTCTCTGACATCTGGAATGCCAAGGATTGTGACACATTGTAAAGCACCGTTAGAGAGATGTACTGATTGAATGTGTACACCTCTGCCTGTCAGTTCTGTCACTGCCATCTCCACCTGCCACCTTTTAAAAGGATAGAAAAAGGGAAAGGTACAGGGGGTAGGGAGTCACCACCCCACGTCTCCTTACCTGTATTTCTTAAAGGACAGGCCCATGTGCTGCTTCATTTGCTGTAGTCCATGGTAGTCTGTGTAAATCAGGTCAAAGGGCAAAGGGACTGTCAAAGGGCAGTTACCTCGTCCAGGAGGCACTCCTAAAATACTAGAAAGAACCAGAAAGAGATAATCATCATTTGAGGAGAGATGGACAACCATCCATTCAAACTCCTTTGTTTGGGACAGTTTTCCACAAAGGGGTACCCTCCATGGATTTTGGACTACGTATATCTCTCATCTATGCCAGCCAACATGGCTAATGGTCCAGGAATGATGAAAGGTGAAGACATGTGTTCTCACACAGCTCATACAGGAAACAATCAAAACAGAAGCAAAGTGGCTCCTTTTATCATTTTGGAATGACAAGTTCATTTAGTGTAGGATGCTATTACATTATTTGAATTTCTTATTTTGATGTATTGGTCCCCTTGATGTTGCTTTTCTCTCTATGTCTAGGAAAGCAATTCTCCTGATTTGTTTTTTGTTTTCAGATGTGTTCTATCTTTGCAAAAACATGCCATTAAAAATAAACAAAGTGTCTCAACTCCTTTTATTCACATTGCACATCTCCACTGCACTTTAGTCTTGCACTTCTAGCCAGAGAACATTAAAGGAGAAAAGGGCAAATCTCCAAATAATCTCCAGGTAGAGCACTTATCTAAAGTTTTGAAGATTCCCTGGCAAGGTGCCGTCAAATGGCTGCTCATCATTCACCATTTCCTTCTGCATTTACTTCCCACTGCCCCCCTCCAAAGAAACCCAAGCAAGTATGTGGAAGCTGCCCCCTTTAATGCCTGTCCCCACAAACTGCGAAAGGTAAGAAAGTGCCCTCTAATGATCTGGAAGACCAACAGTTCATTTTCCAACCCCCTACTGACATAGAGGCCTCAACATGAAACTGCTGAGGCCAACTTCCGGTACCAGTCCTATACAGGACATTTGGAAATGTTATTTTTGTCCATCACAGTTCCCACAATCCCTCAGCCAACAGAGTTGCTGGCCAAGATGGCTCGGAGATTCTGGAAGCTGTAGTTCAAACACGTAATACTTTCAAGAGCTGATGTGAAAGGTTCGTAACAGCAGAACCCATCAGATCAGACAATTCTAGTATGATAAACTAGTGATTCCCAACCTTGGGGACCCAAATGTCCCAGAAGCCTTCAACCTAGCTGCACTGGCCAAGATTTCTGGGAGAGTTTAAGAACATTTGGGGGCCATGATTGGAACCACTGCTATAAACAAATGGGGAAGGGGGGACAGATGCTACTAGCTATGCTGTCTAGAGGGTTCTGGGACCTGAAACACAAAAAAGTAACTTTTCCAAATAAGATCACTGAGCATCTCCACCATGAAAGTTTCAGTGCTTGCAGCTGCTTCATTGCTTTTGTGAATAGAGGTTGGGGTGAAGAGTGAGAAGACATGTTCTGTCTCTTCCATTTCCATCTGGTACGATGGAAGGGCTCACATTTAGTGTGACCTCAGGAGGAAGAGTGAAAAATATTTAGAAGAATACCAACAAGGGCCATGCGGCGTAGTGAAGGAGACAAAAACAAGGGATTTTCCATTTATGGTGCCTTAGCTGAGTATCAGTGCTTACAGCTGCTTTGCTGCTCTTGTCACAAAGAATATAAGCTTCATCACCATCTAGAACAAAAAAGGGCTGACAGTGGCAAGGATAGGCTGTAGTTTTATCACTTGTAATTTAAATTCACTTTTATGGGCAATTTTACGCTAAGTGGCTGGCCAGGAAGATGACATGAATAGAAAGTCTCTTGTTGTCTGACAGCCATCTCTGGAGGGGAGGGGGAAACCCAATCAATAAAATGAAGCAACACAGAAGGGCTCCAGTGCCGATTATGAAGTCGCAGGTCAGCTCATGAGCGCTTCCCTCATGCTTTGCAACTATGTGGTTGATGCTAGCAGTTCAGCAGGAAAGGATTTCTAGTAACAAGAGCTTCCTCTCAGAGCAGTACATTAGTCATATGTGGGGCTGGATGGAAGAAGGGAAAGGGGAGCATGCATTTGAACAGGGCAAGCAACCTCATATTATAATCCACAGTCCTGCTGTAATAATGGGGAGCTCCCCACATGCTCCGGTGTATCCTGCCAGATGTGTAACAAATGCTGGTTACAAGGGCCACATGAGATTGTACAGGGAGATTGGATAGAGAAATTGGGATGGGCAAGACAAGGGTCCCTCATTTCTTCCCTGCAGAGCGTAATGCCATCATATGCACATGTTGCGAAAGCAAGAGCTACCTACATGTGACAGTCACTGGCTCCCAAAGTCAAAGTTCCAGTAGTTTTTGATTAGCAGGGACAGTGCTATGATCTGTTTCATATCTTCTCTGTTGCTGGACTGCAACTTACAATGTCTCTCACCACTGGCCATTGCAATACTGGATATATGGGTATCACAAAAAAAACCCTGGGCTTATTTTTAGCTCAAATTTTTTATTTAGGTTTTTAGTTTATTTTAAAATCTTAATTATGGATGGTTTTGTTTTGTTTTGTTAGAAGGCTGTTAGATTATGGTAAAGGAGATTTGGGAAGTTGTAAGCATTTGTCCAAAATTGAAAAGGGGGCATGCAGCTGAAAAGTGTAAGAACTCCTGCTGTAGACTCAGCCATCCCACTTCTTTATATGTCTATGTGTTATGCGTGCGCACACATACACGCACGCACACACAAGCACACACACACGAACACACACTTGTGTAGTTGCGTGTTTCTGTCTGGTTGCATAAAGCTGATGGCAGGATTCAGGTGCCATGAACCACCATCTAGGGATTTAACAATGGATTTAACAGGGATTCTGTTGCCCAAGGAGTGTGTAGTTTTGTTACAAAGATGTGCACTACATTCATTCATTCATTCATTCATTCATTGTGGCCACAAACAGAAAAAGCATCCTATTGAGCTACAGAGCCAGGAGATACTGCTGAAGATTACAGAGAGGAAGACAGCAAGGTTATCATGATCAAGGAGAAATGAGATAACATTTATCTCTGTGTTTCCAGGATGGCAAGGGTAATCGTCTGGCAGCTCCATGACTTCCAAGGCAAAGCGACTTCAGCCACTCAAGGCTTTGTCACATACAGGGGATAACAAGAAGTGGGAATCACAGAAGACTGGCTGAGTTGTGTTTCTTGCCCTCAGTACTGGGGGCACAATGGGGTGGGGGAGATATAGTCATGCACCTGATTCGAGCCCATATTGTCCAACCATTGGGATGGCTGTTGACACGTGTTACCAATTGGGTTTTTTAAAGCATTTATTGTCATCATCACAGTCTTTTCCTTCGATTCATATTTATTACAATATCTACAACATAGTCTAGTTCTGAGGATATTGAAGTAGGATAGGATTCCTCTTGAACCTAAATCATGTGCTTGTTAGGTTGTTGTTTAGTCGTTAAGTTGTGTATGACTCTTTGTGACCCCGTGGACCAGAGTACGCCAGGCCCTCCTGTCCTCCACTGCCTCCCGGAGTTGGGTTAAATTCATGTTGGTTGTTTCGACGACACTGTCCAACCATCTCATCCTCTGTCGTCCCCTTCTCCTCTTGCCTTCACACTTTCCCAACATCAGGGTCTTTTCCAGGGAGTCTTCTCTTCTCATCAGATGGCCAAAGTATTGGAGCCTCAGCTTCAATCAGTTGTTCCATACAGTTCTGCTTGTTGCTTGCTGTCCCACATACAATGGTACCTCGACTTACGAACTTAATCCTTTTTGGAACGACGTTCATACGTTGAAAAGTTCGTAAGCTGAAGTATCATTTCCCATTGAAATGCATGGGAATGGAATTAATCTGTTCCAGCATTTCAGAAGGCAAAAAAGCGGGGGAAAGGGCAGGAATTTTGAATTTTTGCCTTCGGAGCTCTCAAACGGCTTCCTCCGATGTCGGGGGGAAAGCCCTTTGAGAGCTCCGAAGGTGCCAATCGCTGTGGCAGGGACCCCCAGGGTGGTCTCCCAGGGCTTTCCTGCCCTTTCTCCCTGCCTTTTTGCAGCCCTTTCTCCCTGCCTTTTCGCAGGGAGCCATTTACAAATGGCTCTGTTGGCAAAAAATGGCATTGATTTGCGAACGGAGCCTCTACCTCGTTCGTAGGTCAAGCTCAATTCACAAGTTGATGCCAATTTTTGCCAACAGAACCATTCGTAAATCGAAAAGTTCATATCTAGAGATGTTCGTAAGTTGAGGGTTGACTGTATAGATTTCTCAGACAATAGATAAAATGGCCAGGCACTCTCATTTCTTTAAGAACTTGCCATAGTTTGCTGGGGTCCAGACAGTCAAAGGTTTTTGCCTAGTCAATGAAGCAGAAGTAGATGTTTTTCTGGAACTCTCTGGCTTTCTCCATAATCCAGTATATGTTAGCAATTTGGTCTTGAGTTCCTCTGCCCCTTCAAAATCCAGCTTGCACTTCTGAGAGTTCTCGGTCCACATACTGCTGAAGCCTACCTTGGAGGTTTTGAGCATAACCTTGCTCGCGTGTGAAATGAGTGCATTTGTACGGTAGTTGGAGCATTCTTTGGCACTTCCCTTCTTTGGCACTGGGATACAGACTGATCTTTTCCAGTCCTCTGGCCACTGTTGAGTTTTCCAAACTTGCTGGCATATTGAGTGTAGCACCTTAACAGCATCATCTTTTAAGATTTTAAATAGTTCCACTGACCTTGTTCCACTGACCATCACCTCCACAGATCTTGTTGTTAGCCATGCTTTCTAAGGCCCACTTGACTTCACTCTCCAGGATGTCTGGCTCAAGGTCAGCAACCACACTATCTGAGTTGTCCGGGACATCCAGATCTTTCTGGTATAATTCCTCTGTGTATTCTTGCCAGCTCTTCTTGATGTCTTCTGCTTCTGCAAGGTCCCTATCATTTTTGTCCTTTATCATGTTCGTCTTTGCACAAAATGTTCCTTTAATATCGCAAATTATTTTGAACAGATCTCTGGTTTTTCCTTTTCTATTATTTTCCTCTATTTCTTTGCATTGTTCATTTAAGAAGGCCTTCTTGTCTCTCCTTGCTATTCTTTGGAAGTCTGCATTCAATTTTCTGTAACTTTCCTTATCTCCCTTGCATTTTGTTTCCCTTCTCTTCTCTGCTATTTGTAAGGCCTCATTGGACAGCCACTTTGCTTTCTTGCATTTCCTTTTCTTTGGGATGGTTTTTGTTGCTGCCCCCTGTACAATGTTCTTCAGGCACTCTGTCCACCAAATCTAGTTCCTTAAATCTGTTCTTCACTTCCACTGTGTATTCATAAGGGATTTGGTTTAGATTATACCTGACTAGCCCAATGGTTTTTCCTACTCTCTTCAGTTTAAACTTGAATTTTGCTATAAGAAGCTGATGATCAGAGCCACAATCAGCTCCAGGTCTTGTTTTTGCTGACTGTATAGAGCTTCTCCATCTTTGGCTGCAGAGAATATAATCAATCTGATTTCGGTATTGCCCATCTGGTGATGTCCATGTGTAGAGTCGCTTGTGTTGTTGGAAAAGAGTGTTTGTGATGACCAGCTTGTTCTCTTGACAAAACTCTATTAGCCTTTGCCCTGCTTCGTTCTGAACTCCAAGGCCAAACTTCTCTGTTGTTCCTTTTATCTCTTGACTCCCTACTTTAGCATCCCAATCCCCTAGAATGAGAAGAACATCTTTCTTTGGTGTCAGTTCTAGAAGGTGTTGTAAGTCTTCATAGAATTGGTCAATTTCAGCCTCTTCAGCATCAGTGGTTGGTGCATAAATTTGGATTATTGTGATGTCGAAAGGTCTGCCTTGGATTCATATTGAAATCATTTTATCATTTTTTATAGAATGGACAGAAGCAAAAAGCTTGTTAGGTAGCATTTGGCAAATCACAAACCTTCACAGCACCACTTTTCTCTTGTTGCAGACAAAATTTGTAACACAGCTGGCCACAACAGTGATGACACTATGTTGAGACTATGTGCACCTTACTTTCAAATTAGACCCCCCCCATAGAGCCCCTGTTTATTTTTCACAAGATGAAATGCTCCTGAATATGTGTGTGTGCGTGCACACATGCTTGCCTGACTGCCTGCTTATATGAGAGGAACTTATTGGACTCTTAATATTTTTTCTTGACAAATCTATATGTATTTATCTGTTCTTATATCTGTGTGTATCTTGTAACTTGGTCACATCTGAATGAATGAATGGACCGAATGATTGATTACAAAGTGGGCACTCTTCAAACATCTATCTGTTCTGCAGTTCTTAATTTGCCTGATGTGGTCTGATGGCCAAATTCGTAACAATCTTGTGCCCTGTGATTCATACCACATCAATTACTCAAGAAAGATAGAGGGGCAAGCTTTAGATGGAGTTTCCCTACCGTAACAGTGAGTACAAATTAAGAGTCTGCCATCATATTATGTACTATTCACATTAAGGTAAAGACCTACCCAACAAGTTGATGTGGAATCATGATCACATCCACATTTTTCATGGAGCTATATTGATGGAGTCATAACATTTGAGGAGCTAGCCCTGTGAGACTTCTTGAGATGAAAGTTCTGCATTCACTATGAGTATCCATTTATCTTTCATGTCAACTAGCATGTTCTGATGTGAGTATGGATCTCAATTCAGCCTGTCTCTTCAAGTTTCTTATCTACAGTTCTTCCTTATTTAACTATTCTTTGTTCAAGCTTTCATCATCTGCCAGTTAAGTCAACTAATTTTCTACTAAACCCAATTTCACTCATGATTGGAGTGAAAACTTGGTAATTTTTCCTCATGCCATGTACTATTAATGGCGCTTGAAATTATGCAAATAAAATTGAATACAAATTCATTCTTTGCCAAGAGCTTAACAGATTTATTTAGGCGAGAAAATGATCTTTGCATCCAGGGCCAGCTGCTTCTGAAAACATAATCTTAAAAAAATAAAATAAAATGGAGAATTGACTGGTGAAATCTGCTTTTGATGGCATTCCCTTGAATCTCCTTTCCCACAGATGCCACAAACCTCTTATGAGGATATCATTAATTAAGATGGGTCTGGAATGTGCTATAACAATGCAAATGGGCTAGTGAGCATCTGTAAAATGAGGCTGAGTTGCGTTTATTAAATACAGAATAACATGAGTGATGGCTGACATTGTTTCCTCTTTAATTAAGCCAGTTAAGGGTGTCGTATTCACCTATACAGCACAGCCTTGCTAGTTTGTTTTTGGACATCTGTCTTGAACAGCTGCAAGCACCCTGGAATAAATCTGCAGCAAGCTTTCCTCCCACTGTTTCCCTCTTAGAAGGCAATTTAAACAACCCAGTGACCCATGTTGAAGCTGATGCAACAGAGTCCAATTACCAAGGGTTATCTTCTCATCCCATTGACCTATTTTCAAACTGACCCATGGCATGCTTCTAAATGATTGGTCCCTGAGCCGAAATGTCCAGCACACAATTGATCTAGTGGGACCTCAGCTTTCTTACAGAGGACGGGCTAATACACCCACACCAACATTAATTGGATCTCTGCTGCTAGAACTTCTTAATTATAAATTACAGTAACATCAGAAGGCAGAGAAAGCAAGGGGTTCATCCACTGATGACAGGGAGTGCCTGGTTTTGTTTTATTTTCAGAAAGAGCATTGAGGAAAACAGTTCTACATTCATGATTTTAGTTATTGGCCAATATTCTGCTGAGTAGACTACATCTGCATAACAGTGATGATGTTACTGGCAGTGGCAGAGTGCCAGTAATTAAAGCCTTCCCGTTTTGATCCCATGGATCACCTGACATGCCTGTAATGGGACTGATAGCAAGCAAATTGTAGACAAGTCAAATGTGACCTGGGATCAAACCAGAACTCTTTAATTACCACCGATCTCCACCTGCTGGTGACACCAGCACCCTTATGCAGATCGTAATGAACTTAACATGACTTTGACCTTCTACTCCTAAGCAATATACAAAAATAAAATAAAATAAATAAATTTCAGTATTACAGGAGCAAATCTCCCTTGACTATTCAATCTGTCTTTCCACCAGACTGTGTTTTCTTTTCTTTTCTGGGTCCACTCATTATATATTTTCAGCACCACTACCACACTTCACACCTTTGCTTTTTGAGTCTCCTCAAGATCCATGCAATCTTTAACCAGCAGCAACAAAGGATGGGCACACCAGCAGCGCAGGAAATGTTCTATTCCATGGACTTCTTTGGTTTTATTTCAGGGGCAGGAGAGAAAAACAAAGCAAAGCAAAGTGTGCTGCTTATATACCACCCCACAGTGCTCAAAGCAATCTCTGGGTAGCTTACAATTTAATTACACAGGCTATACATTCTCTTATCCCACCCCTGTGAGCTGGATACTCAGTTTACTGACCTCAGAAGGATAGATGGTTGAGTTAAACTCCAGCCGACTACCTGAGCCCAGGATCAAACTCAAGTCATGGACAGAGTCTTCACTGCAGTACTGCAGTTTGACCCCTGTGCCATGAGGCTCTTTAGAGAAGACTTGGGTAATTTGGATAGTAATTTATGCGGATCACCCTGATGATAATGGCCATGTGCTGGTTGGGAAATGAGAATACCCTTGTTCTTAAACCATTCAAATGCAACAGCTCATAGGTAGCAATTTCAGAACCAGGGCTACATTTATCATTTGCTCCTGTGAAGTGCAAATGCACACAACCTATCAATGGGGATTGCTTCCCTGAGTAATGGGAGAAGAATTATATCGATTGCTCAGGTTGTGGTGGTTCTTATTTCATCTGAAATGAAGGCTGCAGACATCAGGAGATCTTTCTTCTCCGAAGAAGATATGAAAAAAGTTTGACTCTTGGTACCATTCTGAAATGGCTCTGTGAACCCCAACAATCAATCACTTCTAGCAGAGAGGGAAAAGGCTACTGAATCCAAAGCACAGAGCAAAATCTACCACCGAAGTTAGGGGAGGAAATAGCAAAAATCCTTCAATATAGGAGCAGGATTTTAATACTCAACTGCCTTGAGTCCATGCTTGATTCACCCTAACATCTGTCTTGCTGCTCTACTTTTTCTTCCTCCATTGTGGACCTATTTAGGTTATACACAGATGTCCAGTGATGACTGATGACACAGCATATATGCTCACAGAGCAGGCTATTTCAAGTACAATTGTTTCAAACAATCATGTAGTTAGAATTTATATGTAAAGCAGATTTTTACCCCTCTGAAAACAACATGTTTAATTTCCCTCATCTGAGACAAAATAAACATATTATAAAAAAACTAAAAATTAACATCCTAGCTCCTCCTTATTCGTCTTTTTAAAGGATCAAGACAAAGTCAAATGTCTTCCCATTCAGAACATATAGTTAGATAAAACTGTTTTTCTTGACCCATTAAAGGCAATATCTTTGGGGATCATCCGAACTGACAACAACTGAACTTAAAAAGGAATTTTAAAAAACCAATTTTGAAATATATATTATAGAATATATGTTGTCATGCAGTTTTGGACAATAGACAGCTGTACTGACCCAGAGAGAAGCAGGAAAGATAAACCTTTTATCTTAGAAAAAAAAGTATCATGCAGGCAACTGCAGTGTCCTTTTCTAGGAAACAAGCTGTAAGGCCAAACTAGCTATGACTATGTCAGGGTCTTGATTCTTTCCACATGTAAAATAAGGAACTGGCGAGGAAATGAGCTTTAAAAGGAAATGAGCACAGAGGTAAGGATTGTTGAACACATTTCAGTCCTAACCTTACCTCTTCTCAGTCCATTGCTCCAGCTCATTTCCTCCCTTTACAACTCACTTCTGGAATTAGAGTGAGGAAGACACAAACATACTTAGAAAGAAATGAGCTGAGTAAGGAGAGATGAATTGAGGGAGACTGTTGTGCTCCTGTCTAGCAAGCTCCTTTAACACACCACTTTCCACATGAACAGGGTGCTGTTGCACACATGTCCTACTTGTGGACTTCCCATAGGCAATCAGTTGGCTGCTGTGTGATCTAAATGCTGGCCAAGGTCTTCCATTTGATCCCACAGGGTTCTTCTTATGTTCTTAACAGATACATAAATGATATTCCCGATCTTTTTATTTGACCATTGGGTCCAAATTAGACATGAAGTTAAACATGTCTTTGTATCCTGCATTTGCTTATCTTGTCTCAAGAGCAGTCATGTAGTGACTTGACCCAGATAAAGATCCAACTACAGGAGAAGAGGGTTAACCTTCTTTCAGCATCATTTTTCAACTATAAATACCCTTTTCTGACTGAAGTTTCTACTGGGGGTGGGAGTGGAGGATTTCACCAGAATAATTGCATTTGAAAAAGATTAACCCACCTTCTGATTGACAGAATGGCCCAATTCCATATTTCAGCTAAGCAATGAAGTTACTCTAAAATACTTTTAAAAGGAAGAGGAGAATAGTTTCATAATTTGACAGATTATGAAAGACTTATTCAGCACCACATGCTGTTGGACAGCTCCTCAGCTTGCTAGCAAGGAATTTCTTCCTGGTTTTTAAAACAGCAGTAACAACAAGAATAAGACACACATCTCCCAACCCTGCATCAAATGTAGGTGAGGAATGGAAAGGGACATCTTCTCACTCATTTAAGGGGCGAAAGGCAGGTACTGCATCTCCAGCCTTTCTCTGTGCTCCACCACAGGCCTGAGCAACCTGCACCAAGCAAATCCCACAATACTGAACATATTAGGGCCTGTTCCTAGCATCCTTTACAAAGTTAAAGAGGAAGAGAAGAGAGGGGTTGTCTGCATCTCCAGTTTGTTTGGATGGCCCTTTAAAGCAGGACAACTCCTAGAGGTAATATAAAATGTAAACAGGAAATACAGCCGAGTCTGCAGGTGAGAGGAGTTGCTACACCAAGAGACACCCAGCCATTATTGAATCACTGGAATGCAAAGCCAGAAGTGACATGCTCTCATTGTCAATAGGTAGGACCCATTTGGTGGAAATTGTTTCTACTGGCATCAAGAAACACAAAACGTTTATAGACTGGAAAATTCCATACAACTTACTCAGTTCAGGTTTTCTGTACTGATACTTGAGAGTTAATTTTTTAAAAAATTCAGAAGCCAAGGGCAAGTCATAGTTGCGTATTCAGCATTACAACAAACCATGATTTGAGCAAGCCATAGTTCATAAGTTAACAACAAAACAGGAATTCAGATCATGGTTTTGTCTGGTCAGCACACCATAGCTTTTAACAAACAAGACTTAGCACACCAAAAGAAACTAGATATATTTCCACCAATACATCTTATTGTGGCTGCTAATGGGATCAATGTCTCAGTAGACTACAGAATTTCAGTATTCTTCTGTGCTATACATTTTCCTAAAGACAGAAAGGAAAGCATAGGTTATACCTTTATGCCATTTAGAAAAGCATATGTCAAAACCCAGAATGCAAAGCAACAGTCCACAAGAATATGTTGTCCTGCATATAAGCACTAGCTCTCCTGCTGTGAAAATTTTGTGGGGAGGAGATCTAACATATGACAATTTCCATTATTATAGTGTCAGGAAATATTTGCTCTCCATGTATTTGGTAAAACCAAGTCTTGCCAGATGCACAAAACCTTATGTACAAATGAACATATGCAACCAACTCTCAATCACCCTTAACATTTTCCTTCCAAGACACACAGACATCCTGAGCATACAATGCAGCCTGCATTTTCCTCTCCATCTTCTACAGGTGTACGTCTCATATTGGCTTGTCATCTTTATTTCACCATCACTTAATAACTTAAAACACTGATCAGCTCTATTACAGAGTGCACTGCAAATGGATTTGTCTGTACATAATAGGCAGACTGAAAGCAATTGCATTTAGAAAGAAATCTGAGTCTGAACATTGGCTGTTAATAAAATTATGTAAATTTCCACCAGCCAAGAATGTTGCTATTAATGAGAAAGAGAGAGAGAGCAATTGAGGGGGGGAGAGAATCCTAAAATGTGGTCCCTTGATAATATCTCCATTAAAAGTAAACAGAGCTAATTATACATAAATACATCTTGAGGTCTTATATTAATGCACCAGCTTTCATCTGTACCAATTGGGATGCATTAATTTATTGAGAAGCATTGACAGTAACAATCATATTTTACACCCTCCATTTCATCTTCCCCTCAAGTGACTTAAGTTTTGTTTATATTTGCAGCTTTCCCCTTGAGATAGGGCTTTGTTACCCAGAATGCTTCAGGCTGGGGGATCCTAGCAGCTTCCAGTTGCTGTTCTTCAGGTTACACATGGAAAGGTAGCTGACTTTCCATATTTTGAGGGTTGTAGAACTTTATCAGTACATCTATACCACTGAGCTCCATGCACACAAGAGGGCACCAGTAGGAAATATGGGCAGGTAGGGGAGATAATTCACTTGAGGATCCCCATTTTTTTTTTTTTAAAAAAAAGAACTGTTAATGTTTTCAGCATTTCACTTAAACATCAATATAATCTCTACCCAAGGAAGAAAAAAGACCAGAAATTCAGAAACTCCTAAACTGAGGAGGGTCTGGAGCTCAGTAGAAGATTGCCTAAGTGAATATTATGCATGCAGAAAGTTCCACATTCAATCCCTGGCCTCTTGAAGAAGAAGAAAAGCTGTGGTCCTGAAACCTGTAAATTTAGTGCCACTCTGGAAAGAAAGAGACAAGATGGCCGCCTCATAATTAAAAGCAAAACATCCTTAATATTTGTTCTTCCTGCCATAAGGCTTCCATAGATCCAGAAGTTTCAGATCAGCTTGCCTTTGTGGAGGAATAATATTTTATCTCTTTCCAACTCTGAAGCTGGCCTCTCTTTTTCTTTTGCCTGTGAATGTACACAGTGCTAAACTAGATAAACCAATGGTCTCGAAAGAGTAATATCTTATCATCAGAAAGACCTTGTTAATTTATTTAACCTTTATTTTGATTTTGATGTGCATGATTGTGGTAACTTTATATGGGTAACCTGTGACTGACCAGGAACAAATGATCTAAACAGGATACTGTACATTATTTGTACACTCCTTGTTCTCATGGAAACCAAGGTAACATAAAAAGAAATAGCCTCTAGAGGGCACAAGGGGGGGTTGGTTTCAAAAGTAAACAGCCAAAATATATGTTATATATATATTTATGGGGTACAGGAGTAGGTATAGCCCTAGAAGGTCCAGCAGCAGCCATCTGCAGAACCCCATACCTCTGAAAGTTGCCCATCCCTGCGATAAACCAAATGGGTGCATCTCTCTCTCTCTCTCTCTTTCCATGTGTATGTGTACAGCAACACTAGGTATAACTATGAATCTCACATATGTGCCCTATGGATCAGAGTTGTATTTGAAAACATAGTGATGGTACAGAGCAATGGCACAAATAAATGCCCCATGACAGTTGCTGATGATTAAGATGCTGCTGATGCTGCTGTTTCATCAGCACACACAATGAGTTGATTTCCCAGCATGATCTCAGCACAGGTACATTGGGTACATAGTGAAAAGTGATTACAGATCCTGAGTCTTAATGCCTTTCTTTTTTCCTGGGGAGAAAAGAAAATCCATGGAAATAGAACACTTTCATCTGCCAAAAAAACAATTAAAATGCTTCCTTTGAAAAGTTTGGTGCTCGCATACAAACCGGGCATTTTTGTTGCATAATAAACAAAACAAACTGTTGAAAGTACAGACAAATACACCCTCTATAATTAAACAGCCTGGCACAAAAGGAAAACAGTCAAAGGGTTCCCTTGCCCTTGTTTTACTAAGATCTCAGTAGATTTCGTTTGTTGAACTCTAAATGGATGGAATAGCACCAGGGTTTTGTAACAAGGAGCGCTAGAGGATTATAGTCAGTCCAGTTTATGAAGTGACCCAGTGCATACTTCCTCGACTAATACAGTACACAGATCTGACCACAGTCATAATCTTTTTCTCATACTTCTGTATTCTGTAATACTACAGTTTTCAGCTCAAAAACGTACTAAAATGTGTATTTAAAACGTGTCTATTTAAGAACACTCTCATTTAAAAAGACATGTTATACAAATATGTGGGTGTGGGAATTCACACCCTGAGGTGGAAAATGGAATGGGATGGAAAAATAAGGCTTTTTAAAATTTAAACAATTGACTGACCCATCCTTCTCTAGATGGGTTTCAGACGATTCAAAGGATGGGCTGTCCCCCATGTCTTCCACACCCACCACCCTGCAGACAATCTCCCTGGAAACCCCATACCCATGCAAGGTGGCTACAGTACTGATAGCAAAGCCACCAGCCCTGCCAGAGGCACTGATGGAGGTTGGGAAGAGAAACAACAGGAGTAACCTGCCCTGAGAGCTTAGAAGGAAACTTCTGGAAGGAGGGAAGCTCAGGGTGAGGAGCAGAGATCAGAAGACTCTAGAAGGAAGGAGGAAGACCCCAGGGGCAGAAGGGGGAGGGAAAAAGCAGGAAGCAGACTGGGGGGAGTAGACAGTAGAAGGGAAGGAGGAGAAAGCAGGAGAAGGCTTGTTCCTCTTCTAACCAAAGTGGCATGAATTTCCATTCACATCTTTCCTTTTTCTAGCATTCCCAGAAATATCTGCACGGATACCTCAGGGCGATCGGGCAGCAACCTGTAGAAATGCCTAGCATAGGGGGGTGGAAAGATCCCCGTGAGAAAAGAGCTAGCTTTGTTTTTTCAGCTTCTTACTGCAACTGTTCCCTTTAGAGTGGAAGAAACTCTTGGTTTAAAAAAAAAAGCAGGCAAAAAAGCTGTTGGGTGCAGCTGATTGTGCATTCCACCAGCATTTTCTTCCACTGCCGTGGCCTTAGATATGGAAGCAACAGTCACACAGAGAGGTAAGTGCATGAACTGTTGACAGACATCAAACCACAGACTGACATGGGCATGAAAGCATTAAGGCACTGCATGTACAATAACCAGGAATTACCGCATTAGTGTACAGGGCTGTGCTGAACTTTTTGCCTGGTTCATCACAGCTGAGAAAGTAATTCTGCTGCTGCCAGCCCGCTTTCCTTCGAAATTTACAAAGAAGGAAGGAGTGCTTTTCTGAAGTTTGCTTTGTTCTTTCCTGCTAGCAATTTCTAGAAGGGCTAAGAAATATAAAAGCCACACTTGGAAACTGTTGTGCATTTCATCTTAGTTTAACGGTGCCCAGGCACCTGAGGAACTTCGGCCTGTGGCACACTTTTGTCGTCGTGTGGCAAAACCAACCACAGAAAGGATATCATTGCGAGCTTCTCTTCACTTCATTTTCTTTATCCATCAACCACACTGTACTTAATAATGCTACATTATTCTTCCACACAGAGGGGTTGATTTCTTCTTAGCCATCACCCATGAGTCTGGTTATTGAGGCCCTAAGTGGCTCAGACCTCAGATTAAGACTTCTTTAACCAGAGGAAAACAAACACATAGGTAACAACAGGAATGGATCTCTTGCACTTTTGTAGAGGTTTTCAATGCAATTGGTGACATAGTGAAAGCTGATGGGTATTGAAAACAATCCTTCTTGGACTACAACTCCCAATATTCTCAGCTAGGCATGTTGGCTGAATGCATTTAGTTGGCCGCAAAAGGAATTTTCCCAAGTTCTAGAGAACTGTATGCAAAAAGTATAGTGGGGCTTATCAGCATTTTGTATAAACTATAATATGGTGGATTGGGGGTTTGGGGGAAATCAGAAAAGGCTGAGTCACTCAGATTGGCAGTGAGCCAAGAGTGAGTCATATGACTCTGCTGCACATGTGCAGAGTTCAATATGCTCTGTCATGATTGCATCAGAAGGCAGGAGGAGAAGGGGACGACAGAGGATGAGATGGTTGGACAATGTCATCGAAACGACCAACATGAATTTGACCCAATTCCATGAGGCAGTGGAAGACAGGAGGGCCTGGTGTGCTCTGGTCCATGGGGTCACAAAGAGTTGGACATGACTAAATGACTAAACAACAACAACAACAACACTACATAAGCAAGGTGCTGACTAAGCTTAGTGTTGGGTTGATGTATGGAGGAGCAGCACGTTACTTTGTCAGTTGGAATTGTGGACTTTGCCAGTTCTGAGGTGCTATGTATGCATATTTGTAAATACACTCTTGGTGAAGGGAACGTCTGTGTCCAGAGTCTTTATTTTTGCTCTCAGTTTGGAGATGACTGAAGAATCTCAAACAACATAATACCACTGTGTGTAAATCTCAATAGGGCTGGTCTTCTTTTCTGAAAACAACCACAATGCCCACCAGATTCTACTCCTGGATGAATAAACCAGTGCTTGAAGCCTGTCTTACATATAAAAGCCTATGGATGGTCCCTTTTGCCAGGAAGTGACTGTCTGAATTGACTCCACACACAAACATTATATTTTGGAGCAATGTGGAAAACTAGAAGAAGCATGCTTTTCTGTTGTGTAATGGCATGCAAACCATGAAGTGAGAGTGATGGAAGTGTGAGCCAGTCCTTTGTGACATTTGTAACTCTGTTCTGTAAAGTCCCGTTTGTTTGCCTCTCTGCTCCGCTGGGGGAATCTTTGTTTCCTATTGTGGAATGCACCCATTTCTGACACTGAGCTCTCCATGGACAAAAGTTTGTGCTGAAGGAGCCACTTCCTGACCCCCTCTGATTCAGCTTGACACTTGCACTTTATTTCCCCGGAGCGGCAAACTGCTGGTGGTGTTACAACCTTCTTTGGCAGGGTTTGCACCAGATAATCATGTACACTTCACCTCTCAGCTGTCAGGGCACATATAAAAAACAACAACCAACTAACAAATTCAGTTAGAAACACAAAAGAATGAAAAACAATGAAATATACACATTGACTTTAACTACAGAAGCCCAGGAGGCGGCCAGATGTTTCATCCTCACATCCTCCTTGGCTGAGATCAGGAGGACTGGGAGACTTCCATCAGAGCTAAAGGCTAAACTCTTCCCATAAGACTTTACAGCCAAGGCTCCATAAATTTCACATACAAGGAATGCTGCATACTTTCTGCATTCTTTGACAGGAATTTATTGGGCAAATTAAGATAATTATGCAGATGTGTTTCAGCTGCAGAATGTGAGCTCTCCAAGTCTAAAATGGGACTTTGGGAAGGACAGCAAATTAAACACAGGAATTAATTTGAGTTCTGGAGAGCACTCAGCCTAGGGAAAAAAATCAGCCACCATCTTTATTGATGGAATTATAATTCAGACACTTAAAAAAAAAACAATGTTCACAATTCTGGACTCACAGAGAAGCTGCAGTGACACTGCAGTATACATGTGGGATTTTGCCCTACATACATGTGCTTGTGCAAATGTATGCATACATGTGTGCGTACCCCCCACATCTATATATAAAAGGCAGAAAAATGAGACCAAAACCCACTGTCACTCAAGACTAGTTTAGACTTCCTGAATCAATGAAAGTACTTGTCTTGTTAAGTTCTCTTTAATTAACTGAGGCTCCTCTAGCTCAGAAAAACAACTGGATTTATGCCTGGGCTGCTAAGGCTGGAAACTCCCACTAACAGCCTTGCATTGCACACCCAACATAAAGCTACCATATATACACTATCTTGAGTGTGCAACAGCTAATCCCACTAATAGTCAATATGGGAGTGGTTGAGCCACAGGAAATTTAATCCTCACTAACCTATAGAAACTTGTTGCTGCTGCTGCTGTCTCACTGTTGTTGGTGGCAGTGTCTGCTCTCCTTTCATGGGGGTATTGTGAGCAAGAATCTGAATGGTACGTATTGTTTGATTGCTCTTAATATGTCATTTGTTACCTTTCTTTCATTGATAACCCATCATTCCTCCAATGAGTTCAAAGTGGTGCTGAGAGCCATCCTCCTATTTTTGTCCTCACAAAAACCCTGGGAAAGAAGCTCGGTTGAGCAATGATCACTGACTGGCAGTCACCCAGTGACCTTTCCGACTGAGGAAATGTGAACCTGGGTCCTCCCGGTTCTAGTTAAACATAACACCCACTCTAACAGCCCTAGCTTTGACACTTCATGGTTGACTTAGGTCACCAGTGGCTACTTCTAAGCAGGTCAGCAAAGAAATGCAAAACTGGATAATTGGATACAGGCAGGGTTGAGCAACCTCAAGAGGTCTCCATGCCCATCCCTGGACCTTGGAGGACCACACCCACTCCTATCATGCTCCATTCTCTCAACCCCGTTTTTTCACATAAAAATGGGAGGGGTGTACTGAAAAAGTATCCTTGCACTCTCTGGTGCGCTTCTTTTAAAAATTAAAAAAAATGTGTTTCAGGGTATGGAGCCCTGTGGTGCAGAGGAAGCTCCCCAAAACATGGCCAGGGCAGAGGAAGATTTTTTTCTGCCAAACTTGGGTTTTTTTTGGGGGGGCAAATAACTTTGGGTGTTTGGGGAATGCTGTGATGGAGATGGATAGGGTGCTGGAAGGCTGTATTGGCATCCCTGGAATGCTGCATGCAAATGCCACATATTGTACACACCGGAGTGAAAGGAATCCTACCCTTTCATATCTTACCTGAGGGTTCTGGACAGGGAGTTCCTTTGTGCACCCAAAAGATCCACTGGCCAATTGCCCTGATAGGCCTTACAAGCACATGACATTCTCAGAACCTACTCAGCAGACCATCAGTCATAATGATAAGTGCAAAGCTCTGAGCAGTGGTTGAAAGCATGATTGGAAACACTAGTGTGTTGGTGCGGTTTTTTAAAAGTTAGATGTTGCTTGGAACCCATTACCTACAGTCTGTTGCAAGCACATCACTTTTAAATTGTTTGCTTTAGAACTCAGTGTAATATGTGTGTGTGTGCATATATGTATGTATGTATGTATGTATGTATGTATGTATGTATGTATGTATGTATGTATGTATGTATGTATGTATGTATGTATGTATGTATGTATGTGTGTGTGTGTGTGTATGTATGTATGTATGTATATGTGTATATGTGTATACGTGTATATGTGTGTATGTGTGTATGTGTGTATGTATATATATTTGTGTGTATATATATATTTGTGTGTATATGTATATGTATACATATACACACAGATATATGTATATATATAAAAATGCCACAATAGTCCAAATTTCTCAAAACATTGCTGAGTAACAAGTGGTACTTATTAATAATAATTGTGTGCAGTCAAGTCAATTGTGACTTAAGGCAACCTTTTCCAGGGACTCCCAGGTAGAGAATGCTGTACTCAGAACTGGTTTAACATTCCCTTCTTCTGAAGGCTCCCAGGGATGATGCAGCTTGCCCAAGGCCATACAAGCTGGCTCTTCTCCTAGGAGCCACAGTGGGGAATCAAACCCCTAACCTCAGACTCCAAAGCCAGAAAAATAAACCACTGAGCTATCCAGTCAGCTGTTACTCATTCTCCCCCCAAAGCTACCATATTAGTATTTATTTTCTTATTTTTTTCCAAAGAAGTAATACAGAATTGTTGCCCCTTTGCCACTCCAGAAAAGGAACACATTATAAGTAACGTATTTGTTACTTGATATAACACAAGTGAGCTGCCCATGTAGAGAGGCAGCAAGAGACACAGCATCCTAGCCCTCTACTTTGACAACTGGTGGCCTGCATAAAGAAGAAAACAAGGGAAGTGGCATTCACAATCATATTCTGCTGCAGGTCATCTAAGCTAATTCATCAAGTTTTGGCCCTTGATCCATCCTATTCACTTTGCCTTGTGCCCTCATTCCAGAATGTAAGAAGGCAACTACAGATTCAGAAATAGATCTTGCATGGGATGACGGAGGCCAATTCAATGTAGAAATGAAATGCTGGATGGCGACATACTTGACACAGGGTGCTAAGAGGAACAAAGTGCTCCACATCTGCATGTGCCAACAAGACATGCTTAGGGCAATAACAGAAGAGGGCACTGCGACCTTCACCCCCACACACTGGAGATAGGGCTGGGAAAAGGTTTCATGTCACCAAGAAGGCACAGATAGGAAGATATCAATCATTTACTCACAATGAAATACAGGAATGTATCACAGCGCTATGCCCTACAGTAAAAGGATCACTGGGACATATTAGGAGTTTCCCTTCCACAGTGCATCCTAGTCCTAACTCAGGAGCTGGTGAGTGCTCCAGTGTTGGAGGCATTCAGGAGAAAGCTGGACAGCCATCTGCCAGATTTTCTTTAATTTGGATTCTTGCACGGGACAGGGGGTGGGACTCGATGGCCTTACAGGCTCCTTCCAACTCCACAGTTCTCTGATGCTATGACTCCTCTGCCCAAGGTCCTGACTCAAGGCTCAGAAGTGGTAATTAAGTGCTTAACACTCTTAAGTGTTAAGCGATGCTTGACTCATCTTTTTGAGTCAAGTTCTTCTATTAGCTGCGTAGCCAGATGGCCTCTGTCCTTGCCATTCTCGGGGTATAATAGATAGGTAGTGGAAATGATGTGCAAGAGAAAATTCCACCCAGAGCTAGAAAGCAAATAAAATAAAATTGAATTACAAGTTTGAAAAATAAATTGCTAGCTTCGCCAAACAGGAGGCCCTTCTCCTGCCCTTTAAATGTTATAAAAGGAGACGCCATGGGGTTGCTGCATTACAAAACCTGAATGTGCCACAGTAAATTAAGAGAGAGGAATGCGAACACAAACACACAGGCACACACAAAAAGAGAGAGAGAGAGATCCTCTACACACGGAAAGCCACTTGCAGCAGTAGAGTGAGCTGTTAGGTGTCTGGCTGGAAGAGACAATTGAATTCACGTGGAGAGAAATGGCTGCTTAAAGGTCTGCCATAACTCTCATAGTTACACGGGGTGGACGATGACATTCAGAAGGTGATAGAAGCATCCCTAAGGTATTAGGAGAAACAAGCAGATGCAAAGCAGAAGCGAAATCTTTCTATTTTAGCTGGAAATATTCATTTTTTCAATTCATAATAATAATGACAAGCCGTCAAGTCAATTCCAATTCATGCTGACCCTTCCCGGGGTGTTCTACCTCTTCTTCTGGTAATGCTTTGGGATTGTGCAGCCTGCCCCAGGTGACAATAGTCAGGAACCAAACTCCTGACTTCTGGCTTTGGAACCAGGAATTCCCAGCCAGCATAGCCTACTACAGATTTGGTTTAGACAGAAACATCAAATAAAATATTTCATGTTCTTTTCACTCTTTTTTTGTGTGTAACCTATCACTTTCTATTCTGGCATAATTAAGCCGTTTGCTCCCTCATCTCAAGTCTATAACAGCTGGCAAGGCCGGGAG
This sequence comes from Pogona vitticeps, assembly GCF_051106095.1. Taxonomy (NCBI): domain Eukaryota; kingdom Metazoa; phylum Chordata; class Lepidosauria; order Squamata; family Agamidae; genus Pogona; species Pogona vitticeps. The sequence goes on from NC_135784.1 coordinate 132,852,570, forward strand.
AAAGGGAGAGAGTAAAGATGAGAGAATCTGGGGGGGGGGGCAGTTACACCCTCACAATACAGATTGGGGTTGGGAACATTGCATGGGGCTCCCTCTCACTCTATTTTTGAGAATGGTGAAAAGCTTTGAGTCATGAAGGGGCCTCTATTCAGACTGGATCAGCAAATGTTAAATATTAATCAGTGGAGTCCTGCTGTGATCCTATTTGCTCTTTCTTGTTCTTAAACCTTCTCAAAAGCATTCCCCATTATTTGGGATAATTGCTTTGTATAGCTCAGTCTGAGCTAAAAGTAGCATTGAACTGAGGCAAGCAAAGGGATCCACGAACACTTTCATCAGTGCTGAATGTTGCCCTTCTCCCATTTCGCCTATTCAAAAAATGTTTCTCTACTCAAAAAGTGTTCCTCTAAAATGGCATTATTTGTTCATCTTCTATTGGCCAAGAAGTCTCAAGAAACATTGCTTCCCCAGCAGACAAGCCTTGTTTGGTTGCAGGAGATTATGTAACATGGTTGCATCATCACCTTCGCTATATGAACCCTGCTTAGTTGACATAATTCTATGAGGAAGGAAAAAGGACCCTAATGCAGGGTGAATGCAGTGCAGAAGCACAATGAACACGGGAGTAAACTAGGGTTGCCAAGAAGATCTCATCCCACCCCACCCCAAAAAGATGATGTGTGTCACCCAAAAGGAGCATAGAAGAGGGCACTGATCTGCATAAAACTGTATATGCTAATTTGCAGTCACAGGTACAAAATTAAAGATCATTTTCAGAATTTAGAATTCCAGTGCATCTCTCAAGTACGGTTCTTCAATGTGGCTTGGACTGGGCAGCCCTTCAAACAGATGACACATTCAAAACGGAGGATGGTCCTCCAGTGGTCCGTCAAATGAAGGACTTCCTTCCCGAAAATAGGATATATGGCTACCATGTAGCAAAAAAGTATGAGAAAGGTAGTCTTTTTTTTGTGTGTGTGTGAGACAAGCCTTATGGGCAGAGGGGATAATTCAGGAGCCATGGAATTATTATTTCTTCCTAACAAAGTGAAACTGAGCAGACGTTTTGAACAGCCATGGTTATAAACTGGTGAGGATGAGGGGAACACAAGGGCTTTCCTGAAAATCCACTGTTCCCTTCCTTGAGAAAGAAAGCATCAGTTCTGGGCTAAACTAAATCACAGTTCCCCTTCCCTCAGCATCTAAGCATCATATGGCCAGTTGGCATAAATCATTGCCTGCCTGCCTGCCTTTGTAAGAGAGTGATGAAAGAGCATGAGATGGTGTCTGGATAGTGTTATTATATGATTTAATCACCAGGTGGCAGTAAGTCATTTCTGGGTGGAGTCAGGGTGATGTTTCCTGTTGCTGGTCTCTTTTTGTTAAGAGTGAGATGATAAAGTTCTCTTTTAACTTCCTTGACTACCAGGACTGGAACCAGTCTTTCCAACCAGCTACCTCTAACTCTGTGTCAGAGAAACATGCCTGCGAGGAACAACGAGACCTTCCATTCTTTTCAGCTGATGCTGCTACAACCAGCAGCATTAAAACAGCAGGAAGGGGTATATCTACACCACACAATTGTAACAGTTTGATGCCACTGTAATTTGCATGGTTCTAGCCTATGGAATTCTGTGATTTATTGTTTGGTGAGGTGCCGAGAAATTGGTGCACCTCCTGAACTACAGAGGCAGTGGAAGACAGAAGGGCCTGGCATGCTCTGGTCCATGGGGTCACGAAGAGTCAGACACAACTTAATGACTAAACAACAAACAACAACTGAACTATAGAGAAGATTAAGTGCGTCATCAAACTACCTATCCCATAATTCTTTAATGGTTGTTAAAATGCATAAGAAGATACTGCAACTAAACCAGATACACCACTAAACCAGTATTCAAATTATGGGACAAGGATAAGAAGTTACTGTAATGTAATACAGAATTTTATCCTTTACACTGGCTAATCAAAAGAAGGCACAATGGCCTTTGGATTTCTTTTCAAACCAGGAACATTTTAAAACTTGTTTTACATCTGTAGACCCACCTCTGGAGCTCTTTCAATGAGACGGTGATCTTCAGGCTATGGCCCAGGATGTAAAGGACAGCTAAAATATCTGCCCACTGGACCATCTCTCCCAGTGGCCCCCCTTTTAACACACGGGGACTGAAAACATCCCCCGATTCTTCTGTCAAGAAGCCAATGTGGATTAAAATCTAGAGGAGGAAAGAGAGAGAGAAGGAGGTGACTTTTTAACACTAGTTGTTACAAAGGTAGTCCTAGAACGAGCTGGAATTTTCAGCATGAATACATTACTGAAACAGCGACGTCTACGCTGGCTTGGGCACGTTGTGAGAATGGCTGATGGTCGGATTCCAAAGGATCTCCTATATGGAGAATTAGTGCAGGGAAATCGCCCCAGAGGGAGACCACAGCTGCGATACAAGGATATCTGCAAGCGGGATCTGAAGGCCTTAGGAATAGACCTCAACAGATGGGAAACTCTGACATCTGATCGTTCAGCCTGGAGGCAGGCAGTACATCACGGCCTCTCCCAATTTGAAGAGACCCTTGTCCAGCAGGCTGAGGCAAAGAGGAAGTCACAAAGGAAGCAAAACCAGGGAGCTGGACAGGGGACAGATTGGATTTGTCTTCAGTGTGGAAGAGATTGTAACTCTCGAATTGGCCTCCTCAGCCACACTAGACGCTGTTCCAAGTCCTCCATACAGAGCACGCTACCATAGTCTTTCGAGACTGAAGGATGCCTACTATAATGTTACAAAGGAGAAGGCTGTTGAGAATGCAATACAAACATTTGAAGGATGTACTGGAACATCTTACTCTGACAATAGAATTTGATTCACAAGCACAAGTGACTTGACTGTTTTACCTGTTTCTGATCCCTCTGCTTGCCTTCCAGCTTCTCTTCCAGTTTATGTGAGGCCCTTAACCACTGTGTGGCCAAGTGCCTAATCCTTTTCTTCATGAAGATCAAAGACTCCTTGCCACTGCCGATCAGCTCCAAGAGGTAGGAGAAGTCCCTCTGAAAAACCGCCTAGGAACACAGGAAGAAGAATAAGAAGAAACAATTGTGCTTCTCTGTTCATGCAAGACCCAAGTGGCCCTCACAGACTCACCATCCCAAGTTCTTTAGGCCTTTAGAGACCACATGGGCATCTTGCTTTTCTTTTCTATGTTGCTTGTGTGGCACTTGGGGCAAGCCTGAAAGTGTTTCTGGGCTTCAGCCATAAAAACTGAGCTTTAGATACAGTCTGGCAATATTTTCAGGACATCCTCAGAAACAAATTGTGAGACGGAGACCACATTTAATTTTTTATCTGAGGGCAATCTCAGTTGAACCTGCACCAAAATGTTACGGTGTGGTGCGTTCCTGTTAAGCTTTGCTCTCCTTTAGACGACTCCTTTTGATTTTCCCCTCACCCTTCCTTTTCCCTCTTCCCATCCTCAACAGACATGCCTTCTCCTTACTGGACTGTTGGGCAAACATTTATTTATTTCATCTGTTAGTGTACTTCCCAATTAGTGCCGGGCACTACTCTTGAGTGGTTCACATCACAGGAATACAAACAAAGTAATATCCAATAGCGGACCATCAAAATAAAAACAAATAATCAAATAAATCAAAAGTAAAGCAATATATCTGAGCACAAAAGCTAGGGAAACCCAAACGACAGCAAGACAGGAGTATAAATATAGCAAAACGTTAAAAGAGGTGGTCCTTAAAGACTCCTTTGAAGAGCCGCATTTTGAGCATTCTCTTGGAATATGAGAGGGAGAGATCAAGGGGCAGCTGTACTGGGAGTCCATTCCAAAGGGAAGGTGCCACCACTGAGAAGATCCAGTTCCTTGTAGGCGTCTTCCTGGCCTCTCCCAGTGTGGCAGCCTGTAAGAGCTTTGCCTGTGAGGGACAGATGGTGTGTGCTGATGTTCTTAGGCAAAGATGCTCTGATAAGTAGCAAGGTCCCAAACTGTGGGAAGTTTTGTAGGTAAGAACCTTGAACCTGGCCCTGCTTTAGCCATTGTCCCATTTGCACACATCAGTCGAGTTTGACATCAGAGGGCATGATCGTTCAATATGGCCAGTGGTTAATTATTTGCATGAGTTCTAACTTCTTGGCTTATTTTGCAGTTTATGTTTTGAAGCCCCTGAACTAATTCCTAACTTACTTCGACATTTCTGAGATCTTTGGCCTTTGTGGTGCTTATTAGCTCATTTTATCTTTAATCTAAGAAATTAAAGGACAGAAAAGAGAAGACTACAATTACATAAGCTTCATTTAGTTATACATTAGGAAGAAGACAGTTACAGGATCATTTCTAGGGTGACTGGAATGGGTTTATGCACGGTTTCAGTGCCATTGCTTATGCTCATGATAACTTTCCTAGGCATATTACCAGAATCTCAATAAAGGTTGCTTGCAGAGCTCAGAATAGCCTTCTATGTATTCCCATACATCCTCCTCTGTGCTCTCCATCAATCTTTAATAATACTCTTAGAACTGCAGAGGTAGAAGGGACTCTATTGATAATTAAGTCTAGCCCCTGTCAAGGAGGAGCAGTGGGGAATTGTGCTACCCACCTCTTCCTAAACCAATGAGCTATCCAGCAGTGAGGCCGATAGCACAGACTGCTGGGATCTACCTCCAGCATTTGAGAAAGTACAACTTGAGGAATGGAAAGCCTGAATTTTCTTTGTACTCTCTCCAGGCATTGGGCCAAACATAATGATGGGCTCACACTAGAAGAGTATGGCCACAAGGAGAGACTTCAGTGGATCATATGGTATGGACCTGATGGACCCTAATCTTCAGCCTCCTCACTTGCACAGAGCTTGAACCAGAGCACACCATTGTGAATTGGGATGGGAAGCCACGTCCTGAGACATGAGTACAGAGGCCATGCCCAGTCTTCACTGACCTGTTCCATCCTCAAACTCAGCAGTAATTTTCCTTCTATTGAAGGTTTTTACAAAGAGACTCTTACTCGACAGGAACAATGTATGGCCCGCAAGACCCTCTCACCTGCACCTGAGCTGGTGGCTTTGTGGAAGAAGTGGCTGCTGTCTGATTTCTCCATGGCAGCAGAGGGCAAAACCACTCAACTTCACTGAGGTAGATGAGGAATGAGCATTCTGTGCCGTCCACACCAAAAAATGCATAGCAGGGGTCTGACGTCCACCTGGCCCTCATCCACTGCAAGGCAAAGAAGATATGTCAGGCAAATTTTTTTAAAATGTAATAGCCAATGGAGGTCTTTTTCTTCATGAAATGAATACTATCAAGAGATCACAGCTTAAGAGTTCACTATATATTGAGAAGAGCTTAACATTTCTGATGGCTAAGTTTTGGATTTCATCACAGAATATGACATGGAATTGTAGGCAAGTTATTGTTTTAACTGTAAAAAGTTTGGCACAGTGACATTATGGCAAGACATTGCAATTACCGAATTTGGTGGGAAAGATCAGTGAAAAGGCAAGATTTCTCCAGATCATCATAGAAAAGTAAAGGTAAAGTTTCCCCTTGACAATTTTTGTCTAGTTGTGTTCGACTCTAGGGGGTGGTGCTCATCCCTGTTTCCAAGCCATAGAGCCAGCGTTTGTCCGAAGACAATCTTCCGTGGTCACATGGCCAGTGCGACTTAGACACGGAAGGCTGTTACCTTCCCACCGAGGTGGTCCCTATTTATCTACTCGCATTTGCATGCTTTCGAACTGCTAGGTTGGCGGGAACTGGGACAAGTGACAGGCGCTCACTCTGTCATGTGGATTCGATCTTACAGTTGAAGATCTACAGACCTGACAGCACAGAGGCTTCTGCGGTTTAACCCACAGCACCACCACGTCCCTCGATCATCATAGAAGCAAGTGGTAAAAGCAGAGTAATCAACAAATAGATTTCCAAATGAGTTGTCGTATTAGTCTCTGGATCCAAAAAAACAAACAGAAAAGAGGAGGGGAGACCCAGGGCACCTTAAAGACTAACCCATGTATCAGAACATGAGACTTTATGAACGAAAGCCCTGCTTCATCTGTACAAGAAATGAAATAGATAAAATTCTGATTAAAATTTGCTGTTGGCACTAACCTAACCTGGGTGTGGCAGGAGGGGGGGGGGAGAATCACCATGTATAAAGATCAGACTTCTATTATAAAGTACAGTATATACATGTGAAGCACATGAGACGGAATGCACAGCTAACATCTTAGCAATGTTTTATCTAAATTAAAGAGGAAATCTTGCTAAGAAGCTCAAATGGGCTCTATCAGTTCACCTCTCAAAAAGCTTATCTTGGTTATCCCTTGGTCAGCAGCAGCCCAAGCTGTGGAGGAAATAAAGAGTTTCAAAGCACTCATCAGGGTAAAATCAAGCTGGCTCAGTAAGTGTCAAAAACAGCAAGGGCGAGAGAGAGCCCTACAAACACTGGCATTTCTTAACTCAGAAAAGCAGAGCTAGCATCCCTCAGCAAAGGAGGCAAAAAAAAAAAATCAGCAAGGTTCTCAGAAGGTGATTTTGCATGCAAAGCAATAACCACTGGCTTCTCCGTGTAGATCTATCATCCTCAGTAATTGCCGGTGCCAGCCTCCACCAAACTTAACTACACAAACGAAGCCACTCAAGAGACAGCCCTCCACTCCCAATATGTAAAACACACCAATCATCCAGACAGGAGATCGAATTACTGCCTCCGACAATTAAATTACACTTAAAATTTAACCCAGCCATGGAAGGAAATGACAGAAAAAGACCACGCTGTAGCTGGGCAATCGGACTACTGCAAGGCTTATGTCTTGTTAATCTGGTGGTTAATATGTTTCGTCAAGTAGCTGGGTCAGGAGTCTGCAGCTTTAAATAATGGCTGACGTTTCTAGGGGAAGGAGTAATTAATTCATGTTCCTTTTACAATGAAAACAGGTGTGTAAGGAGACTAGAGAGTTCAACCCAAAGACACGCTCTGATCTAATGCCCTGTTCAAGTCAAGGCAATGTGCTGCTCTAAGCAAAATGTAGTGCAAAGAGGCAGCCTCAGGTTACAGTGCTTAGCTTATCCCCCAGGCTGGAGACAACCCTCCAGAGTAAGAAACAAGCAGGACAATCTATCCATTGGAACGTCTCTGCAATTGCTTGCATATGAATAATTGACACAGATGTAAATGCTACATTAGTGCATTAAGCATGCAAGCTGGGGCAACCAAGTTGCTACAGCTTTACACAAAGGAGACGCGTAACCTTACTCCTGCTGAGATGATGCTCGGCTCGGCTTTTAATAGCCCTAACTGGCTCCATTTCCTGATCTGTTGGAATGGAGGATGGGGAGGATGTTCAGGTTAATTAAGGGAATTAAGTATTCTCTTTTTCCATCTATATCTTCGCCGAGATAAAGATAGAATTCTTCTGTGTTACCATCTATTTTGTTAGGTTAAAAAGTGTCAGTTTCACCCCCAGATTGTAAATGTATGTTGTTCCTTGTTCTTTGAAGTTCGGAAACAATGGTACTATAAAGGCCCTTGCAAAAAAAAATCTTCAGCATTATGATTACTTCTTTGGTTGAACTGAAATGCCCCACCATGAATTTTGATCATAGATGGTAAAATTAGAGGTGGGGGTTGGTGGCATCACAGCACCTTCAAAGCAGAAGCAAAAGGAATCAAGCATATTGCTTTCTAGGTTATTGTATTTCATGCCATCTTGACGGCAGGTGACCAGTTTTTCCCCTCTCACTGAACCCTACTTCATTTTCTGCCCAAAATGCTTTTGAAATAATTTTCTACCCAGCCATAATTTCCAGGTATCAGAGAAATGAGCAGCATGTATATTACTTATTTGTCTATTCATTAAATTCCTATTCCATCTTTCTCCCTAACCAGACCCAAGTTGGCTTACAACATCACTTTTTTTGGGGGGAAAAACAGATGCAGTTTAAAAAATTCCATCGGGAATTACATTCTTAAAATGTAATCCAGTATTATTAGATTAAAATGTAATCTAGTATTAATCTAGAATTAAATAGATTATCACATTAAAACAGACACTAGATTAATGGTTTTACAAATATTTATCAAGGACAACAATAACAAGCAGAAGATCACCACCCACAATTGTGGATGGTCACAGAACAAAGGGAAGGCAATTAACCTTTAGAGAAAGTGTGAAGAAGAGTCAGCAACAGATGTCCGAGCCAGCGGAGCCTGAGGCAACGCCTTGAGAACTCTTTATTAACTTAGTACTATTAGATCGAATCCACGCGATGGAGTGAGTGCCCGTCGCTTGTCCCAGCTCCTGCCAAGCTAGCGGTTCGAAAGCATGCAAATGCAAGTAGATCAATAGGGACCACCTCGGTGGGAAGGTAACGGCGTTCCGTGTCTAAGTCACACTGGCCATGTGACCATGGAAGATTGTCTTTGGACAAAACGCTGGCTCTATGGATTGGAAAAGGGGATGAGCACCGCCCCCTAGAGTCGAATACGACTGGATAAAAATTGTCAAGGGGAACCTTTACCTTTACCTTATTACATAGAATGTTGTGAGAATTCAGATAGGACACTAGTTACCTAATCGCCACTAGGATTGGCTGGAGAAACCCTTTGATCTAATGCTCTACCTCTAAGCAAAAGGGCAGAATGAGGAGTCACCCTGCCCGCTGGGAGCCGCCGCTCCTGCCAGGAGTGTTTGCACGTCACTGAAACAGAATGCAGCTAACAACCTTGGGGTGAGTTTTCCCACACACAATTAAATGGCCCTACCTCCCTCATCGTCCCATTTGTGGCCAACGGTTTATCTAAATAAAAACGTATTTGCCTCTGCCAGCAGAAGGACAGCAGAGGGTGGGCTAAACTCACTTCCCTTGCAAGGAAGTGCCATAGCCTGTAAGCAGTCACCTTTCCCTTGTGCTCATCAGACATACATGTGAAGGTGGCAGAGAACAGCAAACATATCAAGGTGCTATACCTAACCAGCTTTTTAACTAGAAAAGTATGCAAACCTAAAAGTTCTTTTTTAAAAAAATACATATCTTGATTTCCACATCATTCATTCTGATCTCGGTGACTTACCTCCACTTTTCCAGAGCAGTCAGAATACTTGGGGTCCCTGGGCACCTCACATTGGTCCCGTCTGCCTTCTAGCGCTGTTGAGTAAAATAAACACAGGGTGTTTGTGTAAAATGGATGGTCGCTAGTTCAGAACTTGGCTTAAATTGCAAAAGGTACCTGGGATTAACTTTTTTTCCTCTCCAAAATGAATACCTTAGAATTAACACTATTGAAATAAGGAAATGGTATTGCCATTTGCAACTGTTTGCTGTCTTCATTCTGCCCATAAACTAGGTCATTTAGATCACCAGGGGTGGGGTGGGGGGAACAGCCTGGTCCCTTATGGATTTACCCGCAAACGTGGACTCTGACTCCATGAAACCACACTCACACTGACTTTGGGATCTTCTCCCTGCTCAAGAAGGCTCCAAGTCCTACCTAGATTTCTTTTTATTTCAAGGATGGATAACCGTACTCCCTTGACACATCACAACAGTCAACCTTCTGACCTCTAATTATAACAAATCAGGAACGCAGCTCTAGACTTTGTCCCAACCTGTTTTTTTTTAAAATGCAAGACTATTCCTACTAGCATGGTGGCTTTAAAAACCCTATACGAGTTAGAGTTTTCCAAAATGTTCTTTTTTTATTTTTTTCCAAAATGTTCTTAAGCTCTTATTTTTCTGTGTTCATATTTCATGCAATGAGTGACGGGGAATGCTTTACTGAATAATGAAATGACTACTTCCAAAATCTTGAGTATTTCCACTCCAAACCTGGCAAAGCTGTGGTCAGTTGATTTCAATTTGTGCAGAGCTGTCCAAAACATTTCATTTAAAAAAAAAATGCCTCTGGAGTCTTCTATGGGTCTGGAAAACTGCAGTTTCTTCACTAGACCACTGCACATAATGCTAGGTCTTGGGTGCACATAGGCCATGCAACGCCTGAGTTCAAATGGCCATGTCTCAATATATGTCTCTTTAAATGCGTTAAAGAAACAAGGTGTTTGTATGTGTGTGTTCATTTTTCAATGAAGGCATGCGCACACATTAATGAAAGCAAAACTCTATGCTGTACTCTTAATATTTCTGCTTCTCAGCTTGCAGGACATCTTAATGGTTGGCCCAAATTGTACCTCCAGCACTTGGCCATTGTGGGAGTTTGTGCCTAATGAGGCCTGTCTGTCTGAAGAATACTTGAAAGCCCTTCAAAATACAGACATTTTCAAATAGCAGCAGAAAATTGTGCTAGCAGTTCATTATATACAGAGCCATCCAGTGAAGAAAAACAACACCTAAAGGCACAAAAATCTTCTAGAGCAGCAACTCAAAAGTAAAACACAGAACTGGTTCTTTGAAATAACCAGTACTGTACAATGTCCATAGATTAAAAGGAAGTTTATTCACACTAGACGCAACTAGAAAAAACATTCAACGTTTAGCCACATCCATACCATTGTGGGAATCTCTGTTACTTCAGAAATCTTAGACTCTAACTCCACAAATCCTTTGCCATTAGCTGTGCTGGTTGAGGGTTCTGCCAGCTGAGGTCCAAAACCTTGGCGGCAACAGACTGTGAAGGTCTTGAGAACCCAGAAGCTTTTAAAGACATGGTTGTTTTTAACCACCCATCCCGCATAACTAACTGCTGGACTTAATTACACAAATCAAAGCCTAACCCTTTTGACATAATAATTCTTATATTTTGAAAACAATGCGGCAACAGTGATATATTTGTGTGAAACTGCCGTAAATATTTAGTGTGCCCTTCCCACACTTTCTGTAAAGAGGCAAACACTAAAAAACAATGGTCTTTTAAGCATTTGTTAATTGCAGCACAAAACTGAGGTAAACCACTGACTTCTCATATTGCATTGCATTGTAAGGAACAACTAGTTACAGCCATTACTGGAGGTGGCATAAAGAGGCTTTTCTTCAATTTTCAGCAGCCCGTGGTCCAAAGTGGGGGATAATCTCTCCCTTACCACGTCAGGGAGAGGCAGTGCCCCACCCCCACCTCCAGTGTGAAGATCACGGATGGCTTCTGAAATAAATTTAAGATTTCCTGTACAACCAGTTCTAAACTTGCCAAAAATGCTGGATAGCTCGGTCATTTAGTTGTCTGGTTGTAAAGCCAGAGGTTGGAAGTTTGATTCCCCACTGTGCCTCCCTGACAGAGGCTGGACTCGATCCATAGGGTGCCTTCCAGCTTGGCAGTCCTAACATTGTTGTTGCTGTTGATCTCTTTATTTGCATGACTTCTTAGAAGAAATACTATTCATACACATAAAGAACCGATGAAGACACATATATCCATCTCTGTTCTTTAACTCATTTACAGGGAAATGTACCCAGACTTGGCCATTTGAACTCAAGTGTCTGCACAGCTCACCTGCACCCAAGACTTAGCAGTATTGCTGAGCGTGATGTGCAGCATAGTGCTAACACTGCAGTGTTTTCTAGACTCACAAAAGACTTTTGCAGCTCTCATTTTGTTTTTTGTTTTTTTTTAAAAAATGTGTCTTTTTATTTATGTCTTTAATGTCCTTTTATCTTTGCGCCCGTCTGTATTTGAATTTTACTATTGCTAGCCTCCTTGAATGCTACATTTGCAGAAAAGTGGCATATAACAATATCCAAAATATTGCACAAAATATGCAATGAATGCATTTGTCGGGAACTAGAAGCTGGGGGCAGTGAATGCCAAAAACATCTCCTGCAATGTAAGTTAGAAAAGGTGTGCTTTGCTGAAGAGTCTGTGGCTTTCTAAAACCTGCTGCACTAGAACTCCTATCAGCCTCTGATCAACATTGCTAAAAGTAGGAGATGGTTGTAGTTGTAGTCGAATAACATCTCAAAAACTGTCCACCTCTCCTTTAGCCTTATGCCAATGACAGGTAACTCTGACTAGTGAAACAGGTACCTTTTCACAACTGTAATTAAATACCAGGTAGAGTGGCAGCATTTTACTCTTCTCGTCTGAAGGATACACATGAATGTAGAACAACTTGGTCTCATTTGGGTCCATCTGTATCATGGCCAGTCAATGACTGTTCTAGATGTGGGGGCTCTTGGACAAAATGTTCTCAGTGTCATATCCCTCCCTGAGTGGGTGCTTTCTTCCCCTTTTCCCACCACCACCCATCCACTTCCCTCTCCCTATGGGCCCAATCAGTGTCAGTCCTAGTGGTGTTGCATTGCCAAGGTTCACTACAGCTAATGCTCTGTGAAATTTTGATTATCAGGGATGATGGCCTAACCTGCCATCCCCTTTAGGCTCCCCTGTCCATTACAGAGTTAAACTTCAGACTTCCATCAGCAGCTGATGGAAAGAATGGATTTTCCCAGCAATCATATATTGATCAGAATTGTATTGCATAAGATTTGCATAACTTAATACAGTGAATTGCTGCTAATTAATGAGGCACTGGGGTTGGTCACATGCTTGATCATGCAATTAGGAAGTGCCACGGGCGGCTCATTGATTTGCTGCAATTAACCACAGAAAGTTACACAAACGTTGTAAGAACACTAGTAAGATTCTGGTCATTGTGAATTATCTTTCTTGTAATGCAAAATATGATGACTTGGATGTGAGTAATACAGTTAAGGTCACTTTGTATTACAAAACACCTCACCTCTACCAGCAAGATATCTCAGAGGGATGAAAAATGTTAGAACTGCAGGGATGAAGCTCAATGGGATGATGACTGTGGTGAAACCAGAGATTGGGAGTTTGATTCCTCATTGCGCCTCCTTGACAGGGGCTGGACTTGATGATCCATAGGATCCCTTCCAGCACAGAAGTTCTAAGATGATGATGATCATTAAAACTGCTAGAACTGCTTTGTTCCTACAGACAGAGCTTAGAGAAGTTAATTTGGAGTGGTGGCAAGACTATAACTCCTATAAATTCCTGTCTCAGCGCTGGGGAATAAACTTCTAGAAATACGGAGCTGCCTGTATTTTAAACTCTGGGGACTCTGTTCTGATAAATACACTGCCCTTCAACATTCACCACATCCCTAGTGTATATTTCCAGTGAAGAGACCAAAGAAACAATTTGTGTAAAAGTTACTGTTCATGTGAAAAAATGAAATGGAGCAATAGCAAGAAAGAGGCTGCAAACTCAAGAGGCTCGGGGGGCAGGTAGGGTGGCAGTGGCAATAGATCCCAAATACATTGGAGAATTCAGGAATTGCAGACCCTTGATGCCAGCCTTGCCACCCCACCTGCTGGAATAAAAAAAGTAACTTCTACTGCTCCCAAAGCAGTGTGGTCTGTGACATCGGCTAAGCCCCGTTTTCAGTTTTTATCCATTATTTATGCACTGGGAAAGTTAAAGTGAGGAAACTGGCAAGAGTGTTATGAACTATTTATAATGTGTTCCATTTGTTTTCATGAACAAATTGCTGAAACCAATGCAATTATTCATGTACTTAATGTTAAATAAGGCCTTTGCCACTCTGGTTCATTAGGAACCTCAGCTGCAGATTAAAGGCAGGCATTAAAAATGGATAAGAGGACAGAAATGGACAATATTATATTGACTTTCTCTTTGCACCTCTCTTCACTTCAGGGAGAAATGACAGCAAAAGCCATTTGGAAGAGTGAGCCGCAGCTGGACCAAGAAAGATGAGCGAGAAAGCCAATATTTAAAACCTGAGGGTCACACTTTGACAGCGTGGTAAGACAACCAGCCATAAAGTGCTTTTAATTCTCCAACATAATTACCATAATGAAATCCATTTGCAATCGCAAAGAACTAATTTTTGATTCAGGGAGGCAGAGGCCTAACTTTCAACATATAATGATAAGTTGCTTGAGAAACAGAAGGCTGATTAAGTGGCCAGGGTGTGAACCTCTAGTTTGGAAAGAGAAGAGGAACAATACTCATTGTGTGAAGTCAAGTGGATTCTGATTTGTGGCAGACGTTGCTAGGATCAAAGTATGCGGTGGTGGTTTATCATCCCCTCCTTCTCATGGCCCTCGGGGATGTGCAGCTTTTCCAAGGCCATGTGGGCCAGCTCTTCTCCGGCAAGGCACAGTGGGGAATCAAATTCCCGAGACCTCCAACTCACTAAAGTTATCCAGGCAGCCAGTGTAACAATAGTGAAGACCAATGTGGTCTGTGTCTATGTAGGTGAGGCGAAGCAGTTCTGAGAATACCAGCAGAGAACTCCAGCCACTGCCAGTTCACTTCAGTTTTCATAGAAAAAGAAATGGGTGGAGGAAAGCCACGCTGGGAGTGGTAAAGCATAAGCAGGGGCAAAGCTTTCAGCTGTGCCATGCCATGTAGGTGATTGGGCTGCCAAAGCAATTTCCCCTCGTATGCTGCTTAGCTAGGCAAATGGCAGGAGAGGAAAGGAAACTGTGATGACAGGAGGTTTGGACGTCCACTCCACAGAATCTCCATCCACTGCAATTCTGGAAATAGCTGAGTAGCAACAAAGAGAAAGTTCCCATGAGGAACACGGCTTCAAGTTGCTTTTCTATCAGAAAAAGGGGGGTGGGGAGGGCAACCTTTGGGATTTGGGAACCCAAACTACAAGACATTGGAAAAGACCAAGCTCCCTCCCCTGCAGTGTCCAGCTGCTGCCGCTACCTTCGGACCTGGCTTTGCAGTTGTGACTGATTATGGTGCTGCTGCTACTGACGCCTGATGCTCAAGTGCTGTGAACTTCTGCTTCCTCAGAATTGGACAGAGCCAGAGAAGGCCTCTGAGAAGGACCTTATTGCTGGTTGTGCTATGTTACAGGGGCCAAAGAGATTCATGACGGAGCACATTGACAATCGTCTGCTCTAGAAAGTGTCACAGTCAGAGAGGCTACAGATTTAGGAGACTAGATGAGAAATCTAATTACATCCTCTCCCAGAATATATTCACTGCTATTCTCAATTTAAAAGGCCGGTAGGAATGTGTGATATTAGAAGCAGGAGAGTGTGCAAGATTCTGGGGACAGCCACAGGGAAGGGAGTGAGAGAAGGACTTTGAAAGGGCAATGGGCAGCCTGTTCTTTGATTTTTTTTCTAAAACAGCACTTCGGTGAGCTTCCTTTTCTTTCACTTTCTGCCCTTTCTCTTCCCTGCCATTATTCCTCCTCTTGGATCTGAAATATGTAGTGCGGCAGCTATCGTACAGACTCTAACCAATGGCTTTGGAGCAACAAAATCAAGGAAGGTTCATTTCCAAGACTCTCTTTCTCTGGTGCCCCCTTTTCTTTCCCCATCTCCACTTGGAATGGCAACATGGGAAAGCCAGAGTGATCCTGAGAGATCCATATGTGCTGCTGCTCTCCCCTGCTAAATGCCTCCGGGCTCTTTGCTTCATCCTGAGTTGCCCCATAAATACATTGATATCCCTGAACTGGTTTGTATTTGCACATTTGTCCAAAGTATGTGCACATTCCTAGTAACCAGTAGCAACTCCCTGGACACCAATGGGGTTTTGAGTAAGACAGCCAATTTATGCAATAGATCCAAAACCCAAGAAGATGAATATTAGCAGAATAAGATTCAAATACAAAGTAAAATTTAGATTATACTGTAGCTAGTTCATAATCACCAAGGCCAGAAAGACATCACAGGTGGAAACTAAAAGAGTAGAATGGAATTTAAAAACATTATCTCTTATGTTTGGCAGGATTGTACAAAGCATAATAATCCAACATGATACCTCTGTCACTAACACTTTTAATGCAGGGTTCAAAGTTTGCTTGATCATCACATCTTTTGACCTGAAGAATCTATCCTTAACCCCAGGGGTTAGGGAGGATGAAGCTGGTTTGCTTACTGAGCCACTGACTGAAAGACATTCCACATGGTCATCTATTACATCACAGGCTCAAGGAAGCAAGCCTCAAATCAAAGGGTTCCAGTCCTTTTCTGAAAACTGGTGGCACTCTTACGTTTTCCATTTAGGAGGCTGTTCCGAAGAATCTGATCCACTTTCACGGCAATGTCTGAGACGTTCTGAGCAATTGCTTGGATCCTCTCCATGAGCCCAACTGCTGGATGGAACCTGGAAAGTAAGTAAACAGATACAAGGCATGATTCATCCTCGTCAGGGGTCCAAACTTATCAGAAGGAGCAAAGAGAGGTCTTTTCACCCTAAAACAACAGCTCTTCAAAACTGCAAAGCCAAGTGCCAAAGAGAACAAACAGTTCTGGAAGCCAGAGGGATGTTGGAAAGAGCTAGCGACAGGGAAAGCAGGCAAAGACTGATGGACCAAATTCTCCCAGCATTTTGTCAAAAGGGCTGCAAAAAGAATCTTGCTTTGAGAGAACCTACCAATGGCTTTTCTGAGTGACACACAAATGTGCCCTGTTTGTGACTGACTCCTACCCTCTAGAGCCGTGGTTCCCAACCTTGGATCCCCAGGTATTCTTGGACTAAAACTCCTAGAAATCTTGACCACTAGATGTGCTGGCCAGGATTTCTGGGAGTTGTAGTTCAAGAACATTTGGCGACCCAAAGTTGTGACCCATTGCTGTAGAGGGACAAACTTTCTCCGACTTTTGTTTCCTTCCCAAAGCAGAAACTGGCCACCTGCACCTTTCTAAGGTGACTTCACACATTAGATTTTTGTTTTGTTTTCTCAATGAACCCTTAAAGATATTTCAAACAGACATCGTGACTGCAGCAATTCTCTGCTTGCAATCATATGTATTGTGCAAAGATGCTCACCAGGAAGTGGTGTCTGGCAGCCTCAGCACAGCTCAATATACTGTGGGAGACCTGAGGGTGCTTCCATATAGTGAAAGCACCCTCAATGCAGTGGCCCTATTTGCCAAGACCCTGGGAATTTAACACTACATGTAACATGTTGCTTTCAGGGACAAAAAGGTTTAATTATGTCCTGTTTGCAAAACAACATAATGACGGATAATGTCCTTATTTTTCCACGTAATTAAGAACATTCATTAGTGGAGGGGGGCTAAAAATGATCTGATCATTTGGGTGATTTTTTTCCTTCAAACTTTAGGCCATCTTCTTGCCTTGTTAGCTTTTTTTAAAAGAAAGTAGAGTGGTGCCTCGCTAGAGAGTTACCCCGCATGACAGTTTTTTCACTAGACATTCCTATAGGGGAATTTCGCTGGACAATGTTTGGTCCCTGCTTCACAAACCGATTTTCGCTAGACGACAATTTTGACAGCTCCCTCCGTGCTTGCAAACAGGTGTTTTCGGGACCTAAGCTTCGCAAGACAGCGATTTAAACAGCCGATCGGCGGTTCGCAAAGCGGCTTTCCTATGGCCAATCTTCGCTAGACAATGACGATTCTTCCCCATTGGAACACATTAAAGAGATTTCAATGCACTCCAGTGGGGAAATGCTTTTCGCTAGACAATGATTTCGCTAAACAGTGATTTCAGTGGAACGGATTATCATCGTCTAGTGAGGCACCACTGTAATGGAAAATGAGCAGATAATTATAATTTTACTGCTTTAAACTTAAAACGTTGAGTTTAATTAACAAGTCAAAGGACAAATTACTTTAAGAAAGTGATTTTTCCAGTTGTGCACTTGCCAGCATCAAAAGAGAAGTGAAGGAAAAAAAGAAAAGGAAAGAAAAGAAAAAACCTAGTTTGTCCTTAAAGTGCAAGCCGCCGGGGATTGATATGCAGGACAGACACCACAAAGAGAAACTTAGCTGTGGAAAACAAGCAGCGCAGCCATGGCCTCCGAGTGCTCTCCTCAGGGGAGCGCAAGTTCTCAGATTAAACAAAACAAAACACCATTTTAACTGTCAAGGACAATATTCTGCTAGAAGAGATTCTAGCTATTTGAAGAATATATAAATCAACATAGTAAGCTATATACCTGTTGAATCCTTAAACTGTTCCCCCATTTCATTTCATTTCATTTTGTGCTACTAAAAATGACACTTGCATGAAGGGCACTTGGAGAGGTCAACCAAAGTAGCAAATTGCAAATTATCTAAATAAGAGGCCACGGTACCTATCACTAAATATCAAAATAAAAAAAAACTCTTTTTAAAAAGTATTGTGGGAAAAGGAGCAAAGAATCAGAACAGCTGTCCAGTTCAAAACATTTTTATGGATATACTGGAAATGTTAACTATTTTTGCACAAATTTGGTGCTGTGTGATTTTGGATGTGCCTACAAGGCAATTGACATGATTTGTAAAGTGTGGTGAGTCAAATGAACATCCTGAAGTGTTACTGCTTTTGTTGCTTTTACCTATGCCCCGCATTTAATTGAGGATAAATACTTATAAATTAAGGATATGCTGTAGTCCAGTACTGCATGGCACTTGCAAGACTGAGGCAGGCTTTTTTTAAATACCAAAATCTAAATAGCACTATGTGCATGCTCTCTCTCTCTCTCTCTCTCTCTCTCTCTCTCTCTCTCTCACACACACACACACACACACACACACACACACACACACACACACACACACACACACACACACACACACACACACACACACACACACCCCTACTACAAACTGAATAAAAGTGACCAATGTATTTATAAACATGTTGCTGAATGTTGGGTTTCTACCTACTCTTACTTTGTGTTAACTTATGGAGGGCTAACCTCCATACTCTTTTGTACCATACATTAATAGAAAATGTTGTATTACCCTTCCTTCTTTGGGCTATTTCTATTCTAGCAGCTATTAATAAGGGGGAGGGGAAATCAATTCCTTATTGGTGGGGGCAGTCTTGTTTTCATATTACAAATAAAGCAGGTTTAAACAGTGGGATGAAATAATTGACCAGAACTCAGAACCTTGCACAAGTGATATGAATCCCTCTGTCCTCCCTAACCCACTGTCTGAAGTATCCCTGTTAGAGATAAGGGTATTCATATTCATATAAGAATACGAATATCCCCATACAGCTGTACTTAACGAGGGTCCAGCCCTTGGGGCTGGACCATCCACTCACGCGTCTGGTGGCGCTGGCAGCCCCGCTTGTCTTTTTAATCGTTCCCAGAGTGCCAGTCTCTTCCTGCTTGGCTAACCACTCCAGGCAGGGGGAGGGAGGATGAGTCTCCCTGAACGGCTCCTGAGTTGCCAGCCAAGCAGGAAGACAGCAGTGCTCTGGGAGAGACTGGAGGAAGACAGCAGTGCTCTGGGAGAGATTGGAAGGATGAGCGGGGCCACCGCCACAGCTGGACATGTGAGTGGATGGTCCGGGCTCAGGGGCCGAACCTTCGTTCAGTCCAGCTGTGCAAGGATATTTGTATTTGTATACAAATACAAAAGCCCTTATTTCTACATTCAAGTACAAGGATACTTTTTTCTTCTTTTGGCTATGGTTACAGTCTGTTTGCATTCTTACTTGAAAATATTTCTTTTTTTTTTATTTTCACAGAAATATTATCTCATTCTTCTTGTTCTTGGAAAATTGAATTTAATTATGCACATCTTTTATTTATATGGCCTTTAAATTCTTCAGGAATATTATCTACATCAGTGGTTCTTAACCTTTGTTACTCGGATGTTTTTGAACTGCAACTCCCAGAAACCCCAGTCAGCACAGTTGGTGGTGAGGGCTTCTGGGAGTTGCAGTCCAAAACTCCTGAGTAACCCAAGGTTAAGAACCAGTGATCTACATTATATTTTGTATTGTAATTGTTTGAGTGTTCTTCTTTAGCTTTATTCTAATTTTTTATGTTAACAGTTCATGGTCTGTACCACAGTCCACGCCTGGTCTTGGTTTTGCAAAGGAAAAAGAGTTTTTCCATCATCTACTTCCAGTTACACAATCTATCTGATTTCTGAATTGGCTGTCTCTGGACACTGGCATGTACAATCATCAATGTGGTTGTGTGAAGCATATATTTGTATGAAACAAATTGATGGCTTCACAGGTTTCTGCAAATCATTCTCCTGTTTATATTCTACCTCCTAGGCCAAGCTATCCAATGGTTCTTGGTTCAGCTTCCTTTCTTCCTTTTTGTATTTTTGTGACCTTTGACTATCAACACACCCTCCTGTTGTGTGTGCAATCAGTTTCTTTCTAGACACTTCCATAAAACTTACAGTTTCTTCTTTTTCAGCATCTGTAGTTAGACAATAAACTTGGATGGTTATGTTGATAGGCTTTCTATGAAGTTTGGCTGATAGTATTCTGATTGGTCTTATTCAGTCAGACTTTACATTGTATCCCAAACTGTTTGTGCTACTTCTGGCCTCACTTTTAGAGTCGCACTGTTTCCAAAGTAAAACATTTTTATTTGACTGAAAATTTCCTATTTCAGTCCTCTTTAGTTTGGTCACACCAAGTATTTGAACATTGAAGTGAAACAAAATATTTCATATCTTATTTTATGATCCTGAGCTTGCCTTGATTCTTATTTCTCACATTACGTTTTCCAGCAAAATGGGACATGTTGCATTGGGCTCTGTCTTTGCACATCAGCAAGTAGAGAGCCTTTCAGCTTTAATCCAGCTGGTTTCACAGGTACAGCATTAATTGTACTTACCCTGAGATCTTCTCCAGTAGCTGGCTGAGTACCTTCCTACCTGGGAGTCTCACCTTCCAGAACAGTATCTTGTTTCATTCGGGATGGTTGCCTCATAGGATTTTTGAAGCGTAAAATATTCACAGGTGGTTTACTGTGGCCACTTGTGCAGTATTAACAAGATTTTTTTGAATGTCTATGAAATATCCTCTGCCAGCAATCCACTAACTGCCTTTCAAAAACTTTTCCACCCTCCTTACCAGGGGAACTACCACTTCTCTTCTGCCAATGTGACCATTCCTAAAGAAGGAGAATGTGTCTTAATCTCACCTTTGACCCTTCTGCCTTGAGTGACTCTGCTCAGGGCCCAGGCTCAATAACAGCATCTAGCCTCCTGATGGTATTTTCAATACCTGATGGTATTGGGCCCAGGCTCAATAACAGCTTCCCTGAGACACTCAAACCTCCTCACTATCCTAGGGTGTCAACGGTTATACAGCCCAGAAAGTTTGGTTGTTGTGGGGTTTTTTGGGCTCTTTGGCTGTGTTCTGAAGGCTGTTCTTCCTAACGTTTTTCCAGTCTCTATGGCAGGCATCTTCAGAGGACAGCACTCTGTGCTCTGGTGTAGTTGGCTTGGGAGTGCCGACCACAGAGACTGGCGAAACGTTAGGAAGAACAACCTTCAGAACACGGCCAAAGAGCCCGAAAAACCCACAACAACCATTAGATCCCAGCCATGAAAGCCTTTGCGAATAACCAGAAAGTTTGTTCCCCCCTCCCAGTTCTACAGAGCTCTCCACTGAAACCAATGGGCCTGAGCCATGCTGACAAGAGTGGGGTCCTGTATAAATTACACAGTTTGTTACTGGAAAGTAGTACAGTGGAGCAATTGAAGACAAACGGGGCTTGAGGCTGTGCTTCATATTATAACAGGGAGTCTGTATGGTCCAGTCTGCAATATGCTGGGTCTGCTATACAACTGGAATCTTGATTAGACTCTCAGCTCAGCTATCGCCTCCTGTACAAAATGCCACCTCTCCATTTTTTATTCCTCTCTAAAAACAGGTCCAATAATTGGGTACTTCGCAGAGTGGTTCTGCCAATGAAAGAGCTGAGCAATTTCAAAACACTTTGTGGATTGTGCATTGAATGATTAGTAATAACAGATTTCTTCTTGCACCCAGGAGTGGAAGCTGCTGATTCCTCTTCTCCACTCCTTCCAGGGCACCCCCCCCCCCAAGCATTACCAGAAACAGAGCAGGGAGTCATGTGTGTTCTGAGGAATAAAAGCAACAGACCCAGTGGAACACGCTGTCGGCATTATAGAAAGAACCTAATGGGGGAAGTATTATTCTGGACCCATTTCCTTTCACTCAATATTTTTTACTTCAATATAGCTATCCTGAAAGCAGAAGGCTCTGGATTCAATGCAAAAGGCTTTCAGAAAGTCTTCCATGTGGCAGTAGTGTAATTTTCTAAAGTGTTAGCGATTTTTAACATATAGTCTGACATGACTTCATTTGTCCATGAAAAAAAACACAGGCACGTAACAGAGAAAATGGCTCAACTCTTTCTGTACTGAAGCACAACTATATAGAATGTGTGCAAAGAAGGAGAATATGGAAGTGAGAAAGGGGGAATAGAATAATAGAATAATGAAGCTGGAAGAGGCCTATTTCCTGATTCAGGAATACAAAATCAAAGGATATCTGCCAGGTGGTTGTCTAAATTTCTCTTGAATGCCTCCAGTGTTGGAGCACTCACCACCTCTCGAGGTAACTGGATCCATTTTCATACTGCTCTAATAGTTAGGAAGTTTTTCCTGATATTCAAATAAAAACTGGCTTCCTGAGCTATGTTTCCTGTACTCTGGGATGATCAAGAACAGATCCTGCCCCTCCTCTGCATGATAGTCTTTCAAGTATTTGAAAAGTGCTATCATATCTCCCTTCAGTCTTCTTTTCTCAAGGCTAAACATATCTTGTTCTTTCAGTATTTCCTCATAAGGCTTTGTTTCCAGCCTTGTTGCCCTCCTCTGAACACGTTCCAGTTCGTCAGCATCCTTCTTGAAGTGTGGTGTCCAGAATGATTCTTACTTACAGGAACACTAGTATTGTAGGAAATGTGGAGGTGCAAGTGGTCATAATAGCCCCACATTCTGCAGCTCACTCGCTCACCTTCTGAGAGTCCAAAAATGCTGGAGGATCAGTACATATCCAAAAATGAGAAGCAGACCCTATTGTAAAGCTAATGGCTCATTCAAAATCTAACCATCTTCATAAATGTTATACTTCAACATCTTGCCACAGAAAACTGTTCCTCCAAAATGTCATTTTCTTCCCAGGAGCTATGCAGATTGCAGCTAAGCTCAGAAAGAACTGGGAAGCCAGAGGAGAGTGACAAAGTCCTGCTACCCTGAGTTTCAACCCTGTCAGCTCTGGCTCCTTTATACCACTGTGCTAGAATGTATACCTGCCTGGGTGTTAAGATCCTCAGGAGAAGCTTTCTTCTTGGTTCCATCGTCTTCACAGCTGTGTTCGGTGGGGACATGGGAGAGGGCCTTCTCTGTTGCTGCTCCCAGATTTTGGAACAGGGGGTATGCTCCCAGTTTTTGCTGCCCTCCTGCAAGCAGGTGAGGACCTTTCTCTTCATATGAGCTTTCCCTTCTTGACTGGCTGCCTGAATGGGATTGTTGCATCTTACTGCTTTGAATGTGTTTTTGGTTATTGATTTTGCTGTACATTTCTCCCTGGTATTTGTTTGATCCTTTTCAGTATATTTACTGTTTTAGTTTCAAATATTGTCTTGTAATGATGTAAGCTGCCTTAGGTCCTTTTTAAAAGAGAAAGGTGGGATATAAACAAGCAAACAAGCCAGTTAAAACATGATTATTTTGTCCCCTTTCTCCCTAGCATTTTTTTTTGGTACAGTTACTCTTGGAATGCGGACAAATTTTGTTCAGTAGCCTTTCAAACGACAAATTATGGATCCAGTAAAGTGTGGTACAGGACTAGTCCCCATACTGTTGGTTAAAGCCGTTTTGCTGCTCTTCTTAGAAATATATGGGTACCTGATTCAGCTAAAATTAAGGAATAATCTCTGGGAGTAAGGCATGGATTTCATGAAGCCTCCACCCTTTCCACCAGAGTAAGTAAAATGTGTAGAATCAGAAAATGTGGTTTCAGTAGAAGCAAACCAGAATAGCAATCCCTGATATAAATGCTAAAAACATGTCCTATATCAGTAGTTCCCAAACTTGGATTCCCAGGTATTTTTGGACTTTTGCACTAAAACTTTCAGAAACCTTGACCAATAGATGGGATGGCCAGGATTTCTGGGAGTTGTAATCCAAGAACATATGAGAACCCAAGGTTAGAAACTACTGTCCTGCATCATTTAGCAAGGACAAAATCATACATTATAATTCTGGCTCTTTTCCCACAATCATTCACATCTACATCTACTGCAGGAAAATATGAATGCAGCAAACCCACCTGTGTCATGCAGGCCCTTTCCACAGAGAATGAGGGGTGGCCCTGGCTTCCTACTGAGTGTACGTTCAGTGTAAAATCTGAGTTTGCTCTTGTGCTATCTCTATAAGGCCTCTCATAGAGAAGGAGAGTGTTGTTGGAAAGTACTCAGATGAAAGCATGCATCTTGAAAATCAACATATTTTGTTCACTTTAAACTCTAAAGCTACAAACCTCTAGGCACTTGGGGCTATTCCAGTTGGAGAATTTGCTGGGCTGAAAAGGAATCTGTTTCATGAAGTCTGACCAAGCTGGTGGTGTGACTACTGTCTTGACCACCAATTTTCCTGTTGATTTACTGTATAACATATTAATTGATTGATCTACTAATTCTAAATCTATTCCTAACTATATCAAGTAAACAATATACAATGAGATATAAAGAATGTGAATGTAAGTTGAGGGTTCAGAAAAGGACACAGAGAAAACTGCTGCAGTGCAGGCTTGCACCAGAGCACATTTTAGGAAATTTATAAGTGACTATGACCATATTTCAATTGGAAAGAACCACTGTGGAACAAAATACCTTCTGGTGTCGGTTTCTGCTTCTCATCCCAGCCCCCTCCTTTGAGAAACCCTTGGCAACTCCAATCAGGAGACACAGAATTCTGTGCCCCCACTACCCTTGCTGCCAGAGTGTCTTTAAGTTTCATTTCATTTCTCAAGAAATCAGTCCAGGATACCAGAGAAATAGGTTTCACTTTCATTTCATATAGCAAGCACAAAACTAGGCTTTTGCTTTCTAACCTAAAGGAGGAAATGGGACTCTGAATGTTAGAAATTATAGATATCTGGAACTATCAATTTCAGATTCAGATGTATTCAGAATAATCTGAATACAGCATTGTTTAGTGTATTCCAAATATTTCTGAATCCAAATGCACACCCCTAACCCAAACTTGTCTTTAAAAGTCTACTTCTTTTCTCGATACAAAATCTGCTTTCTCTTTAAGAAATCCATGTAACTGCTGGATCTTCTCTGTTTAAAAAAGAATCACCAGAGGCTCTCATCACAGAATCAAGTGCAAAGGAGAAATGATACAAAGCAATACTAAAAATAAAGAACAATGGAATGTCATGGGGAAAAACATCACATGCAGTGACATAAAGAGAGTATCACATAGACAGCAAGAATGATATTGATAATATGAGTAAACAAGCCATAGGAAAACAAATCCTCCACCTGGAAGAGTCATTAAATAGGCATAATTCCCACTGTACATGCTGCAACCTACCTCTGAGGGGAAATAGGTACCATTATGATGAGGCTGTTTTAATTAGGACACTAATGGGCAGAGCAGTGGTTGAAGACTCCCCAGTTGCATTGTCTGTATTTGTACATAAAATATATTTAAGTAAGGAACACTCAAGAACTGTGGTGTTTGTTCTCACATAGTCATATTTTCAGCAATAATGTTTTGAAATCAAGTGTAATCCTTGTTTGCTTTGCAGTGCACAAAATCCAATGGTGGGAAGAAAGCTCCTCCAGGCCAAGATAGACTCTGTAGAGACCAACCTGAGATGACTGCCTTTTAAAGCTTTTTCTGCATTGAAAAGAGGCATTGAAATAAAGAAAGATCTATGCACATATATGGGCATCTAATCAATCTTGCATTTGGAATAAAATCAGGCTCACTGTCAAGAACACACATTTTTCGCGAGGTAAATATTACTAGCTAACCCTCCCTGCCGCAGTCTCTCAAAGGGTGAATATTGCAGGAAATGTATTCTGTTTCCCTTTGTAACTAATTGTAAAACTTTGCTCCAACTTTCCAGATAGTACAGATGCAGGAAGATGTCGCTTCAAATGAGAAGAAAGGGCTGTCCTGGGTTAACTCAGGGGGAAAATGTGTTCTGATTCCAGGTCCCTTCTGTTTAAGTGTTATGTTTGTTCTTGAACAGATCAGTGAACCTGAAGGCTGGAATTTAAAGTACCTCAGTCCTCTAGGTTTTAAAAAACAACAACCCCGAAACAAAATTGCCTCTGGTTTTATGAACCTTCACAGTGCTAGCTTTTGATTTAAAGGCCGCTCTCTGGCAGCTACACAATCCACATCACACCCCTCCCCCTAACGTTGTATGGGTGGTTTACAGCTGCTAGATTTGCTCCTTCCTGCTACAGGAAGGAAGCTACACATCCGGATACTTGGAAATCAAACTGCCACCATCCCAAAACCATTCTATTTAAAATAAAGGGATGATATTCTACTGGGGAGAGAGGGGTTTTCCAAAGGAGCTGATGGGCTTTTCAAAACTGAGGGCCTGATCACACGAGCCAAAAGAACCCCAGTTCTATCAATTTTTTTCATACCTCTGTTGTACTGAATTACGGTCATGTGGTATATATATACCGGCGGTAACATTCCCACATGTTTTAACATTACAAATTCATTTCTTCCTGTTTGAACCACTACATCAGGCTACACTGCTCTTCATTTTGTATGGATTCATTTTCTCTGCTGTTTCTTGGGCAATCAGTCCCACCTTGTCCTTTTTTAAAAAAATTAGCAAAAGTGACACATGGGCAATGCATTAAGAGAGGTCCAAGCCTTCTCTCTTCCCCTTTTCCCTTCCCTTCTTTATGCACTTTACCCAACCCCTTTGCAAGGGTTTAAAAAAAGAGGAGAAACAGGAAATGCCTCTGCTCAAGCCCTCTTTCAAAGGGAGCAGGGAAGGCTGTCTCCTGCTGTTTTTGCCAGTGGGTTTTACTTGGCTTTCTAAAGGATCATTACAAGCTGATTTGCTGATGTATCTTCAAAAGAAAAATATTTTAAAAAGAGAATAAGCACAGTGGTCATTAAGTGGCCGCAGCACCCAGAAACCGAACCCCCTTGCAAAGGAAATAAATCAACAGTAACATTCACACAGGGTGAAATGGTAAGGAATGAAGTGATTTATCACCAGTACAAAATAAAACAACCTTCCTGGAGAGAGGGAAATAAACCAGAAATAAACCACTGGCCAGGAAAATGAGTTGATCATGGCCATGCATTGGGTGACTGGAAATTTATGAAACAATCTAAATAGGGTATAACTGGGGTTCATTTGGCTCATTTGATCAGGCCCTGATTACCAGGTGAGCAAAGGTTTGGAGTTTTCTTTTCCCATGAATGGCTACTGTACTTTGTTACTAATACGTTTTCAATTCCCACTTGAGTCAACTGTTTCCTAAGATTATTGTTGGTTTCAATTTCTGTATTTGACTTACATTTCTTCTTGTACATTAAAAACATATTTATTTATTAGCTGTGTAAAGTCCCAGTGCTCAGAAAAAAGGCAGGCTACACATCAAAGCAAGCAGCCAAACAACCAAGCCACAGACAGAAGATCCTAGATAGATAGATAGATAGATAGATAGATAGATAGATAGATAGATAGATAGATAGATAGATAGATAGATAGATAGATAGATAGATAGATAGACAGATAGACGGACGGACGGACGGACGGACGGACGGACGGACGGACTCCAAACTCACTCGTTTTCTTAGGGCTCCTGGCTTTTTGCCTTGAAACAGAGGAAACAAGCCTAAGAACCAAGAGGAGGACTCAACTACTGTGCCAACATCACACACAATGTCCGATAGAAATCCTGCTCTGTCTTCTTGCAGAGTACTTCTTTTGCTTGATTTTTATCCCATCTATTTCCTGGATAGGATTACTGTACAATCTTACAAAATATAGAGACTTCATGTCCAGCTACAAACCAGATAAGTAAGCTAGCTAAGTGGAAGGGAACTTGGCTATTA
Organism: Pogona vitticeps; assembly: GCF_051106095.1. NCBI lineage: Eukaryota > Metazoa > Chordata > Lepidosauria > Squamata > Agamidae > Pogona > Pogona vitticeps. The sequence continues at coordinate 132,880,340 of NC_135784.1, forward strand.
GTATTCTCATCAGTGTTAATTCAGATACAATCAGAATTGGCTTCTGGGGGAACATTTTATCTGGAAAATAGGTTACACTTCTAATGAGGCCTAATGGTCAAGATTCCCGGCTGGTACAAAATTGCTACAGCTCACTAAAAGGGTCCCTTTTGCTACAGATGGCAATCTGGTCTATTACTCACACAAAGGGTTTCACCAGTTCCATTAACTGTCAGCTCTTCCTTTATCAAAAAACATTAAGTTGGAAATGAATGTTTGGCTATTACGCTTAAATGCTCCTTTCATTTCATATGAGAATGTTGTGCCACATTAGCTCATCCACCAAAATGTGTGTGAAGTGTGCTCAGGATATGCTTTTTTGAGAGAGACTTCAGCGTGTGAGCCTGAGAAGTCACAGGAAATCTTCCTTTTGCTGTTTGGGAGCTGAATAAGACAGGGAGTCTGTGACACGTTTCTTTGCATTTGGTCATTCCGTTTTGAGAAATGCTATTTTTCGGACAAGTAATGGGACAAAAAAACCCCAGAGACTGGCATTCTTTGCCCTACTTAACCTTTCCCATGGATTAGGAGAAAATTATAGGCGCACTCAGCTTTGCTTGGATTAAACCCCTTTCACTTTTAGGTTTCAAAATGCTTTTACCCTTCCATCCCTACAGGTGTTATTTTCCTCCCCTCATGCACTACCCTTTGAGATCTTTCTCTCTCCTTACTTGCTCAGCCACTTTAGTGTTTTTTTTCCTCCCTTATAAAGCCAATTGCTTCCCTCCTCCACTTGCCCACTTTGGTATTCTCCGTATTCCCTTAATCCACTCATCCAAGTGACCTTTCTTTCCCCCACCCTGATGCTTTCTCTGTCTTTTATCAGGCATCAGGGGCTCTTCCTCCACCACCCCCATCTCTCTCTCTCTCTCTCTCTTTCTCTCTCACACACACATAGTTTGTCCTGTCATGCTGTTTTCTCCATCCTCCTCTAGAAGACCACTAACTAAAGCATATGCTGGTACTCATTGCAGGCTAGCAACACCTGCTTACCTAGTGACTGACTATAAGCAGAGATAAATTAGTTAAAATTCATCAGCTTAGAAAAGAAAATAGCCCAAAGGTGCTTCCCCTAGGGTATCCTTAATGTGTGTCCAAAGTTTCAGGTATCTAAGTGTCTTACTCTTTGAACTATGGCAGAGTATAGAGCTTCCAGTTTGGTATGGATTAGAAACCACTGATCATTGCCGTTCCTAAGAGCTTTTCCTTTCAGCCTCTTCTCTTTTATTCTTTTCTAAATCCCATTACTCTTTCTTTCTTTATCACTAGTACTTTCCCCTTCTACCCTAGTGCTCTGTCAGCACTTCTCTCTTCCCATTTACCGGGGTGCAGCTCAAACTCACTATCAATCTATCAATCTCTGTGCAGAGAGAATCATTAGAAGCTTCTCAGATATTCTGTGGAGAACTGAATCTCCTCGGCTTGCTTCCAGATTTGTCTTTTTTGGAAGATTAGGGGTGGCTGGTGCCTACAAATGGCATCTCAGGCTACACAGATATTTTAATTAACCAATGATTACTAAAAAGCAAAATAATCCAAAGATGCACACTTGACAAATCATTTCAGTATGCATGTCAAGTTTTATGTATTTAGGATTCATGGTTTTGGAGCTATGGCAGACACATGCATACACAGAGATATACATACAAATGCCTTTTATTATTGCAGATAGTAGGGAAGTGGCTACGTTGCAGAGATGTAGGCTTGAACTATATGTGATCTTATGTTGGGTAGCTCAGGGCTAAGCTACATGTTACGTTAAGCTCATTTTTAAGCAAGCATACTTAAGATGACTTCCTTCGTATTATTTATGCCCAGCATGAGCATTAGGAATGGGAGTTCCATTTTGAAACAAATGAGGGGGGAAACTCTGAAAGAGACTTCTTTTTTTCATTTTTGCACCCTTTCTCCATGTTCTGGGGAAAAAAGCCTCTTCACAAAGAATTGGTGAGTTTAAATGAAAGAGGGGTGAATGAAATCTTCCTACTTCTTTTGTTTCTCCTCTTTGGTTGGTCCCTTCTTTCACCTGGGGTCTGCAGCATCATTAGGGCTACATCAGCAGGCAGCCAGAAAGTCCAGAATGGGGGGGGGGAATTAAAAGGCCTTGATTGGTTGGACGTACCCAACAGGATTGCTTTCTTTGTTTCACTCACACCCTTTCAGGGGAAGAAGGCCAAGCCTCTTTTGCTACCAGACACTGTCTGCCCCTCAGTGGCCAACTTCCAGTTTCTTTCCACCGTTTGGAGACAAAGCCCTGCATGCTGCTCAAGCAGCTCATAGTGCCCAGGGTGAGAGCCCTGCTTTTCCCCCTTCCTCTCCTTGCTTTGCCACCACATGCTTCCCAGGTATACCCACTAGCCAGGACCATCTCTGACCATGATGCGCTTTGGAGAGGGGAAGGGAGGCAAAGCAAGAACTTGGTGACAGCAGAAGAGATAATGGACAAAACAAAAAATGAGAAGGAGCACAGCTCAGACAAGCTGAACCAGCAGGAAGAAGAGGCACCTGTCTAAGGGTGAGCAGTGGTGGTGGAGGAGTGGTGACAGGAGTGGCTATGCCGTGGCTCACCCACAGACTTTCCCTTGCAAACATGGGGGTGGCACACAAAACCTTTGCACAAAGTTTTTTGGGGAGATGGGGACAAGAAGGTCTATGTTGGATTGGGTCAGAAAAACAGAGAGATTTGGAGACTCCCCCGTCTCTAGGATCTATTGGGGTCTGGCTATATCTGCTTTGAGGCAGCAGGTTGTTTTCACAAGCTTTGTAGAGCTTTTTGGCCGCTGTTGGTTGTACAATTGTCTGATTTTGGAAAAGACCGATTCTTTGTTGCCTCACCTCTGCTTTTTAGTGGTAGCTTTTATGGATTTTTAAAGGAAGCAGAAAAATGAAAGGGGGGAAACAAAACAAGATGACCTAAAAGAGGCGGTTGCTCTCACGGCAAACAAAAGTACTGGTGCATGCAACAAATAAAAACTATAAAGGCACTCCATAAAGAAACCAAAATGAAAGTTTCCACCATGCACATCCTTATTTAAGCTTGATGGAGCAAATGATGGCCCTGATCATACTTGAGATCGGCCTCCCCATTCACATTTAGTTAATGACACAAAGTGCTTCTCTTTGCAGTGCTTGGCCAGGCAGTGTCTCCCTCTGGCCTGCTCCTAAGTAAATGGGTCCCAAGGGCAAACACTGTACGTACAGGCCAGGGAACCTGTAGCAATAGGCAGAGATGGTACAGAGTTTTACCAGCAGGTCAAGGAAGTCAAGCGTTGATTGAGAGAGATAAAGCCAAACACTCAAAAGTCAAGCCAGGCCACCAGTTCTAGAAAATCAGGGAGCATCCAAGAAGCACAGCAAAGCAGTCCAAAGTCAGCAAAGATCAGGATACAAAGAAGTCAGTGTCTGGAGCAAGCAGAGTTGTTGTCTCCAATAAAGTCCCAGCCACAGTGGAAGGACTGGCATAACTGAACAAAATCTGAAGAGACGAAGTCTCAAGACGTCAGGGAAAAGGGGTCGAGTATACTTTAAAAACTACCTAATGTGTTCCAGCCAAATGAATTTCTGGCCTTCTTCAGGGACAATAATTTAGCAATACGTAATGAAGAACTCCTTAAGTCTGGATTCCAGCTATACAAAACTAATAATCAGCTGTTTGGAAAACACGTTGAGCTGTTTCCAGAGTGCAACAAACCCATGTTTTTTTCAACATCCTGAGACTTTGGCTGCCCTCCATATTTGGTTCCCTTGGTTGTTTCCAGTTTCTTCTGGCTTTGGATAAAGCTGGGCTACTAGAGCCCCACTTAGAGCTCAGCAGCAAGCACTTGACCAGGTAGGAAAGAAGCACAACTGCAGGATTGGGCTCTTGCCTTGAGGAAAGAGCTTTCCCTCAAAGAGATGCTTACTCTTGAGGAGGGTTTTGTTCTTCCTCACTTGCTTTCTTCTGCCTCTCAGCAACCATCTCCCTCACCCCACCCAGTATTCTTTGAGAGGCAGGAAATCATTAGAGAGAGTAAAGGCTATTCAGACAGGGCTGCAGCAAATATATAGAAATTGTGTGCATGTGTGTGTGTGCCACATATGCCCCCTTCTCATATAGGAAGAGTGTGGAGTCTTATTTTAGCAGAACAGAGAATGTGCAGATGACGTTAAATCCTCCCTACACCTTTCTCCTAAGAAGGAGAGATGTTAGATCTAGAGTAAGACTTTAAAAGTACTGTAACAGACAGTAGCAGAAAGGGGTTCCTTCAGCTTCTACGATAGCTATTATTTCATTTACTTTGAAGTGTGACAAGTGAGCCCTACTGCATTTTTCCTCCTCCACCTCAGCAATTTTATACACACATACACAACTCCATCCTTTAATGCTTGGAACAAGCTCAGAAAGTTGTGAGGGACAGATCACATGGAGTCTGCAGTGTGAACCAGAATGATTATTTATGTAATCTATGTTATTCTCAAAAACATGCAGTACATAGTTTTTTCCCTTTTAACTGTCTATGTCTATGTTGAAACTGACTGAAGAGATTGCAAAACCACTTTCTATTATTATTTTTTAAATCATGAAGGATGAGTGAAGTGCCAGATGACCGGAGAAGAGCTAACGTTGTACTTAGTCTCAAAAAGGACAAAAAGAAGAAACCAGGGACCTACAGACCAGTCAACCTGACATCACACCAAGGAAAAATTCTCAGCAGATTATAAAACAATAACTCTGAGGTGGGGCTTGTCGCAAAGCAGGGAAGATAGTGTCTTTCAGATCTCTGAGAAGGTATCTCTTTCCATCAACCAGATAACAGGGGCTGAAATGCTCTACTGTGGGTGTCATCAGGAGAGATAACACCCCAGAAGAGATTGGGACCAAGTGAGAACAGATAGGTGGAGGATTCTGCTTGTCTTCTCCGAGAGTCTCAACAAGCTGTTATCTGGATTGAGCATCGGTTGCCATGTTGCAGACATGACATAATTTGTGAATACCCAGAGCTGTTGTTCCAGGGCTGGAGTAAAGAGGCTCAACAAAGATAAGAGTCTTTTTTTTTACAAGTCTTTTTTTTTTCATCTGAACTGGACAGGCATGCACAACAAATTAGACAAGATATACAAGCTTTAGACAAAAAAGTAGAGGACTTGGGAACTCAAGTGAATGAGAATCAGCAGAAAATCCTGAAAAACAGGAAAACCATATTGAAGCTAACAAAACAGTATGCAAAAAATAGGCTGGCTGAATTGGAATGCAATGAATGGGAGCAAGATTCAAAAATAATACAGCAAGGAAGAACTTTGACTTATCTGGAGACCAAAAAGGCCTCATATATACTATGCTTTCAAAACATAGAAGAGGAATGGGAAGAAGATTTAAGAGCAATTATAACACAATTATTCATTCCTGTTATAGGATTGGCTCCTGAAGAAATAGAACAGAATCTGGACAATGCATGGAGAATCTCAACTACTTATACAAGAAACAACCATAAAATGAGAGAGATTCATGTAAGATTTTTAAGGAGCTCTTTTAGAAATCAATTTTTGGCAATTTTAAAAGAGTAACAGCTGGTTTGGAAAGGTCAAGTTTACAAAATATTGAAGGATATTCCCTGGAGAGTCAGAAATAAAAGCGCAGATTATAAACAACAAACAGAATTTTTGACAAAAAAGCAGATCAGCTATAGATGGATCATCCCAGAAGGTGTGCAATTCCACTATCAAAGTCAGCAGTAATATATAAACACTACGCATAAAGCGTAGGAAAGTGACAAAGAATCCGAGCAGGAGGAGGAGGAGGAGGAGGAGGAAACCAAAGAGGCAAAGAATTCTAATGTACTAATTCTAAAGAAGTAGTACAGATTCAGACCAGATCTATAAGGAAGAGGGAGGACTACAGAAGTAGAAAGCAAGCAGGAAATGTCTAAAAATCAGTGGAGACTAATCTCTATTAACGTAAATGGATTGAACGCACCTGGAAAATGGAAAATAATATAGCATCAGATTAAGAAACTAAATTTGGACATTACATGCATACAAGAAACCTATTTTTTTTAAAAAAAAACTTGAAATATTTGAAAATGCCAAAATTAGGGAGGCTCTTCACTGCATCAGACAACAAAAAAAAAAAGAGAGGAGTGGCAACATTTATAAAGGAGGATCCGAAACCTAAACCAATTTTTGCATCACAAGATGGAAGAATATTGGTGGTAGTAATTCAAAGAGGGAAGAAAAAAACATTGATAGTGAATATTTATGCTCCAAATAAAAATCAAGATACTACAAAAGAACTACAAAAAGAATTGGCAGATAAAGAATACAAAGATATTTGCTGTGTAGGGGACTTCAATGCAGTTCTGGATAGAAAACTGGACACAAACATTCAAACATTAAGAAAAAGGGGGAAAGAAAAAGGACTATATTATCAAAAACCTTCCTGTCTATAGCAGAAGAGTTTCATTTGGTAGATGCATGGAGAACAACACATATAAAAGAGAAAGATTACACATTCTACTCAAATTTGCATAAGACATGGTCTAGAATAGATGCATGCTAGATTTCAATAAGCTGGATAAAAATGATGAAGACTATAGACACACTACCACGAACCTTTGCTGATCATAGTCCAGTTATTTCACGAATGAATATACAAAATAAAACATCATTCTGGAGAATGAACACTAGTCTTTTGCAAAATGAAGATTTTAAGAAAGAAGCGATGCAAGAAATGTCTTGGTTCTTTAAGGAAAATAAAACTTCATATGTACCAATGAGAGTAGTCTGGGATTTAGGAAAAGCAAAGCTAAGTGGGATAGTTATAAAGCATGCAGCAAGACAAAAAGGGAAAAAAATACAAAAATACAAAGAATTAGAGAAAAAACTCTTCCAGTTAGAAAAACAGTCACAACAAAATAGCTCAACTGGAAGACTAGTAGATAATATGAAATCAGTACAACATCAAATAAATCTATGGTGGATGTCAGAAATGGCAATGAAGATAAAACAAGCAAAACAAAATTTCTTTGAAAAAGCAAACAAACCAGATGGTTTGCCTATAGACTGAGAAAAGAACAAACAAAAAAACAAATTATAACCTTAAAGACCAGGAAGGAGAGACTAAATGCGAGCAGAAGGAAATCAAGGATTTCTATCAAGCGCTGTACAAAGAACCAGGGAAATCAATAATACAGTAAAGAGAATATCTACAGAACTTTCGGTTAAAGAAATTATCTAAAGAAAATAAAGAGGTCTTGAATTCCTCAGTTATGATGTGTGAAGTGGTGGAAGCTATTAGAAAACAAAAGAATAATATATCTCCATGAAGTGATGGAATATGGGCTGAATATTACAAGGATTTTGAAGAAGTTCTAGGTTTACCCTTTAAGGAATTAACAGAAGAAATGGAAATAGAAAAAAAATCACACTTCATGGAAAGAAGCAATAATTTCAGTGATGCAAAAAGAAGGTATAGATCAATCAGAAATCCAAAACTATAGACCAATTTCGTTATTGAATGTAGATTATAAAAAATTTGCATCAATATTAGCAAACAGATTGAAAAAAGTTTTGGTGCAGATTGTTCATCAGGACCAATTAGGATTCTTACCCAAAAGACAAATGAAAAACAATATCAGGATAGTATTGAATGTCTTGGAATACTATGAAGCCCACCCTGAAAAAACAGATGGCATTTATATTTTTCAGTGCAGAGAAGGCCTTTGACAATATGAACTGGAATTTTTTGTTGACACAGTTGCAATTAATCGAAACTGGAGAGAAGTTTATAGGAGAAATTAAAGTAATATATTCTAAACAAGAAGCAAGAATCAAAGTGAATGGAGAGCTGACAGAAACAATTCAAATTGAAAAAGGCACAAGGCAAGGATGCCTGCTGTTCCCCCTACTGTTTATTCTCATATTGGAAGTTCTGAACTAACAAATCAGAGAGGATAAGAGAATCAAAGGTTTAAAGGTTAAAGGAAAAGATTTCAAAATCCAAGCCTATGCTGATGATTTAGTAATAATCTTAGAAGAACCTATGATGTCAATAGAAACATTAGTAGAGACAATAACTGAAAATGGATATATGACAGGTCTTAAAATAAATAAACAAAAAACAAAAATTCTGATGAAAAATATTACAAAAGAAGAAAAAGAAGAATTACGAAAACACTCTGGATGTCAAGAAATGTGTAAGTTTAGGTACTCAGGAATTAATATTACAAAAAAAGCAAGTACATTAATAAAGGACAATTATATGGAAGTAATGAAAGAAATCAAAGTAGATTTGTAGAAATGGTCTAAATTCCAATTATCCCTAATGGGTAGAATAGCTGCTATAAAAATAAATATATCACCAAAGCTAGTTTTCATCTTTCAGACAATTCCAATATTATTAAAACAAGATTTAAAGAAGTTATGTCCCTTTACTTCACCACTAAAATTAGTGACCGAAATAAAAAATTTCCCAGCAAACTTGAAGGGTTTAGCTGACTTGTTTAAGGATAAAAAAGTTGCCAGATTGAAGGACTGGATGATTAAAGTGAGATTGAAAGATCAGATTATAGTTAAACTTCAAACTAATAAACTATCATGGTATTATTATATCCAATTAGATAGTTGGACAAATGAATGGTTGAAAACTAATGAGAAATGTAGAAAATGTACTAAGTACAAACAATTCCTATCATCATATGAAGACATGCAGAAAGATTCTTTGAGGAAGGGAGTAGTAAGTAGAATTTATAATTAAATTTTGGAACAAGAGGAAAAAGAGACAGAAACAGATGGTTTGAAATCAATTTGGGAAAATGATTTAAAGACTGAAATTAAAACAGAAGATTGGACAAAAATTTGGAAGATGAGAGTTTTAAGATGAATGTTGCTAAGAAAAAAGGAAGTTTTTTTAAAAAAATTAGTTTAAGGTGGTATATGACTCTGGTGAAATTGAATATAATAAATTCAGACTAGCTTAAGGTATGATGAAATGTGATTAAGAAATTGGCACATATTATCATATGGTGGGACTGTAAATGGATTCAGAAATTTTGAAAAATGATTTTTAAGGCAGTATGTGATATATTTGGAAAAGATATTGAATTCAATTCTAAAATTGCTTTGTTGTCAATTTTTCATAAGATAGAACTTTATTGCTCGAAGGAATTGATTTCCAATTTTATGACAAGTGCTAGAATATTAATAGCTAGATTCTGGAAAGATAAAATTGATATTAAATTAGAATATTGGTATAATGAAGTATGGGATATTGCGTTAAATGATAAACTGACTACTGAATTTAAGATGAAAAGAGGGGAAATAAGTTTAAATATTTTTATGCTATTTGGGGTAGATTTGTTGAATTTGTATTAATGAAAGGAAAGAGGAAATCCTCTAAACAACGTCAATACAATTTTGGAAAGGAGGTTCGTATTCAAAGTATTGTTCCAAAGGGCCCCGTGGGCATGGGGGAGCACTGTGGTTTAGACTGTATTAGTAAGTATTTTGTGTTTTTGTATTTGTTTTGTTTTGAAAATTCAAAAAATAAAGTAAAATAAAGAACTGAATAAGATAATGACCAAGTATGTTTGGGACGGGAAAAAACCAAGAATAAAACTTAAGGCTCTTCAGGACAATAAACAAAGAGGAGGGTTTGGCCTACCAGACTGGATGAATTATTACAGAGCAGTAGCTCTGTCCTGGGTGAGAGAATGGGTTATTCTACAAAATGGGAGACTTTTAAAAACTGAGGGGCATGATTTAAGGTTAGGCTGGCATGCATACCTATGGTACCAAGATGATAAGCAATGCAAAACATTTAATTTACATTTGATCAGGAAGACCGTTAAGGCACAACATTATAGAAAGATACCATTATGGGTAGCTCCATTAGAAGCATTCTCTGATCTGCAAAAACATCTCAAGGGACAGACGGGAGATATGCCGAGATATTAGATAATGATTTTAATCTAAAGAACAAAGATGAACTGGCAGAACAAGGTATTAGATTGGTGGTCGATAAACTTGTTGAAATCAAGATATGTAAAAGATAAAGCTACAGGGTTTCAGAAAGACAAAATACCTTTGGTTAAGGGGTTGCTGGACTCAGAGGAAAAATTGTTTAAAGGTTTATATAATACTTTAATGGAGCAAAAGAAATTGTGAAGGATTGCATGGTAAAATGGACTCAGAATATAGGTCATAATATAGAACTAAGTGCCTGGTCACAAATTTGGGAACAAAATATTAAAATGACTACAGTACATCTATAAATCTAAAAGAAAATATATACAAAATGTTTTATAGATGGTATGTAATACCAGAGAAATTAACAAAAATGTATAAAAATGTTTCTAATAAGTGTTGCAAATATGAAAAGAAAATAGGGAGTTTCTATCATATGTGGCGGATGTGCAGTAGGGCCAAGGACTTTTGGGAAATGATTCTTGAAATTATAGAGAAAATTTTAGGGGTTAAAATTGCTTTGACACCAGAAATTTACTTATTAAAAACAAGACTTCTTGACCTTACACCTGATAACGGCAGCTAGAATTGTATATGCCAGTAAGTGGAAGACTACAAAGGTGCTAACAAAGAAGGAATTTATTGAGAAGATTTTGGAACTAGCAGAAATGGATATTTTGACAGATACACTAAAAGATAGACTGGATAATAATAAATGGGAACCTCTTTATACCTGGATGAAATCTATACCAATTTAAGTAGAATAGATTAGATTAATATTATGTTTGAGAGTATAAGACAAGATTAAATGAATGGAACATATTGTAATAAATCACTTGGGTTGCAACGGATAGAAAAGTAGGAAAAAATACAATAAAATATTTATTAAATAAATAAAAGCAGTAACTCTGTAAGCACCTTGAAAACAATTCAGTGATAACTAGAAGCGAATATGGATTCGTCAAGAACGAACCTTGCCAGACTAATCTTATCTCACTGCAGGAGTGTGTGTGTGCGTGTGTGTGCACATGTGCGCATACACGTGCACACTCATTTCTTCAGCCCTCAAAAATGTGGAAAATATATCATGTGGCCCTCACAGTGAAAAGTTTGGAGACCCCTGATCTAAGAGTACAGGACACATAATAATGGGCTCAAGCTACAGGAAGACAGATTTATGATGAATACCAGGAAAAACTTCTTTAACTGTTAGAGCAGTATGACAGTGAAACCAATTGACTTGGGAGGTGATGAGCACTCTAATACTGGAGGCATTTAAGAGAAAATTGGACAACTACCTGTCAGATTTGCTTTGATTTGGATTCTCGCATTGAGCAGGGGATTGGACTTGATGGCCTAATAGTCCCCCTCCAATTGAATTATTCTATGATTCTATATCTATATCTGTTCTATGTCTATCTATCTAATTAGCTGAAGGTATTTTTAATTGGCTTTTTCAAAATCATCTCAGTAGCTGCTGTTATTAATCCCTTTCAATCAAAATAATTTTAAAAAATCACATTCAGTTACAATTCACAGAAATGTGAAATCCACTAGGGTCTCATAAACAATGCAGCCTAAGGTACTTCACCTGCTGAAATTATTCCCAGCCTGCCAGTACACCTTTCTGGTGCCTCAAGATGCCACCAGTAGTAAAGTATGAAATGTTGTTCGGTTTATAAACTCAGTCTATGGCAACAGTATAAATCCTACTGAAATGTTCTGAAGGTTTGCCAGCTATTGGAATTATAGTAAATTTTCATAGGTTCACTCAAATGATTTTTTTCCTTGGGACCTAAAAACATTTACTAACAAAAATACAGTACTTTTATTCCTGAACATCAATGTCGATTTTTCCTTTATTATTTTTAGATGTTTGTTTCCATGTCTTGCTTAAGATTCAGCTCACACTGTCATTTATAATACACCGAGTACAGTATTTGTCATACTTCAGAAACTCTGTGTAAAATACATCTTTCCCCATGGCAGGTAATTTTCACTCTGAGGTGACTGAGAGTTGGCTCCTTTTTCATGTCTCTTAAATATATATATTATATATCACACACAAACACACACATTTAATTCACCATTCTCCAAGCTTTGTCTCATGGCTCCTATTCTGCTATTCTGGCTCACTTATAACACTTTTATCTCCTTACAAGATGCTGTATCTTTATTGCCTGTTACAAAATGGACATTACAAAGAGATGAATCTTTTTCTCTTTGTGCATTGTCTCCGCAGTTTAAACCCTAAACACATTCTCAGCCTAATCTGGTATTCTCAGTAGTTCATTGTCAAAAGCAGTGACTTCAATGCATGACAAATACAAACAACAGAAAACAGGTATTTTTAAAAGAAATAACACGAGGGATGCAGTAAAATTTAAGTGTTATAACGTTATCATCCATCCACAGCTCCCAGACATCCCTTTATATAATGGGCAACATTTGCCTTGTTATTCAAGATAAGCAGCTTCCCTAAGAGTGAACTCTATCAATTTTACCAGGACTTCTGAACAGAAACATGCAGGATTACACTATTAGGCAAACTTGAAAAGGTTACTTTTTTAGAACCACAGTTTTCAAGATTCTACAGATGTCCTAGCTACCTATGCTAGCCGAGGGAGTCTAGACCAGTGGTTCTTAACGTGGGCGATAATGCCCCCCAGGGGGCGATTTCATTTTTCAGGGGGGTGGTAGAACGAAAAGGGGCAGCGTGGGGGCGCTGGAGCAGAAGGGGGGGCGGTAGGGGGGCACTGGAGCAAGCCAAACCTGCTAAGATGGCTGCAGCCTTTTTATAGTGTTCATGAATATATATTTGCCTCCAATCTTAATTTAGTTTCAGAGTTTTTGTCTTGAAATTTTTAGTTCCTGTATTGTGGTTTGTTTTTATGCCCTTTTTATATTTCTTTTTGCATCTTAAAATTCGCTTGCAACTAAATCATTAAATGTTACTTTTTTGGGGCATTTCATTTTCTTGGAATTGAATTTTGTTTTCAGGGGTCATTGGATTTAAGTGTCATAAATAAAATAAAATTAAAAATAAATAAATAAATAAATAAATAAATAAATAAATAAATAAATAAATAAATAAATAAATAAATAAATAAATAAATAAATAAGAAAGATATCATCACCACGGGGAGGGGGGCGATGATAACTCCCTCAATGGCTCAAGGGGGCATTTCTTTCAAAAAGGTTAAGAACCACTGGTCTAGACGGTGTGAGTTCTCGGAATGTGACAGCTCTGATTTTGTAGAAAATGCATCTGCTGCCATAGACTTTGTCTCCAGAATAAGTGAGATACCATTATGCCTGTCACATACAGCACTGATGGTACCTGTCTGTCATGGGTTTGGAGGGAAAGTTCCATCCTATGGGGAGTGGAAGGCGGGACATCAGGGGGGAGGAGCTGTACTGTATATATATATTTGGGGAAAGTCCATCGTAGGAGAGCTGACGTGGAGAAGTGGAGTTGGAGTCTGTGGGTCAGACTGGGTACAACTGTTCGTCAGATAGTACATACCTGATAGGTTCAGGTTTCTATCTAGGTAGCCAGAACTGATAGGTTCAGGGTCTGTGCGTTACCTTAAAGTGTTCCGTGGGAACCAATCTGTTGTATGTGTATGATTGGGACTATACCAAGTTCCAGTATCCTATTTACCTGATCCTTTTATTTACCCTGTTTGTTTTTTCAATAAACCTTGTTCTTTTGTTTATTAAAATCCATTCCTGGTCTGGGTGACTTGGTAGAGCGAATGGTTGGTGGCAGCATAACTACAGGGTGGGATACTCCAGTAGGTCTGGGGTTGCTACAATGCCGTATCCCAGAACCTTTAAAAGTTTCTGGGAATTGTGGGAGCTGTAGTCCAAAAAAGATCCATGCTGGCTAAATCAGTGGTCTCCAACCTTGGGCCTCCAGATGTTCTTGGACTTCAGCTCCCAGAAATACTGACCAGCAGAGGTGGTGGTGAAGGCTTCTGGGAGTTGTAGTCCAAGAACATCTGGAGGCCCAAGGTTGGGGACCACTGGGCTAAAAGATTCTGGCAGTTGTGGTCCAGAAAAATCACACTTTCATTCTTTGCTCTAAAACATCTGAAGGCACAAGTAACACAACAGCTGCTTGATCTGCTATGAGGCAGGGTATTATTGATTATCGGCCCTTTATTAGAGCTGTCATGGTGCACATGCTAAACATGGTTGCTTCAAAACATTCTGGGTAAAACAGCTATGACCTTCCCCTCAGTCTAATCTCTGTGAACTGCTCTGCTGTGAAATTATTGTGTGACCCAAAGGCCAATTTGAGAGTGACAATCCCTTCCACGATGAAGATAGATACAATCTGTCCCCTGTCCAGCTCCCTGATTTGGCTGGTTTTGGAACTGCCTCTTTGCCTTGGCCTGCTGAACAAGGGTCTCTTCAAAATGGGAGAGGCCATGATGCACTGCCTGCCTCCAGGCTGAACGCCCAGATGTCAAGATGTCAAGGTTTCCCATCTGTTGAGGCCCATTCCTAAGGCCTTCAGATCCTGCTTGCAGATATCATCGTATTGCAGCTGTGGTCTCCATCTGGGGTGCTTTCCCTGCACTAATTCTCCGTACAGGAAATCTTTTGGAATGCAACCATCAGCCATTCTCATGACAAGTGGAACACAAGTGCAACATCTAAAACTAATAGACACTAAATGTCTATGGCGGATCATGGCCCTAGGTGTTTTATGCTGCTCTTTTGACTTCTCCACATGTGCAAGGAGAGGTGTGGGAAAGGCATCCCCAACAGTTGAGAGTCCTGTTCCATAGTATAGGACTATGAGACAACTGTTGCATATACTGTAGCACTTTGTACTTTGGGGTGGCCTAATGACTGATGAAACTCCCTCCTTAAAAAGCTGCTGTCGTGTTATGAAGACACATGGTCGTGTGAAGGAATGCATGGAGATGTTCAGTCATCCCTTCAAACACACACCTAGGAAAACTCTTTGGTCACAGAGAATGTCATCCAGAATCAGGTGGGAATGCAGTGCCCTGCACTGTGAACAACTCTGCTTCTAGATTAAATGGAAGCAAGAGTGGTGATGAGCTGGAACAGCATTCATGTCTGCAGGTCCTTTGCAGCTCTGGTATTAACCTTTTCAGGTGCTGCCCAGGAGGAACAAGCACAGTCTACGAGTGCTCTCAAGCAGTGATCTGAGCCCAAACATCTGATTTTCTGCATCCACATGGAAGAGGGGGTAGAGCACGCCAAAGGGAAGCACAGTTGCATATCGTTCAGTTGTAGTCTCAGGATACAAGAAAAACTAACCTTTTTTGTGTGTCTAGTGGAAAGCATGCCCAATTTGGTTTCATGAATGAAGACCCAGTTTCCTTCATGGTCCGTAATGGACTGGTGGACTGTTCATGATGGGACATTTTCGAGGTCACTCATTCACAGGGCCAAGAATATTTTCTGGGTAGAAAAACCTTGCCCACAATTTTTTGTGACAAATGAACACCAGACAGAAACGAAGACATGTCATATAGGTTTTGTCAGCTTAATGACAAAAAAAGAGCAAAAGGCACAGTGTGCTGCTTATATACCTCCCCGTAGTGCTTAAAGCACTCTCTGAGTGGCTTGCAATTTAATTATGCAGGCAACACATTGACTCCCTGGCAAGCTGGGTACTCACTTTACTGTCCTCAGAAGGATGGAAGGCTGACTCAACCTTGAATCAGCTACCTGAGCCCAAGATCAAATTCAGGTCGTGAGCAAAGTCTTTGCCACAGTACCACAAGGCTAAACAAAGCACAAAGACACTTCACATGATGGTTGCAGCTCATCTCTTGATTTGATTATCAGAATCTAGCCCATCCTCCCTCAACCTGGCTGTAGAACACTCCAATGGATGATTTGGATTGCAAGTCTCCTTATCCACTAGGCATGCCCGTAGGGGTGATGACAGTTGTAGTCCAAGGGCAACAGGTGGAGGAAGCTCATCTAAGCACTGCTTCTCAAACTTTAACTCCTAATCCTATCTTTGTGAAAATGGCTGCAGCATGGAAAAAAGCACTAAAAGAGACCATTAAAATTAAACTCTAATTACACTAAACAGGCACATTCTCTTCACACACATCCATTTATTTTTTCCCCATAGGAAAAGCCAGTCACAAGATAAATCCACCAGTTCTATCAGTAGTTCTGCCCTTGCAAGAATCTCTGGACGCCACAGTTTTCATCCTAAATGGTCTGAGATACTGTGACAGGTTCTGGCTTCTGATGATCACAGCAGACAGCTTGCCGCCAAATATTAATGCAAAGAGAAGCTTCATTTGGGGGGAAAGAATCTATGATAAATAGTAGAGTCCGGCCCAAAATGAAATAAAGAGGAAGAAAAGTCAAAGAATTATCTCTCTGCAAGCAGGAAAGAAGATGAAGAAAAGAGATGATGGGGTTTGTGGGAATTACAGGATCAATCAAAAGTGTAAAAAGTATCATGGCCAAAGTGAGTTTCAAGAGGAAACCCAATATTATTTTTAGCTTGTCACATTAACTGCATCCCATAAGAACTGGTGTGGACCACAAGATTGGACTTTAACCTTCCACTGACGTTTCTCATCCAGTCACAAAATTGTTGAGTCTTAGGCACTGGTCACACGAGGGAAATGTTTCCTAGTTCTTCCAATATTTTCCATACCTCTGTTGTACCAAATCATGGTTTATATTTAGCTGTACTGATTTATTTCCTTCTATTTAAATCGGTGTGGCCAGCTACATCATGGTACTGGTTTATTTTCTGTCTTGCTTCAAGCGGGAATTTAAACCCTTGATTTATATATATTTTTACCAGGACTAATATATATTCACACACAGGAGGGAGGTGGAAATTAGAGGGAACTTCAATGTGAAAGGGGTTCCTATTTAGGAAAGTGTCCCTCTATTGCAGTGGTCCCCAACCTTGGGCCTCCAGATGTTCTTGAACTTCAACTCCCAGAAATCCTGGCCAGCAGAAGTGGTGATGAAGGCTTGTGGGAGCTGTAGTCCAAGAACATCTGGAGGCCCAAGGTTGAGGATCACTGCTCTATTGCACTGGCTGCTTCTGCAGAAATGCACTGCACACAATGGACTTGGGATATACCCGCAGCAGGACTGGTGATCACCCCCCCCCCATGACATTGGTATACCAACGTTTGAATGTATCTTCCCATAGGAAAAAAATATTACTCACCAGTAATGTAATGGCAGCCCCGGTGACATGCTTTTACCAATGTATTGATGTATTAGGCACACACACACAAAAATGTGCATGCTGCAATAATGGTGGCCAGCTTCCTGACTTTGATTCTTAAAAGAAGTGGGGCAGGTTGTGCACACAGGCAATCCCGGTAAAGAATGCACCGTTACAACAAAGGTACAGAACACAACCCTCCTGGAGATGAGGAAATGTTCTGCAGTTACACCACTGGCAGGAAAAATGTCTCAATTTTGTCTCTGGGTTGTGCGACCACAAAAAAGAAGAAGAAACTAATTGGGGGATAACAAGAGAACATTCCCCTCATGTGACCAGGGCCTTACTAGCAAAGTTGCTCATTCACAAGTTTTGGCTTTGTGTGCAAAGCAGAAGCAACAGCAGTGAGCTGCCAGAATTGTACAGAGGATGAAGGTTGGGGGGGGGCTGGATTTTATATGGGACAATTTTTGCATATATTTTTGCATGGTGCACATGATTGATGAATAATGTTCACATACTCTGAAGCATGATCTACTTTGGAACACAGTCTAGGCAAGAAATTAATAATGTCAATGCAATTCCACGGAAGCAGAAAATCTCTGCCTGGCAGCAGTCCAGACATCGATAAAGCCTGAGGTCTAGGCTTCAAGGGGATTGCAGTTAGGGTTTTAGTGCTCCATATTTAAACATGGAGAGACATGTTGAGCCTCCTGAGATGCTTACTCATGGCAGAACAATACCTCACATGCAACTGTTCAACAAAAAAGAATCCTGGGGCACATCACATATAAATAGGTTTTATTCTGTATATGTTGTTGTAGACTGCAGCCCACTTCATCAGATGGACAACTCTGTTGCAGTCCATGAAAGTTTATGCCAGATAACACTTGTGAGCCTTCTGGGTTCCGCAGGACTCTACGCTGAGTTTGTTCACTACAACTCATTACTTGGCCAGCCCTTCCCTGGAAACTGCTACAACTTGCACACATTCTTACATTATCCAGAGTAAAATCAATTAGGAGGAAATGGTAGGAGTTGAATCAGCCCCTGTTCTAACACAATGCATGTTTTTACACAGCCAGTGTTTTAACAAAAACAGTCCAATCACAGTCTATTTATAACGGAGGCACATGGGTGCCTTACAAAGGCAAAGAACATTTCAGTGACTGATGTACTGCGGGAACAGCTTTATTCATCCCACTTATGGAGACTACAGTGGTGCCTCACTTAACGATTACATTGTTAAACAATGAAACCACTTGACGATGAAGTTTTTGCGATCGCAAAATGATGTTATAATAGGGAAAAATCACCTAACAGGAACCGATTTTTCGCTAGACGACGATTTTAAAACAGCTGATCGGTGGCTCTAAAATGGCCGCCCACTGTGCAAAATGGCTCCCCGCTATGATTTAGGACAGATTCCTTGCTTTACAGGTACTGAAAATGGCCGCCCCTATGGAGGATCTTCGCTGGATGCTGAGGTATTTAGCCCATTGGAACGCACTGAACTGGTTTCAATGCATTTCAATGGGCTTTTTCATTTTGCTTGATGAGGATTTCGCTTAACAGCGATTTCAATGGAACGAATTATCCTTGTCAAGTGAGGCACCACTGTATAGCACAGTCTTCCCTGGAAAAGGGAAACCACTACAGTTTATCTGCCATTCAGGTGAGGTTATCTGGAAGTTGAGTCATGGCAACTGGACTTCTTTCTTATTAGGTTGAAATGTTCCAACTGGATGCATAGCGAAACATTTCAACCTAATAAGAAAGAAGTCCAGTTGCCATGACTCATCTTCCAGATGCCACTACCAGTCTGCTGTTTTAGAGGCATGGCTTTAACATGGGCTGTAACCTATTAGGCAGGTGAATTCATCATAGTTCGTCATACATTCACTACCACTTTTGCAGGGGGCACAGTTTTATAACCCAGTTTATTATTTGCACTCAGTTATTTAATTAACACAAAAATATTTTCATGACCATGGATATGTATGTAGATACAGTATTAAGCAGATTAGTGGATTTCAGTCTATTCCTTGCCAGTAAATAAAGAGTCCTGGTTGCTTGATGTATAACCCCTGAGAATTGCAGCAGAGAATCTTTATTTACCTGCCAGGGACAGACCAGATCGTATGACCAATAGAGACAGATGAAGTCAATAAAGTCCAGATGACAAAGTAAATGCCTGATCTGGGAACAACAGACGGGAACAGAACCTTGGATAGTTCCTTTTTTAACATTGTTGGCCGATACTCTCTCCTACTGAAATAATGGTGGGAAACTGTAGACCTTCAGATATTGCAGGTCTGCAACTCCCAGGATGCCCTACAATTGATTAGATTGGCTAAGCCTGCTGGACGTTGCAGTCCAACAGATTCTGGGGGACCATCACTGCCCACTCCTGTGCTGGAACAATTACAGAAGGATGTTGTCTCAGCAGGAAGACAATGCTAAATGAACCTTTATGTATACTGCCAGGATTTGTATCATACTTAGCTGTTCCCCAGCACAGCTGAATGGACTATTCGTTCATTCGTTCAAAATATTCTTAACCCGTATTCTCCTTAAAAAGGACCCAAGGTGGCTTACATCATTTAAAGCTAAAAACAGTTAACTATACAAATATTAAAAAGGAACAAACAAGTACCACACTAAGATCAGTAAACAAAAGCAACACCGAAAACACATTCAAAATAGTACGACAGAACAATCCACTTGAGAACCCCACTCAAGCAGCCAATCACTCAGGGAAAGCTTGCCTGAAGAGAAGGTCTTCACTTGTTCGCAGGATAGTAAAGATGGGGTCAGTCTATTGTCCTGTGGGATGGAGTTCCAAATTCTGGGAGCAGCAACAGAGAAGGCTGTCTCCTGTGTCTCCATCTGTGAGAGTGATGGGACTGAGAGATGAGCTTAAAACCCAGGTGGGAAGGAGATGATCTTTGAGACAGGCTGGACTCAAGCTGTTTAGGACTATATAGGCTAGAACCAGCACTTCGAATTGTGTCTGGAAAGGGAATGGCAGCCAGTGGAACTGTTGTAACAGTGGGATCCCCGCAGACAATTCCAGTTAACAGTCTGGCTGCAGCATTTTGCACCCAGTGAAGTTTCTGAACAAATTCCAAAGGCAGCCCCATGTAGAGCATATTACAGTAACCCAACTGGGATGTAACTAAGGCAGGTGTCACTGGCCAGATCAGACATTTCCAGGAATAGGTGTAGTTGGGGCCCTAGTTTTAACTGTGCAAAGTTTAACTCCTGACCACTGCCAAAACCTGGGCATCCAGGCTCAGAGATGAATCCAGAAGCACCCCCAAGCTGCACAGCTGTGTTTTCACAGGAAGTATAGCCCCTCCAGCACAGGCTGGATCCCTATTCCCTGACCTGCCCCTCAACTGACCAGGAGCACCTCTTTCCTTGTCTAGATTAAGTTTCAGTTTATTCATTCTCATCCAGGCTATTACTGACACCAGACACTAATCTAGAACCAAAACAGCTTCACTGCATGTAAGTGGAAGGGGGAAATGGAGTTGGGTGTTTTCCACATACTGGTGACACCAAACCCCAAAACTCTGGACAACCTCTCCCAGTGGTTTCGCACAGTTGTTAAATTGCATGCAGGATGCAAATGGAACACTGAGGGACACCACTGGCCAACAAACAGGGCCAACCTCTGACTTCACCTCTCCAGGAAGGACCAGTGCCTCCAAGTCCCATCCCAGAGAAATGGCCCAGAAGGATACCATTGGTTAATGGTATTGAAAGCTGCTGTGAGGGTCAGCAGAAGCAAGAGGGACACACTCCTCCTTGTCCAGTTCTTAGTGGTGGTCATCCACCAAGGTGATCATAACCAGTTCTGAAGCCAGACTGAAATGGATATAGATAATCGATCTCATCTAGAAGCTGGGAAGCCAATCCACTACACTGCCTTGCCCAAGAATGGAATACCAGAGGAGGCTGGTAATTATCCAGTACTGTGCGATTCAGGGAAGGCTTTTTCAGCAATGGTCCTACAACTGCCTCCTTGAAGCATGGTGATATCCGACCCTTCTGCAAGAATGCATTCATCACTCCTTGTATCCACTCAGCCAGTTCTCTGGCAGCTTTTATAAGCCAGAAAGGGCAAGGGTCCCGAAGACCTGTGGCAGCCATCACAGTCCTGTCCACATCATTGCGCTGCAAAAGCTGAAACATATCCATGAACACAGGACAAACAGGGGCCACAGTAACATTCACAGGACCTGTGTTAACTACAGCAGCCAGGTCAGACTGGGTCTGCGCAATTTTGCCTGCAAAGTGTCATGCAAATTCTTCACTGCAGGCTACAGTGTGGTCTGCTTTCTCTTCTTGTGGGCCTTTTCCCTATTCCAGAGGTCAACCATGGCTTTGACAGAATCTCCTGCCGAGGTGAAAAGAAATTCCCCAGGAACCATCAGGAAACCATTTTGAGTCATCAGCTTCCTGTGGTGGATCATCTTAATTGGCCTCCCACCCCTGCAGAGGCTCTGAGTTTCCACTGAGTCTAACGATTTGACCATGACAACAGTAATGATTTGTCCGTGACAATGAAACTGCAGAGAGCTTCTCCACACCCAGCTCCCCAACATTTACCCCAGTACAGAAAACCAGGTCTAAAGTGTGCCCTGAAGTATGGGTGAGGCCGGGTACCATTTGGGGCAGACCCATGATCGTCATGGAGGACATGAAGTCCTCAGTCACTCTTGACAAAGCTGCCTCAGCGTGGGCATTGGATTCCTCCAGCACAACGACCTGAGAGGACTCCCAGCATCACCCCTGAAACCAGCTGGGCTAGCTCAGAAAGGAAGACTTTTGAACAGTGGGGTGGAAGGTATACCAACAGGATCCCTATTATGTCCCAGGCTCCCACATTCAGACCTGGAAAACTAGAGGATGTGACACCTGGTGAGGAGAATGGAAGAATGATATACTCTTGCAACTCAACTTCCCTGCCTGACCATCCCCCCCCCCAGGTCCTGCTTCCTACTGCACAGGAAAAAAAAACTGGTGGACAAAAGTGAGTGAGATGGACATCCCTAGCCTCATCCAACCAAGTCTTTGTCATGCAAGCCAGGGCGGCATGCTCGTGCAGGATCAAGTCCTGGATGGCTGTTGCTTTCCCATTTACCAACCACTGACTGCACTTTCAAGCCAGGGGACCAGAAGCCAAGGATGTCCAAACTACTTAAATTTGGGAACCACTTAGAGGCAGCCAGTACCCTCTTGGCCTCCCCACTTCCATAATGCAGGAGCTGCTGTCCACCGCCGTATCTCCCCTTGCCTTATACAACGTTGGTGACTGCTTCCTGACTCTCCCGCACTACTCTCTCCCTCTCATGAAAACACACTCTCTGCAAGCAGACAAAGGCCCTGAGTTAAAAATTATTCCTCAGGTGCCTAGACAAGAACTAGCAGTAATTGGCAACAATATCAGAATAAAAACAGACTAGGGGAGGGAGTAATTTAGGGAAGGTTATGGTGTACAAAGCCTAGTGGGGACAGGGATATAAAACGTGGGTGGCAGCAAGGGTCATCCTAGAAGGTCTGCTGGAGATTCAGCACCCGCATCTCTCAACACATCAGTCCTCCTGCCGTGCCAAGTGCCCACCCAGTGTCACACTTGGCTCAACAGAGAGATGCCGCTGGCAAAGTGCCAGGCATAACAGACCTGCAGGAAGATGAGCCACAAGAACGGGAAGGGAGGGCAGGTGTTCCAGTTCACCAGCTCTTCTTCTTCCCCCAACAGAGGCATCCCCCAATTTTGCAGATTTAGTTCTTCTGCAAAATTGAAGAGAAGGAAGTTTTACTCAGCTTGCGAAACAGAGGGTGGTGGCTGGCCTGTGTTCTCTGGCTAGTGGGGATGGAGGAGTTGAATATGGAATTAACCATTGTTTACTTGAAAAACAGCCCAAAATCTGATCTTACTGGTGTTCATCACTTCATGCTGAAACATTCCAAACGTCAAGAGTCATGAGACCTGGGTTTTCTTCTTACTGGAGGCAATGTATGTGCACATGATCTGCAGCTGATCTTTGTACCACCACCACATACTACACTAAGCTTATTATGAACTGTATTGACTTTTCCGATGATCAGTTGCACACGTGTACATTGTCAATTGAGTGCTCTGGCCACCACGAGATCCCCTGCTGTGTGTGAGTTTTTTTTAATGCTTTGGATCAAGCAAGTTGTCTAAACCTGCTGTGCAAAGAGGAATATTTCTTTTTCATCTTCTTCTTTTTGTAATTACTCTTTGTATACATTGTGGTGAGAGCAGCACATGTCACCAAAATACAATTAATTAGGTCCTGTGCTTTTTGTTTATGAGTCGAAATCCAAAGAAACAAGACAAGACAAAAACATGTGGCACCTTAAAGACTAACTCTTGTATTGCAATGTGAGCTTTCATAAGAGCCCAGTCCTTTTCTGCTTTTATGGCTGCTTTTTTATTGGATCTCTGTTGTTTTATACTTCCTCAAAGAAGTGGCTGCTCTTGATGTCACAAGGCACCGAGAACACAGGACTGAAAGTAATGATCCAGGAAGACAATTTTATGTTTAAAAGCTTTGTCACAGATTAGGAGTGGGGGCAGTGAGGTGGGATAGTGCCTCTGTGCGATTTATCTAAAGATGGCCTTTCTTTGGCAATAACTTAGAAATGAACAGCACAAAGCTGGCAGGAGAATAAGTACAAGAACATCTCCCATTAAGTGCTACACTGTGAACCATTATATACAAGTGGGACATAGTCAGACTGTAAGTGGTACAGAAATGAGTGCTTAAAGCTTGTGGAAATTAACTGAAGTTCCGGAAGTGATGAAGTGTCAAGATTAATTGGCAACTAGCAGAATGTGCTCTTGGGAAGCCATCAAAACCGAAACAATTATATTTGAAGCTATGATAATACAGCTGTAGGAAGACAATCTAGATGTATGTAACTTATAGGGCAGTGCTCTTTTGCATGAACATAGTTCTATTTCCAGTATGTACTAATGCCAAACTGGACAACTTTAGAGACATGGCAGTCCTAATTATGAGCATCACTCAGGATTCTCCAGACACTAGGACTAGACTCCTAGGGACAGACTAAGAAGGGAGCAAGTGGGTCCTCTCCTCTCTGCTCTCGTTTTCTCTATGTGAAAAGCAATGCGTCTGCAGAGGAAATGTTCCTCTTCATGCTTAAGTTCTTCATGTGACCAAGGATTCTAGGAAAGGTACTTGCTTATTTGGACCATCTGTTGTTTTCACCTCAAATGCTGCAAAGTAACTTTACACCCATACACATTAAATATTCAGCATTAAAAAGCAGTGGAAGCCATCTAACATAGCTCAGCACTATAGCAGATATTTTCACAGAAGCATAGAAAAAGCATGGAGGGGGCTTATAAGGCCAAGGCCTCTAAGTTCAACCCCTTGCTCAGTGCAGAAATCCAAATATATATATTCTTCTTGAGTGCCTCCAGTGTCAGAGCACTCATCACTTCTTGAGGTAACTGGTTCCATTGTCATATTGATCTAACAGTTGGACAATGTTTCCTGATATTCAGCCAAAATCTGGCTTCCTGTAACTTGAGCCCATTATTATGTATCCTCCACTCTGGAATGGCTGAAAACAGATCCTGCCCCTCCACTGTATGACTACCTTTCAAGTACTTGATGAGTGCTATCCTATTTCCCCTCAGTTATCTTTTCTCAAGGCTAAACACACCCAGTTCTTTCAGTCTTTCCTCATAGGATTTGGTTTTCAGCCCCCTCTATCATCTTTGTTGCCCCCCTCTCAACTTGTTCCAGTTAGTCTGCATCTTTCTTAAAAGTATGGTCTCCAGAACCTGACACAGTACTCAATATGAGACCTAACCTTTTCCCATCTTCTTTCAATCATCACCTTTTTCAGCATCCAAACATAGGTCTTGAATTGCCTATACGTTCAGGAATAGAATAGGGCCACCCTCCCAAAAAAAGGTTGTTTTTTTGAAGACTTCTTAGCTAGACCATGGCACATTATTTCATATTAATTTTTTAAAAAAATATATTGCATATTTGACAAGGAAGTTGCTATACTATGATTTCCAGAATCTACAGAACTCTGAGAGAATGGGAGTGTCCCTTTTGATATAAACTGCATCTGAAAGAGGCACATTCCAGATTGTGTTGGGGGCAAAGAGTTCAGCTCACCTTCTCTACACTATGTTTTTGATTCTCCATCCTCCATACAGCTGCTAGGTATACTTTCAAACATCATTCAAACAGTGATGGAATGAGTTAACACAATGTCCACTTTTGTAGAGACAATGCGGAGGAACTCGAAAGCCCTTGTCACATCACATTGGAAATCCACCTTTCTGAGTCCATAATCCAGTCCAGATCTCTGGGCTTTTTCACTCTTTACTTTTGTTTGGTTGAAGCCAGGAAGAAAATCTCAAGTGCAAACATGACAAGCAGTTGTGAAAATGCATGAAGCACAGAGGTGAATTGGTCAGAGAGTCAAGACTGGTTGCAGCTCCCTGCCAAATACAGTGAGAAATTAAGTTTTTTTAAAACATGTAATGTGTGAAACAGCCCTTCATATGCTGTACAATGAGCATGTTATTTAAAATATATTGAAATTGACTGCAAACGACTCTTGTCAGGGTCTTGGCATAGCTAATGAGCCATGCACTCTTTGCTTCTCTCCTCCTACCCCATTATTCACACTGCAGTGATCATCATGCACTGGCCCAGAAGCCCCTTGATGCACTAGATTGCTGCCTTAGGATTGCTATCCCGTTTCAACCGAGGAGGTGGCTTCATCTGTGCATCGTGATTGCACAGGCATTCTGTAGAGCAGAGGTCCCCAACCCCTGGTCCGCGGCCCAGGGCCAGTCCGTGGCCTGAGCCAGATCGGGCTGCAGAGACAGACCTCCCTCCCCACCCCACCCCGCACACACTCACCCCTGCACAGCTGATTTGTGCATGCACACACACTCCAGCACACCTGTGCAAGCACAGCACCACTGTGCGTGTGCACAAGCGAGCGATCCTGCATAAGAGCTGTGCTGCTGTTTGCGCATGTGTGTGCTCTCTCGTTCATGCACGTGTGAGAGAGTGCTCATTTGCACATGAGCCCAGGGGTGCCCCACCTTCCCCAGCCAGTCTGTGGGTGAAAAAGGTTGGGGACCCCTGCTGTAGAACACCTTGAGATTTCATTCTCATTGTTCTTCGGGAGGTCCACTAATAATTGGAACTACTGAAAACTGATGGGGGGTTAGCACTTAAGAAATTGGAATCTCCTGCAAAAACAAAACAAAACAAAACAAAAACCCAATTTGGATCAAAGTGGTATTGCAGGCTGTTGTGTTCCAAAAGCCCAAATCAGCAAAACACGATGAGCCAGTATTATTAACTCAAAACATCAAAGGAGGTGCCCTTGGAATTCACACCATTTAATTGCTTGTTTACACCTGAATAACAGAAGAACTGAAACTTTTTGCAGTTTTCAAGAAAAAGGGAGCTAAGGGAGAGGGAGCTAAATCAGGGCATGGATGGTTTGAGTCATTTTATGTATCCTGGACAAAGTTGCTCCGTGTATGTATTCCCCACTGACCCAAATTACCAAATATCTGGGGAGGGAAGGTCTGACTTGAACTTTCCATTCTGAAGTTGGAAAAAAAATTACTTCTGAACCAATGCCCAAGCTGGATGGTGGATTCTTGGAAATGGAGTGCATAAACCCGGGTTCCCTTGATTGCCAGTGAAGGAACAGTTACTCAGAATGAATTTTGCTTTGCCTTTGCATTATGTCAATGTGCTGAGCTGCCTTACATGTTAATTATTAGGCTAAACAACTTTGTAACTAACTTCAGGAGCATTCACTGAAAACCGGTATAGAAAGTTCAGGAGAAAACAAACAAGTAAACAAACATACTTCTACACAAGAGTGAATGGGTGTGACTTCCCAGCCATTTCAGATACAGCCTTTCCCCACTTCTCCATCTGAAAGCTGCTCATCTACATGTTCTACATAGATGCAGTTCTCTATTCATCTCCCTGTAACTACAGAAAGTGCACTGAAAATTGTGTCAACCTGGTTTTGATTTCTCATAGAAATCAACTCACTGGTCCACAGAGGGTAACGTTCTGTTTTTCCTTCTCCGAGCCAAAGAATGGAAGAGGCCATGCCAGGCGGGCACGTGATGCAGGGGCAGGAGGTTCTCAGCAGAAAAACTGAGAATTAGGAAAATAAGAGATACCCAAAGCCTACCAGCAATCAATTGAATAGTCCCCCTGTTCTCTCCCTCAGACAAGTTGTGTAAGTACAAGCCAAATCAGACATATTTGTATGTTTCCAAAGTGTCCACAGGGAAGCGCAAACAGCTGTTGATTGCCCATGGGTCAAAAAATTAGAAATGGGTGGGGGAAAAAACTCTATCAGATGAAAAAGAGAATGTCCTTAGCTTTGGAAACCAACCATCCTTGCCTTTCCTGCTGCAAAGTCCTTGATTCAATTATTGATGTGTGACCTCAGCACCACCAATTTCAGATCCAAGGAAAAAGAGGGGCAGGAGCAAAGAGAAAGGATGGAAAGCCTAGAACAGAAGGTTCTCAGTTCAAGAAAGAATCAGTGGTCATTTTGCCCATTGCTCTTTTTGAAGTTTCCCTTTGTTCCTTTCTCACTGGCTGCCTTGAGGAGCCAATTCAAATTTTCTCCTGGTGACTGGGACAAGGGGGTGCAATAAGAAATAAAGCAGCACATTCTGTGACAAACCCAGACCTACTGGGATCTGCCACACGTTAACTAAGCTGCCACCAACCATTCCCTATAAGAAGTCACACAGACCAGGGATGGATTTTTAACAAATAAAAGAATAAGGTTTATTTAAATACAACACACAGGGAAAATAAAATGATCAGGTGAATAAGAAATAGTAACGTGGCTTAGTTTCACTCATACATACACACAGTTTGGTTCACACAGAACCCTTAACTTGAAGCACAGACCCTGAACCTATCAGTTCTGGCTAACCAACAGACACCTGAACCTATCAGGTTGGTACTCTGACACACAGTAGTACCCTGTCTGACACACAGACTCCCACACCAGCTTCTTCTTCCCAGCTGCTGCTTCGTCACATCCCAGCGTCTTCTGAACTTCACACACGCATCACATATATATACAGTACAGCCCCTCCTCCTGATGTCCCGCCTTCCACTCCCCATAGGATGGAACTTTCCCTCCAAACCCATGACAGACAGGTAACATCAGTGCTGTATGTAACACCTCCCCTCTTTATAAGTTGTTTTGTAGGGGGAAAGCTAAGGTGCTTTTCACCAAAAAACAACCTGGATAAAATACACAAAACAGTTATACATACAATATCATACTTACTTATACTTACATTCTAAGTTAACCATATCAATTAGGCATTTAAACATTTACCATATACATTACATCAATTTACCTTTATTCATACAAACCAAGTTCAAAAAACAGGTACATTTAACTTTTTGTCATCAATATATATACATAGTCCATGTTTCTTTCGCCGTCTTCATTCTTCAGGTCTTCTTGACAAGGCGTCAGCCACACAGTTCACTGACCCTCTGACCACCTTCACTTCAAAGTCATAGTCCTGTAGGTTTAAAGCCCACCTCATAAGTTTGCTATTGTGGGTTTTCATTGTCTTTAACCATTGCAGTGGTGAATGGTCAGTGCACAGAACAAAATGTCTTCCCCAGATGTAAGGCTTGGCCTTCTGGATCGCGTAGACTATGGCCAAACACTCCTTCTCCACGGTTGCCAAATGTCTCTCACCTTTCTGGAGTTTCCTACTCAGGTAGGACACTGGATGCTGGTCACCATTCTCATCCTCCTGGCACAGAACTGCTCCTACCCCGCTGTTAGACGCATCGGTGTAGATGATGAACTTCCGGTCGAAGTCTGGAGCACGCAGCACTGGATACTGGATGAGCGCCTCCTTCAACCTCTGGAACGCCGCCTCACAGTCGCTGGTCCACGGGATGCGGTCATCAGTCTTCTTCCTCGTCAGATCGGTCAGCGGAGCCGCAATCTCGCTAAACCTCGGGATGAACTTTCTGTAGTAGCCCACCAACCCAAGAAATGATTTGACTTTTTTCTTGGTGTTGGGTCTGGGCCAATCACGAACTGCTTCTAACTTAGCCTCTAGGGGTTTTATCACTCCCCCCCCTACCATGTGACCCAAGTATTTTACTTCTGGGCTACCCAGCTGCAGTTTGTTCCCTCTGCAAGGCCTAGGCCAAAGCACTTCCTCCCCTGGGTTTAAGTGCCTCTCCCTGGCGTTCTGGTCATCCCAAGCTTTCTTTCTGACCTTTTGAGCTTGCAGGGTCTCTGCTGCTAGCTCTAGGTTTCTCTTTAGGTCTTTCCTTAAAGAGTCTATATATGTCACAACGTCTTGTGGGTCATCCTGGGTGATCTGCTCCCAATTTTGTTTGATCAAATCAAGGGGCCCTTTCACCCTTCTCCCAAATAAAAGTTCAAATGGACTGAACCCGGTACTGGCTTGTGGCACTGATCGATAAGCAAACAAAAGGGATTGCAGCTTCTGGTCCCAATTGTTTGGATTCTCTGCCAAGTAAGCCCTAATCATGCGCATTAGAGTCCCATTGAACTTCTCAGTTAACCCATTACTTTCAGGATGATAGGCAGTAGTTTCCTTGTGCTTAATTCCACAGATTTGCCATAAGCGTTTCATGAGCTTTGATGTGAACGATGTGCCCAAATCTGTGATTATTTCTGAGGCAAATCCCATCCTGGACATATACCCCACCAAGGCATCTGCCACTGTGTTAGTTTCAATGTTAGTCAAGGGTATGGCTTCAGGGTACCTCGTGGCATGGTCCACAATGGTGAGAATGAACCTGTTCCCCCTCTTTGTGGCCTTGGGCAAAGGTCCCACAATATCCACCCCTATGCATTTGAACGGAGTGTCAATCACAGGCAAAGGGCACAACCTTGCTTTGGTCCTGTCACGGCTATTCCCCTGCCTTTGACACACATCACATTGTTTACAGAACTCCCTGATCTGCCTCCCTATGTCAGGCCAGTAAAAATTCTGTGTGATTCTCTGCTGTGTTTTGTTCACCCCTAAGTGTGCAGCAAACATGTCAGAGTGCCCCCTTTGTAAGATCATGGGGCGATACTTTTCAGGCACCACTAGCTGACTTCGGATCCCATCTCCCCCTTTTGAGATATTCCTCAGGGTCTCTCTATACAAAATCCCCTTTTTCTCTAGAAATCTCACTGGGGTTTCCGGTGTTAGCTGGGCATCTGTCACCTGTTCAAAACACTTTTGGAGAGTGGCGTCTGCCTTTTGCTCTTGTCCAAATCTGCTGTCTGTGGTTAAGGTTTCCACCACAGCTTCTGAACTCCCCCCACCTGCTTCCGTCTCTGGCTCATCATTACCCCCCTGAACTGTCTCCGTGGTGGCTTGTGAACGTGTAATCACTAGCACCCGTTTCACATGTTCAGCCAGGTCATTTCCCACGAGCACGGCTGCTGGCAGAGTCGATGAAATCGCTAGCCGCCAAACTCCCCTCCAGCCTTGAAAGTTCACAGGTACCTCCGCTACTGGCAGAGAGATCACCTGCCCCTCAATCCCTGCCACCTTCATGCTCTCATTTGGGATTACATACTCCCTAGGAATAATATCTGGATGGCACAGGGTCACCTGAGAACAAGTGTCCCGCAGCCCCCGATACTGACGGTCAAGTATTCCTACGTCCACCCCTGCTGTTTCAAACAACTGAGAATCTGTTCTCACCAGTAGGCAGCGCCTGACCTCCACAAGAGGACCATTTTCCTCAGCCTGATCAGCAGATGTAGCTGTTCCAGATTGAGTAGCCATGGCAACAGGCTCCCTCAGTGACAATGAGCCTTGCTCTTTCTGGACACAGAACACAGCTTTTGGCTTGGTCCCACTCGAATCCTGAGGCACAATTCCTTTTAGCTGCTTTAATTTCTCACACTCTGAGATTAGATGGCCCTTTCCCTGACAGAAGTAACATTTTCTGCTATATTTTGAGTCTTTCTCATCTTGTTTTGGTTTTCCCTCCAAAATCTGAGGTCTTGGTTTCATGTCTGAGGGCTTCCCTTCACCATGGGCCCCTCCCCCTTGCTGGTTTTTCCCTGGTCCCTGAGAGTACTTGCTGTAGGTTTCTTTGGGTTTACCTATCGCTTTCCCCTCACCCAAGGGCTTTCTTATTTGGGAAATAAAATCTGCGATCTCGGCTGCTTCTGCCACAGATTTTGGTTTCCTTTCCCTCACCTGGAATTTCAGTTCCCCATGCAGGACTGAATAGAACTGTTCCAGCGCTATCAAGTCTTTGAGCTGCTGAAAGGTCTCTGTCCCCTCCTGAGATAGCCATTTCTCT
This sequence comes from Pogona vitticeps, assembly GCF_051106095.1. Classification (NCBI taxonomy): domain Eukaryota; kingdom Metazoa; phylum Chordata; class Lepidosauria; order Squamata; family Agamidae; genus Pogona; species Pogona vitticeps. The sequence goes on from NC_135784.1 coordinate 132,911,930, forward strand.
AGCAGCCTCACCAATTGAGCCCCCACTTGGGTAAAAGTCTGCTCTGGTTTCTTTGTGAGGGACCTGAATCTTTGCCTCAGCTGTTCCGCATTTATCCCATGTCTTGCAAACACCAGTTTTTTAAACTCTGCAAAATCTCTCATCAGTTCCTGTGGCATCTCTGAATAAACCTCAGCCAGGCTACCACTGATTAAAGATCGCATGATGGTCATCTTCTCAGTTTCCCTCACTGAGAAGTCCACAAACGCTCTTTCCACTAAGGAAAAGAACACCTCAGGACAATCTCCCTTGTGGTACACAGGGAATTTCTTCAGGTCAGCTTTAGACAATTGGCCTCCCTCAGAATCCCTATTGTTATTATTGTTCTGGTTCATCATTTCCAATTTCCTTAATTCAAACGCCATCCTTTCTTTTTCCAGAGCAATTTTCTCTCTTTCCATTCTTTCTTCCCTCTCCATTCTCTCTCTCTCTCTCTCTAATTCAAATTGCCGTTGTTTCTCTCTTTCCCTTTGCTCCATTTCAAATTGCCTTTCCCTTTCTTCCCTTCTTTCTCTCTCTAATCTTTCCTCCATTTCCCTCACCCTCAGTTCATGCTGTTGGGCTAGGAGTATTTTTCTGAGTTCTGGGTTTTGCTCTCCTGTGCTGTCACCCTGCACTGAGCCAAATTCATCCTCAGAACCTTGGTCAACCTGGGGGTCTTTCACTTCACCCATTTCTGCCATTTGGCTTCGAGTCAAGGGCATAATCCCCCCCCAGCACAGGCTGCTTTAAAAAGTCAAGCCTCAAAATAAAACGACCACTTTTTTTTTCTTTTGCCTCAGAACCAGCTTTCCCTATAGATTGCTGCTGTCCTTCAGCACTACTTGCAACTGTAGCCAGCCGGAGTCCACCCCCCTCTGCTGGGCCTCTCAGCAGACAAGCTAGCTCACTGCTATTTCACAGTTTTGCCTCAGCTTTTTTCCCGCCAAAACCAGGTTACCTCAGAGCTCCCTAATCTAGCCCCCAATCTGAGGTTACACGTTCTTCTACTAGTGCACCCCCCCGTGAGGCACACCTAGAAGATTACCTACGCGCTCTCAGATTGTCCCTGACTAGACCCCCCTCGCTCTGGGCACTCTTGCCAAGGCTTTGCTGGACCACTGGACAACTGGACCAGTCGTATCCCACACGCTGGACACCAATCAATGTGACAAACCCAGACCTACTGGGATCTGCCACACGTTAACTAAGCTGCCACCAACCATTCCCTATAAGAAGTCACACAGACCAGGGATGGATTTTTAACAAATAAAAGAATAAGGTTTATTTAAATACAACACACAGGGAAAATAAAATGATCAGGTGAATAAGAAATAGTAACGTGGCTTAGTTTCACTCATACATACACACAGTTTGGTTCACACAGAACCCTTAACTTGAAGCACAGACCCTGAACCTATCAGTTCTGGCTAACCAACAGACACCTGAACCTATCAGGTTGGTACTCTGACACACAGTAGTACCCTGTCTGACACACAGACTCCCACACCAGCTTCTTCTTCCCAGCTGCTGCTTCGTCACATCCCAGCATCTTCTGAACTTCACACACGCATCACATATATATACAGTACAGCCCCTCCTCCTGATGTCCCGCCTTCCACTCCCCATAGGATGGAACTTTCCCTCCAAACCCATGACAGACAGGTAACATCAGTGCTGTATGTAACACATTCAACTCTGAAAATTGCTGCAAATGCGCTTCTGTCCTGCCTGTGCCATCCAGTCTATGGCTTCGACTTGCTGTTTGCCTTTTCCCATTCACAGATATAAGGTTTTTATAGAAAACCATAAGTCCACAAATACCACCATGGGCTCAGGCAAAGACGGGATCACTCAGAGATCATGGGGCAGGTTGGTCCCCTGATCTGTGGAGCCTTTATTCAGGCACGGGACAGATCAGGGCACCTCTGCACATCTCTGCTTAATACTCCACCATGCAAGTTATTTATCACGAACTTCATCATGGCTTAACTTCAGAGCAGCCTACAATTGCATTAAGGAGAAAACTCGCCTCTATCTTTTTCAAACATAGACGTGGCCCATTGAACTGGAACAAAGTCAACACCAAGCCAAACAGAACAAACACCCAACTGCTTATTGTGGATTAGCAAATGTTTCTGTTCTTTGGAAAAGGTAATAGTGAGCAGGGTTTTTCTGTGCTACAACTCCTGGAAGGAAAAGACAAGATAACTGGGAGAAAGCAGGAAACACCATAAATTCAAACTGCGCAGCCTACGGTAATAAGCAGTTTAGCGCCTTAGGGAATGTTTGGCAATCAACAATTCCCTTTTCATACTTTTTTCCTTGTCTGTCTGTACTCTGCTAAAACAGAAAGTCAGGCAACTTTTCAATCCTTATCAAAAGTTACTGGTGTTCTATATCTGCTGAATATCAAGACAGTATCTTTGTGGACAGCTCGCCTTTTCAAACCTTATCTGTGTGGACATGCATTTGTTATGCAGACAGATCAATACGCTTTGACTTGGTTACACAGAATGAAAGTGCATGGCCAAAAAATTTTTACACTGGTATATATTTTTTAAAGACTTGGCTCTTTAGGCAGGCCTTCCCTCCTGTGAATACTTTTACTTTTATTTAGTCTTTTGTCTATTTTTTCCATCTTGATCAATACTAATAGGTCAATTTAATGTATTCTTTTAACTGTTTTTAGGAATGATTTTATTGTGACCCACCCTGAGTAGACATAGTCTAGAATGGCGGGATAGAAATCTAATGAATAAAAAATAAATAAATAAAATGTGTGTGATCTATCATATTTTCACTGAACCCAAGGAAGGATCTGCTACCTCCTTACACAAGCACAAACTCTATTCATTCCAACAGGGCCACTTCTGGCTTGTGTAACAAGGACGTTAACACTCCACGATCTCCAGCAGGACACTGGCCCCTAGATCTACAGCCGACATCAGTTTCAACTAGGATATTTGATAGGGCACGGTTTTCAGGACAGCCACTTCACACCTGAGAGTATCTTTACATGGGTCAAGGAATTATATGTAACACCTGTCTTTCAGATATTGTTAGCTTATGCTTTATAGTAAAGAGCATCTGTATCTGATTTTCTGGATGTAACATGGAATTTTAACTGCAATCTCTCTCACACACGCATCTGAGTGATCAGGACTGACCCAAATTTTATACAGAGTGAGGCAACAACCTCCAGCGGCAAGAGAAAGGGGGGGGAGCAGTATTTGCTCCCATCTGTTGCAAGACAGAACTGTAAGTGTCACCTGCCCAGTCCTGATCTTGCCATCCTCAGGTGTGGCAGGGAATGTTTTTCAATTAAAGTCAGAGGCTACTTTACGAGATTGCTTATGAGATTGCATAAGCACAATTGCACAAGCAGTGGAAGACATTCTGACTATTACGGACAACTAATCCTCTGTTTACATAGTCATCAAAACTGCAAAAACTACTACCAAGTTTGTTCTTAAGTCCACTGTTTCTCCGGTACGACTTTGGTCAGATTCATCTAGCAACCCAATCAGCTCACCTTGTCCTTTGCCTCAAAGGGTAAAATTTCAGTGAGGTTTACTTCTGAATAATAGGGTTGCGCTGACATTCTTGCAACCATAAATGATGTTTTTAATGTGCCCACATGGGTTCTTCGGTAGAAAAACAGTGATCCTACAGCCTTTAAAAAGAGAAAGAGCTCTTCAAGACATGGAGAACAAGAATTAATTCGTTGCAAATACAATTAAGTGCCAATGAAAGTCAAACCAAAATGTATGCACTTCTGTTGCCACAGTAGTAGCTAGTGTCCACAAACACAAACATGAGAGAGAGAGAGACTAAAAAACCATTGACTTAATCTCAGATAAATCCAGTTTCTTTAAATTCCACTGACATAAATCAGGTCAAGATTGTGGTGAAGAAAGCCTAATTAAGTTTGACAAGGTTCAAGTAGCTTTCTCAGGAATGGAGCTATTGTCTACACTTAACCTAAATAAGCAAGTCAAATGTATTGTCTGAATACACGTGATACTTTGAAGAATGCAAGAATGAGTGAAAATGAGAGGAAGGAGGTTTCTTTTGACTAAAAGATTATGGTGTTAATTATTTTGGATATTAACTTTGTTCCATGACAATGCCCGACTCAAAAGAAACATTATTCCCATTGTTAACAATTGCACAGTCATCAGAAATTAATCATCCACATTCTCAACAGCTAGATCAAGTTCAAATCAAATCGAAATTCTACTAGAAAATGTGCAGTCAATCCATCATACAAATTAACTGATGTTTTTAGCCTTACTAGAAGCCACATGACACTTCCAGCCATTATTTTAAAGCTAACCTTATGTGTTGGTTATTATTTATTCTATGGTACCTACAGAATTTCTAATTCCAGTCACCCTGCCCCTGAGGGCTGAGATACAAAATATTATCCAAGAGGACACGCAGAGGCAAAAACTGAGTGGTCTTCCAGATTGATCGCTCCGCTGGGCGCATGGCTGCCATGGCGGGGACGCTTTGCTTACCCACTTGGAGATTGGCGTTGCAGACAATGACACTGTTTTCTCTGAGGGGAGGAGGGATGGAGCCTTTAAGGCTCAGCGTCTCTCCTGCCCGGCCTCTTTCTTTGATCGGCCGAGCAGGGAAAGGCGAGCCGCTCCGTCCGAGCACTTTCGTTTCCCCCGCATGTGGCTGCTGCAGGAAAATCGGATCTTCGGGGCTGCATGACCTGCGGTTTGGTTTCTTTCTCCTTGTCAAGGAGATGTATGGGGACCCCCCTCCTCCTTTGCCCTTGATTCAATTTGAATTAAATAAATAAATAAATAAATAAATAAATAAATAAATAAATAAATAAATAAATAAATAAATAAATAAATAAATAAATAAATAAATAAGCAAGCAGGCAGGCAGGCAGGCAGGCAGGCAGGCAGGCAGTGCTTAGTGCTAGGGGCTCTGAGTTCAAATCCTCACTGAGGCAGGAGAGCTCACTGGCTGCCTGGCACTGGTAAAGCCACTTTGGTTAGGGTGTGTGTTGGTGCAAGTTGCCTTGAAATAATTTTGGGGGGGGGGATTGGTTATCAGGCTGCTTGTGTCATTATGTTTTCGATATATAATTTATAAAAAAATTGTTGTGTTGGTTGGTAATAGTCTTTATTGTAGCTTGGAGACATATTGCTGCGCATATTCAGTTTGCTGTAATTTGTCTTGGACCTAATAATCATTAGGAGTTTGTATTTTCATTATTGTTATGCTTTATTTAGTAGGGACACACTGCCCCCTGTTGGTTCAATTGTAGTTATATGTAAAGTAATAATTACAGGATAATGATAATAATAAAAACTCCTTGATAGTTGGTGAACAGTAATACAGTACAAAAACAGTTTAAAGTTATTCAATAAATTGCAGTGTCCCAGCATGGGGCCAAAAAAAGGGGCAAAATTCAGGGAAAGGCAAGCAGCCTGCTAAGCGCAGGGTCGCTGCAAGACCACCCCCTGCACTCTCTTCATCAGAGGATGAAGACTGGCCAGACTATAGCCCTATTCTGGAGAAATTAAGTGAGTTAGAAAGGAAAGGGGTGATGGCTCAGGGTGCAGAGAGTACTGCTACACCTAGAAGGTCTCGTAGGGAGTCCAAGGTATGTAGAATAGCAGAGTTGTGGTGGTTGGGTGATGTAATGTTGCCATGCATTATTCTTTTAGAGAAGGAGTGTGCTAGTTCAGCAGGAACGTCTTTGGTGGAGGGAGGGAGCAGCAGCTTCACTCCACTCAGCATGGCACAGACGTAGGTGCAAGGCTTGATCTCCAGGAAGCCCAGAGTACTCAGAAGATGGAACCAGTTGAAGAGTTGTCAGGATGAAGGAATTCAGACCAACAGGCAGATTGAGGTTGATGGTGTTTTGGCAGGGCCTGTCCTTCAGGTGTCTGGGACCTCCTCCAATGCTGCAGTGCACATACTGTCAGCACCAGGTGGGTTTGCACCTACACCTAGCACAAAAAGAGTGGAAGGGATGTGGCCTTGGGGAGGGGAAGTTAGCCCTCCAGCAGTATCTCAGATGGCACACAGTTTAACAGCTAGTAGCAGTGATGTGATGCCACCTGCGGTGGGAGTGTCAATACCGGCTATGAAGCCCTGGACAGCCCCTTATCCCCAGAGGCCCTCACCCAGTCATGTGCCAGGGTTCTTTGAAGGTCTTTGTCAACCTAGTCACACAGTAATACCTAACACAGGATACAATTCTGTGCCTTGGAGTGCCCTTCCATACGGGGACCAATCTCTGCCTTTGGGTGATCACCTTCTCCCAGCTACTATAGAGAAGATTTGAAAAGAAAAATATATAGATGTATTTGACTTGCTGAACAGAGAGGTTGAAAAGGTTAAAAGGGACAAATAGGAGGATAGAGAGAAAGATAAATTCAAGAAAAAGAAGCCAGAGAGATGTTGTGCTAACTGGCTCTCAGGCTTTTTGATCTAGGCTGGAACAATAGTCAAGGCATACCCTTCAAGGGCTTTTGCTTTGATCCAGTACAGTGGTGCCTCACAAGATGACATTAATCTGTTCCACAGTTAATGCCATCCAGCGAAAATGTCGTCCAACGAGGCACAGTTTTCCATAGGAAGGCATTGAAATTTAATTGATGCTTTCCTATGGAAAAAAAGTCCAAAAAATTACTTACCTCAGAACAGCAGGAAAAAGAGCGTGAAACAGCTCAGAGCCAGCACCCAGCAGGGAGCCGCCAGCCATTTTCTGCTCTTCTCTGCTCCAGCCCCTCCCCCTCCCCACCTCACAGCTGATCAGCACTGGTCTTAGAAGCTTACCCAGGTAAACAGGCAGTGGAAATGCACTGGGGAAGCCTCTGAAACCTGTGCTTTGCTGGGGTGGGGGTGGATGGGGTGGGAGGTATGGCAGGGGCAGGCCTACCACCACCCCCGCACCCCGCCACACACCCCACACCCCTGCAGGCAAAGTGTGGCTTTCAGAGGTGCATTTTCACTGCTGAACAAGCCCCAGGAGGCTTCTGAAAGCAGTGCCTGGCTGTGGGGGGCTGTGGGGGGCACGGGGGTGGTGGGCCTGCCCCTGCCACACCCCCACCCACACCCACCCCAGCAAAGCGCAGCGTTCAGAGGTGCATTTCCACTGCTGAACAAGCCCCAGGTGGCTTCTGAAAGCGGCGCTTTGCTGAGGTGGGGGTGGGTTGATGGTGGTAGGGGCAGGCTCACCCCCACCCCCACACACACCCACAGCAAAGCATCACTTTCAGAAGCCTCCTGTGGCTTGTTCACCAGTGGAAATGCACCTCTGAAAGCTGCACTTTGCCTGCAGGGGGGCGTGGGCGTGGGGGGGTGGCGGGTCTGGAAAGACCTTGGCCTATGACAGTTGATCATTTGCAACATTTTGGAATTTGTTTTCACCGTAAAGGTTCGGCTCCTCGCGCAATTCCAGGAAAAATGTCTGCCCTGGCATTTTATGCTAAGGCTCAAGAGTGTCTAAATACAGCAAGCAAATTCCAGATTAGGAAAATGATTGAAGGATGGAACAAGGAAAGGGGTCATCAGGAAGATAGGCACACTCCCTTGTCACCAAAAATATTATCTCAACTGAGTCAAGTTTGGTCTGTTGCGCGCAGTGACCAATACGAGGCGGCACTGTTTAGGGCAACGACATTGTGCATGTTTTGGGGGCCTTCAGAGTAAGTGAATTAGTTAGAACATCAAAGGAGGACAATTCAAGGATGGCCTTACAGATGGCAGACTTACTGCTCTCCGAAGACAGAATCTTGTTTCATCTTTGTCGGCCCAAAACAGATCAGTTAGGTAAAGGCCAGGTTATAAATTTAGGCCATTGTTCTGTGGGTGAGTTATGCCCAGTTAGAGCTGTTTCTGATTATGTGGAGTTAAGGGGTACCTTTAGTGGAGATTTATTTTGCCATAGTGATCAATCACCCCTCACAAGATACCAGATTTGGACAATCACATCCTGACGGCTTAACAAGGCAGGTGCAGTGGGATGGAAATTTGGCACACATTCCTTTCGCATGGGGACAGCGTCTACAGCTGCTGCCTTGGGATACAGGGATGAGCAGATAAAGAAGATGGGGCGGTGGTCTTCCCTACAGGTTCAAGACCTATGTGTGTTCTCTTCCGCAATAGATGCTGGTTTTTTGTTTTCTCTTTCAGGCTTCCAATTGGCAGAGGCCCGGTTGAGAGTGGCTTTTGTATGGCCACAGTTACATATATTGGGTGGAGAAGTACGCTTTGCAGTCCGCTTGTGGCTCTAATTTAGTCCTGGGCACACAGACCACATTGGAATGGAGGGGCTGGAGAGGTATGCTCTGGGGCAAGTTCATGGAACTCTGAGGGTACCTCTGGATGTAATAGTTGTTCACCTGGGTGGAAATGACTAGGCTCAAAGAACAGGCAAGTCACTTATTTTGCAGGTGATCAATGGTTTCCAAGTTATAAAGGCCAAATTTCCAGCAGTGAAGTTGGTTTGGTCAAACATTATACCAAGGCTGTATGGCGGGCGAAATGTGACCCGAGGTGCATTAACCGGGCACAGCGTGGTATTAACCGAGAGGTGTCCAGAGCTATGTTGTCTGGGCTGGGGTCAGTCTTGAGACACTCCAACAAAAAAGTCTGTCACACCGATCTGTATAGGAGTGACGGGGTCCACTTATCCAATGCAGGTTTAGACCTTTTCTTACACGATCTACAAGGGGGCTTGGGGCCAAAGGTTTTGGCGGGCTTGGGGCATATAAATAGCCCCATGTCATGGCAGGTCGTGTGAGGGGATGAGATTTTGGGGCGTTCCTGGTACTGTAGGTCACATGGTGCAAAACATCATATCCCACTTTTTGGTAGACAACAGGGCTCCAACGGGAGCTGGACCTTTATTAAGGGGATCTCACAGGCTGCAGTTCACCTAGGGTCACGAGGCTCAGAGGGCTGTGGCACTGAAGATACCCCTATCAAGGGGCACCTGAGCACGTGCTGGTTAGAACACAGCATGATTCAGAAATAGGAACTCGCCCTACTTTTGAATCCGGAGGTAAAGAATACACCGAATTTCCAGACAGATCACACTACGGTAGGCCCCCTTGTTGATCCAGGTTTCAGTTTAAATAGTTAATAAAACTGTGGCCCAAATTTAACCCAACAACCTGTGTTGTCTCTTTATTTCCGGGCTGGGTGAACAAGATAACAAACTTCTACCCTTCCCTTTTTGCTGTTTTGTTTGTGGTTGGCCCTGAGAATGAGAGAAAGGTGAGATAAAAATATTTTAAACAGATAAATAAAATATATAAATGTGGGGCCTACGACCAGGGTTTCTATCCATACTACAAGAAAGTGGGATTGCTAGAGCCAGTTAGGGGCAATTACTGAGCATGGGAGCCTGGCTGCATGCAGGCAAGTGTGACTGTTTAATGTCTGCTACCCTACTAAACTAAACTTCTTTTAACTATTTGATTTCAGTCAACAGAAAAGGCTTTTGAGTTTAGCTGAACTTGCTCTAGAGCAAAGGGAGAAGAGCAGACACAAACTGTATGCAGAAAAAGAGGTGTCGTTAAAATGTTTAGCAATCCACTTTTCTGCTGTATATTTGCTTTTGGAGCCACTTAATTTTTTTAAAAAATTAAATATTTGTGTGGTGAAATGGGGCCGGTCCCCGAGCTTAACTCCAGGACTGGGCTCCAGAGGCCTCGTATCACTCTTGCTTTTCTTTCTATTAGGCTGCCACCATCCACTGGGAATCGAGTTAGGAATCTTTTGCACTCTGCACGTGCTCTGGCATCTACAAGATAGTTGTGGTTGATCCTGAATAGGCTAGTTGATTTAGTTTAACCTGGGTTTTTCTGCAAAAACATCAGCCAGACAGGAAGTCTAACTAAAACAAAAGTTTTATTAAGAGGAAGTAAAAGGTAGGAGACAAAAACAGAAATGAGTGGTGAGGTTGCAAACACAACTAAATAATAAGAATATGAGATAGGCATACAGGCAATGCATCAGACTACAAATGCTGGGTTTTCAAAACAATAAAACTACCTGTCAAAAGCCTTTCCCATTGATGGTCTAAAGCTTCCTTGATCCCCAGTCCCTTTGGTTTTGGAGCTGGCTCTTAGCTTGTTCTGCTCCATCCCTCTCCATATGGAGAACAGACTTAACTTTTGCTATGGCTTCATTCCATCCTTTCTCTACGTTTCTTAGCCAGCGTATGCCGGTGAGAATGCTGGTGAGAGTCCTCTCTTTGTCTCTGTTCAAGTCCTTTCCTTTAAACTTTTGGAAGCCTTTCTTCTATTTGTGAATACCACAACACATATCCCACAGGAAGTTCTTTGAAATGGGGAGGCTAGGTGTGAAATGCTTGGAGCTCTCATTCAGCCCTGGGGAAGTACTTTGAACAAAAGGAGGCGTGAAGCTGGTTGTCTACTGCATCACCATTTCAGAAAGGTGGGTATCTGGTCCCCTTTGGCTTAAACCTCCTTTGATCTGTCAACTTGGTCAGCCCTGCTTTCCGTGGAAAAGTTTACAGATTAATCCTTGGTTTCCAATAATTTATATCAAAACCATTTGGAGCCTGCACCCCTTGGGCGTGTCACACAATAATCTGTGAGATGATTAAAAGTTTCCAACTGGGAGTCTCTAGTGCAGGAATGAACTTCCCACTGAAAGTGCCATAGCACTAAATTTTTGGTGCGGCCATATAAGAGGCAGGGGAAAAAAGCTTGCGTGGCCTGTTTTGGAATGATCTGGCTTGATTATAGCAATTTAATCATGCTTGATGGCTAACACAGACATTGCTCCTGCAGCCCATCTTTGCCTCATCTTAAAGGGCCAGCTGAGAAACTGCCTGCAGCTAAATGCCCACTTCACTATATTGTCAAATTCAAGGCACAAGGCTTCTTTTGGAGTGGTTCCAGTGATCACACGTGCTGGAACTTCTAACCAGAGTGATCCTACCAGCACCAAAAAAAAAAAAAAAAAAAAAGGAGAAGCCCCTGACAGGGAGTCAGATAAGTATGGATAGGACCAGTCTGTGGGTGGGCTGGTTCTCTCCAACAAAGATGTCATCTGATTGCCAACTTTAAGAGCAAGCCAGCCTGTTCCTGCAAAGGACCAAACAGCAGTCTAAACTCCCATGTAATCAGCCTTTCTGTCCCTTAGAACAGAGCTCCAGAACAGAATGGACAAGGAAGGGAAGGAGGGAGGCAGGGAGGCAGAAAAAAAGCTATCATTGAAAGTTATTGAAGATACTTGATCAAACTTGACATCATTTGGATAGCAGGAAAAGTACAGATGTTCATAACATTTATGCTTAGGGTTGAAGCTCAGTAGCTTCTGATCCATTACACTGCAAAAAATCTACCACGTGCAACCAAGCCTTAGTGAATATCTACAACGGCCAGATAGTCTCAGCCTAAAGAAATTCATTTTATAGCGATGGTAATGATGCAGTGAGAAACGGTACAGATTTTGCAGCTCCCCTCTGTGCCTCTTGTTCTTGTGTTTGCCCTTCTCATTCCTTTAGCAATGAACAGAACTGAAAGTGTGCCCGCTAAACAGGAAGATTAGATACGTGAGAAGCCTGGCAACTTCCATCTTCCGGGGCTTCTTTTTCAAGGATAACACCCCATTCTTGAATCGCAACCCACAGGGCAACCTGATGAACCCAGGTTAGATTCAGAGGAACCCATCCAAGGCTTTCAACTGCTGTCCTCATTCCACCATGTGCTTTCTACACACACCCCTTGTGTGCAGATTCTGGCCAGAACCAATGCATTCAGGAAAGGGATGAAGCAGCTGTCACATTAGTCTATCCCGGAATAAAATGAAAAGGAATCTTTCGCATTTTAAGTGTTTTGGACCACAACTCCCTTGATTCTCTTGTCATTGGTCATCTAGATGGGACTACAGTGGACCCTTGACTTACAGACGGCTTGACTTACAGACTTTTTGAGTTACAGACTTCTCTGGCCGCAAAATTTAGGTTTGACTTGCAGCCTGAGAATTGACTTACAGACCAGAAAAAAAAACCAAAATGGAACAAAAACGGCCTGTTATGGGATTAATCGGTTTTCAACGCACTGTGGGTCAATGGAGACTTGACCTACAGACTTTTTGACTTGAGAACCGCCTTCCAATACGGATTAAGTTCTCAAGTCAAGACCCCACTGTAATGGGAGCTTCATGTCAAAACGTTTAGAGGGCCAGGGATTCCCATCTCAGCTCTACACAAAACTGAACTATCTAAGAAATGTACTCATTTCAGGGGAAGAGGATACTGCATAATTAATACATTGCCAGCACAGGCACAATTGATGGGGACACAAAGGAGGGCCTTCTCTGTGGCAGCTCCCAAATTATGGAAAGCTCTCCCTCGGGAGATCAGGCTGGCCCCCTCTCTTTCATCCTTCTCCTGACAGCTGAAGACCCATCTTTTCAGGCAGCCTTTAGCAATCATGACTGGGTCCCCCAATGCCTTCTTAAAGATAGTGTTTAATGTTTACTTACTTTTAATTATTCAGTTGCATTTTAATCAGGATATAATTTAATTGTTTTTTAAATATTTAAATTGCTATGTTTTTTTAATTCTGTTCATTTTAATATTGTGAGCCACCTTGCATCCCCTTATTGTGAGAAAGGCAGCCTATAAATAAAACAAATACGGTAAAAGTCTGAGATGCTGAATTCTTTGTTGTTGTTTTTCAATTCAGGTACTCTTAAATTTAACAATGAATTATCACGCCCCATGAGATTCCTCACTTACAAATGAGAACAAGTCAAAGTAGCTCTCCACACCCAACAAAGCCTCTATAATTTGCAGAACACATCTCTAGTTTATTTTCCCTTTGAAAGACAAAGCACACACATATAGAGCAAAGAACAGAAGGACAGGCTGATTGTTACAGAAAATGCAAACAACACATCCAGTGCTCACAAATCTTAAACAAAGCTACAGCCATCCCAGTTTTGCATGCCATTCTGTGCAAAAATGAGCAATCTTGTGCCCCCAAACATTGGATTTTTGAGCAAAACATCTTCTATCGACGAGGGAATTATACTGTGATGTCAGGAAACTCCTTGCCCATCCTCACTGACATTGAGAAGGAAGTTGTAAATCCCATCTTGCATGCTCAACATCCCAGAACAACCGGTACTGACCTGTCCAGAGGGAAATGGGCCTCTTCCCCTTTCCGGAAGTCGGTCCTATTCTCCAGCCTGGCTAGTACATCCATCCTCTTCACCATCATCTCCAGCATATCACTCATTTTCCTCAGCACCCCTCTGGACTCCAGAGCACCCATCACTGCAGTCGCACACAAACAAACAAAAAAAGACAATGAAAGAGGAAGGAAGAGGAAGGCATTCTACAAGGGTGTAGCAGAAAGCAGCAGAGATGCAGGCAGAGATGGCAGGCTACAAAAATGGGCAGGGATGGTCACAAAAAAACATATTAGAGTGAAAGCTTACTTTCGTATTTGTTTGAATAATTCTCTAATATCAAATCAGAGTATAATTCCCATTGTGAATAACCCCACAATTCCCATTGTGAATAACAGCCTTCGGTGTGCCGTCCTCTGCAACCTTACATCAAATGGGTCCCACTCAATTCAGCGGTACTTCCTACCGACTCAGTGGGAGTTTAGGCCTAAGAAATACAACCAGCTGCCATTGCTTTAAACGTTCACACTGAGATTTCTCGACATGATGTCTCTGAAAATCTGATACACCGATTTTACATTAAGGGCAGGTCTGAAGGACATACAGTGGGTTATGCTCAGCCATCCATTAATGTGTTACAAGGAGATGCCACCAAACATATTTTATCAAAGCTTGAGAAGGTTCTTTGGTTTAAATCATCGTGGCCAGAAGAATCTGGCAATTGTAGCACACATGCTCTTCCAAATAAACAAACAAAAAAATGACTCTTTCAAGCACTGCATTTTATTCAGGCCTTACCTGTTTTTTACCTTGCCTTTCCCTTAAAAATGGGCCTAGGGAGATTAATCGGTTTTAGCAGCAGCAAGGAAGAGGAAGGAGGAGGAAGAGAACCTGGAATGAGTTCTTTTTTTAAAAAAAAAAACTGAATTTCAAGCATATAAAACTTATCCAAAGAGTTGTACTTGGAGAACTTGGCATCAGAAGGCCTGAGAATGTGATCTGGTGGCACTCTATTTTGGAGCACTTTTAGCACATTCAGGTTGATCTGTTTTCTGGTGACTTCAGAATGTACCAGCAATTGCAAGCCAGATCAATCCTTTTTCCACACCTCTCCACACCTTGTTGGATCACTGGCAGGGGCCGCTGCATTTCTAATGCCAGGATCGTGCCGTTTTAGCTCAGTTTCTGGCACGTCTGATCACTGATAATGAACCCAAGCAGTGCTGGTAGGCAGTTCAGTGCTACGCCCCTTGGGTGGCAAGGCAGTGAAGTGATGTGTCAGTTATCAATAATTATATAACTGGTCCTGGAACCACCTGATCCTTGCATGTGGATCCAAGGATCATTCTAAATGTCAGACCACACTTTCGAGTGATCCTGTTTAGCTGAATCCAGCCCGTGATGACTTCATGGCCTAGTCTCATCCTTGTTAGAAATCCAGCACTTCCGATCTGTTCCTTCCCTTCTCACTTCTTTTTTACCTGGCTCATACATCAACTCCTACAGTAGGATGATCTGAGACCAAGCCCGCCCCTGTTGTTCCGCTAATTGCCTTTTAATTTCTCTTTTCTGGCAATGCCTGGAAGGTCTCACAATGAAGGCAGAGGATGGAGACTGGGTTCTACTCCACAATACATGTGTGGTTTTGTTAGTTTGTGTGTATGTGCTTTAGTTAACGCACTCGTCTAACTTATCTTCCTCATTCCACTCCTACAGACTCCTTTGAAGCAGACTTTCATTTAAAAAGCAGCAGGAATTAGAGGACAAGAGAAGCAATCTGAAATTTGTAGGCACACTGTTATGCAACACATGCTCTTTTCTCTTTTTTAAAGCACTAAACACAGATCTGCAACTAGGAACTGAATTTTTAGAATTCCCAATATTCCCGAATCAAGGGAAGAGTCTATTTCCATCATCCATTTAATTCAGTACTCCTAGTATTCTCCGGTCTATAGATGTACATCTCAAGGGTTTAGGGAATCAAAAAGGTGTGTTTCATTTTCTAATCACAGGGGCTTTTGCTGCCAGCTTATTTCTTGGCAAAGCTTTGGTGATTTGGATTAGACTCAAGGTTTCTGTACTTTAGGCTGAATATTATCAATTACAAAAAGTCCTCCAGTTACTGGGTAATACTCTTATTTGCCTGCAATGGATTGTTTCTTACCTAGCATGTGTACTAAATTTTATCCCAAACATTTCTAATAGAGGGCTGGCTACATTTCCAGTTCTACCCGTGTCACCCGTGTGAGTCAGGAGGTGAGGCTGAGGAGCCTGGTGCCGAGGGAGGCCCGGAAGGAAAAAATAAGAAACCGGGCCTTCTCAGCAGTGGCTCCTCGCCTCTGGAACAATCTGCCTCCGGAGATTCGCACGGCTCCCTCGCTGGGTATTTTTAAGAAACAACTGAAAGCATGAATGTTTAGGCAGGCCTTCCCCCCCCCCCCCCGTTAATCCCTGACCTTCTCACTTGTCTTCTTTATTATGTGTTATTTTCCCATCTTATAGAATTTTTTAATTGTGTACAAATTCCTTTTTATTTATATATTGTTCTTGTATTTTGTGTGTGTGCATGTGTGTGTGTTGTAAGCCACCTAAAGTGGTCAGAATGACCAGATAGGCGGGGTATAAATAAATAAATAAATAAATAAATAAATAAATAAATAAATAAATAAATAAATAAATAAATAAATAAATGAATGAATGAATGAATAAATAAATAAATAAATAAATAAATAAATAAATAAATAAATAAATAAATAAATAAATAAATAAATAAATAAATAAATTTCCGTATGTCTCCGTACCTAGTCAAAAAAGAGCTGTGCTCTTTGCCATAAAGGGAGGGGACGGGGACTGCTGAGCGACTGCCAGCTCTCTGTCTAACAGGCTGGAACTACACGTTGCAGATAACCAGCAGTAAGCTTTTTACTTCAGGTTATCTGCAAATCAGAGTGAAAAGCCCCCTATCACACATTATCTTTTCATGTGGTGAAAATGAAGACAAATGCTAGCCAGCCCGTGGCAAGGTAACTGGGGAGCCTCCCAACACTGGTTACCCAGCGACATTATTCTTGCCTGGGGTGTCAGATTCAGCAGCTCCATTTCCACCACACAAAGAGCAGGCAAGGATCCTGCTTCCCTTCCTTCCTCCCCCCCCACAGGGCTTGCTTGCCAGGTACACAGCTGGGAGGCAGTGGCCAGGGAGAACGTGGCAGTAGCCACAGTGGCAGGCACAACGCTGGCTGAAAAAGATAATTTGCTGCTGCTGCTACTTTTCTTTCACCTGGTCTCCTAGGGTGACCTCACAGACAAGGAGCTCAACTTCCTGCACACACACACACACCCCTGTGATACACCGTGAAAAGGCAGTCCTCTGCTACTGCAAGAGGGCAGGCAAGCAACCCTTGCATAGAAAGAAGGGTTCTCTTGCCTGGCTGAAGCCCTATTGCATTTTAACATGGTGCCCAATGCACACTATTTTAAAGACCAATCAAACTTAGGTCATGTGAAAGGACAAAAGTCGCTTTGCATTGAACCCAATTTCTCGGAGCTCCAGCTCCAGGCCTACATCGCTCAGGGTGTAAGCTGAAACATCCCACCTTCAGCAGACTCTATAATGTTGGACTTCCCATTCTGGAACACACTTCAAGCAAAAGAGCCTGGTCATTACATCACTCCATAATTTTGGGGACATGACTTCTTCTTCTTGCATCCCCACCTTTCTAATGCCTAGCTTGACCCAGAATCCTGCACAAATGCAGCCAGCCTATTATAGTCAGACAGTCAAGCTGTATCCAATCACGTTTTAAAACATGTGGTACCCATACATGTTGAGAGGAGCATCCTGGCCCCCTCTTCCACCATCAATTTACTCACAAAAATGCACATGTCTGCAAATGGGAAATTGCCATATCTAACTAGACTTTCCAAATGAGCCCAAACTTGGTGGGGTGGGAATCAGGGTTCTGGTTCAGATGGAGAAGTTACTCAGGTATAGCACCCTCCTCCTTTTCAGTATTTCTTGTATTAAAGAGGTAAATGAGGGAGGTGAGCTAATGTGTTTGCTTCAACGCATGTAGGCCTACAGGCTTGAAAGCATGATTGAATAGGACTTCACTTGAGTGGTGCACAATAGTCCAGGGCAAGGGCCAGCCAAGCATCATCCTCAGAAAGTGGGAGCAAAGTACTTAATGCTCTGCTCCGCTCCCCTCTTGAAACTTGGATTCAGCTCTTGAAAGTGCAAACAAATCAGAAGTAGGAAACGAACACTGAGAACTGCCTTTCACATAATCAGCCCCTGAGTCTCTTGAGGGTTTGCTCTGGCATTATTTTTTTTTTAACCTTGCCTTTAGCTATCCCAATACATTTTGCAGTAAGGATGCAGTGAATGCGCCACAATTCAGTTATGAATAAAACATACTACAATGAATGTTTGCCAGTCTAAACAAGACCCTAGACAAAGGTTAGTAGAAGCAATTGGGTAAAATAGGAGGACTGGTGGAAATAACCATAGAATTGTAGAACTACAAGGGATCTCAAAATTACCTGGTCCAACCTCCATTCTATTATCAAGCAGTTTGTGCCCTCAGAAAGGTTTTCTTGGTGTTTAGTGAATATCTCCTTTCTTCTGATTTGAACCCATTGGCTACGGTCCTCTCCTCTGAAGTCACACAAACCAAGTTTGCTCCATCGGCCACATGAAATTCAGCTAGGTGCAGACTCCAAAGGCTAATAGTGTTCTGATATGCACATCAGTTTAGGACCTAAGGGTTGGGGCCTGACTCTGAAAAGAACCAATACATCTTATTCTGTCCTAAGTGAACTTCTAGGTGGAAATTCACTCCTGATCTGTAATTCCAGGGTTAATCAAATCTGTTCCTTTGGTGTGGAAAGACAAACAACTCTAGTCCTCAGGGACCTACATGGAGAGCAGTCTATCACACCCACTGTATGTGGGCTTTAATATACTGGGTTTCCAGTACAGTATGTACAGAAACAAACTATTACTGGTTGACTTTCCCCGAGGGATTCTAGTGACCTGTAGCATTCAGCATTGCAAATATCTGCCCCAGGCTATGTCCTAGTTCATATATCATTTTAAAATCACACATTAAATGCCTGCTCTAGATTCCCTTTAGTTGGCCTGGCAGCGATGCATGAGGCACAAATAGACAGACTATTAAATTCTCAAGTAGGTTTTTGGGTGCCATAACTGCTTCAGATGGCTGCAAAAGATGCTTCTCGCACAGCCCAGTATCTTCCATGGCTTATGCAAACTCTATGACACAATTGCATTTCAAGTTCCCCATAACACAAGAGGTGGAAGTGGACAGATGGAGACAACTTCAGCAGAAGAAAGATTTTGCTTCTGAAACAAAACACAATACAAAAGACACAACATTTTGTGGCACCCTTAAGAGTGGGCTATTGGTTTCAAGTGAGCATCTGTGGATTACGATCCACTTCCTCAGACACACAAAGTATAGCACTTAAGCCACAGGTTTATACACACAGGGCAGAACGCTGCTACTATGTACACTTGTACAAAGGAAACTGATCCTTCCTGTCTAGCAGACCACCTCTCATAACCCTCCCTCGTTCACCAATCGAGCAAACAATGGTGCACCAGATCATTCACCCAACTGCATAATGGATGGCAAGCAAGAGGAAAACTGCTTGCATGGCCACCATCACATGGATCTTTTTAAAGTAGGTTTATGGCCACAGCGTACAGATCATGGGTAAAGGGATCATTACCCGGCCTGTGCTCCAAACAGCTCAACTTCGCAGGCAGGGTTCCCACCCCCATCCCATCTTCTCACAGTAACTCTATGAGGTGGGTTTTGCAATGAGACAGAAGAAGGGTGTGTGTGATGCTTAACCATCTTCACTTGCCATTTATGGCTCCTAGCCATCCGAAGCCATGACATTCCGTGTTACAGTTAGCCATGGAGAGCTCTTTGGGGCCAGAAGCTGAGTCACTCTCGTATAACAGAGAGTCTGTTCTCAGGAAAAATGAGTTATGGGAACAGAGGCAAGCAAAGTGTAGCCTTCCAGGCACTGTTGCTGCCATCAGCCACCCAAAGCCTCTCCCTTCACCCACTCCAGCACAAGTTCAGTCAAACAATGGGGTCTTGTCATGGAACACCCTGCCAGCCAGGCAAAATGGACTGTCCCACTTTAGACGCAGATATATCAGTTGTTCCCAACCTTGGGGTATCCCAGGGGTGTTCTTGGACTACAGTTCCCAGAAGCCTTCAGCACTAGTTGTGTCCACCAAGGTTTCTGGGAGTTGCAGTCCAAGAACACCCCTGGGATACCCTTGGGTGATCCAAGGTTGGGAACCACTGTCCTGGATCGTCATGGCCATCCGCAGGAGTACTCCTGAGGCACTCTCCACAACTAAAACCTAAATCAAGTCAAACAATAGCCAAAGACAGCGAAGACAGCCCTGCTATCTAGAAACTCTTAAATAAAACAGACCTTTTTGGATCCAGCACCTTGTCGATAGCCATTTCTTCATTGGTTTTTAGAATAAGAACATAAAATTGCAGACATACAGAGCCTGGGGCATCCATTACTAAAGCCTAGTCTTTTTCGGGAAGTACTTTTGGGCTGGGATTGGCAGCATGGATGTCACTGAGTTCCAAAGGGAAAACAGCAACCGGTGATTAATTACACCATAAACATTCATCCCACTGAAAAGGTGACTGCTCACCTTTAGGGTTTAAGCCCAGCCGCGGCTTTTGCACTGCCTCCTTTTGCATCTGCATTATATTCATAAAAACTGGACCCTTTCCCAGGTATTGGGAGGGGAAATAATAGCCTCCAGCAGACACAATATTTGAAAATAAAGCTCATTGAAACAGAACCCAATTCGCAGCTGAGCATCTGAGATGGACTCTTCCCCCCCCCCTGCCCTACCAACCCTGCATTGTAAGTTGAAGCTTCAGATCTGCTGGTAATTTATTTTGTAGTGTTTAATGAAGACTCTGGGATTAGAAAACTGAGGAAGGCAGAGAGGGGCACAGTTTGAAAAAAAAGTGATGGGAAGAAGAGAACAGGCAGCAGAGAGCACCACTGAAAGAGCTGTAAGTCGTTAAATTAATGAATGGTTAAAATAAAAGCCGAACAGAACATTCCCTGAAAAAATGGTATCTAATTGGTCGAGTAGGTTTGCCTAATGCTTATCAAAAAGGAATATTTTTGTTGCATTCTCTCTACTCCAGTTGAATAGCACACGTGTGTCATTTGCAAACTCCCACTGTTGGAAAGAACATCTTGCCTCTTTCACTCATTTGCTTAGTGTGGGTATTTGGGGTTACTGAATTTGTCCACATGGGGATGTCTCATAAGGAATCCACTGTGGATCATCTATGGATCATTTGTATGTTATCACTGAATTTTGGTGTGGCCTGTAATGCTTGTATGTATGCATGGCAGCTCTTAAAGGCAGCACTCATTGCCTGATATGTGTGCACCAATCAAATCTGTTGTCATTCATTTCCTCCTTTCTTGCATATTTTTTCAAGTGCATGTTTTTACCTACATTATCCATTGTAACCCCTTCATGGATTGCTGCCTTGTCGTGGTGAAGGGGCTTGAGTAACTCAGTGAAGCTATGGGCTATGCCGTGCAGGGCCACCCAAGATGGACAGGTCATAGTGGAGAGTTACGACTAAACGTGATCCACCTGGAGCAGGCAGTGGCAAGCCACTCCAGTATCTTTGCCAAGAAAGCCCCATGGACAGAAACAAAAGGCTAAAAGATATGATGCTGGAAGATGGGACCCTCAGGTTGGAAGGCATCCAACATTCTACTGAGGAAGAGCGGAGGACAAGTACACGTAGCTCCAGAGCTAAAGAAGTGGTTGGGCCAAAGCCGAAAGGATGCTCAGCTGTGGACGTGCCTGGAAGTGAAAGGAAAGTCCGATGCTGCAAAGAAAAATACTGCACAGGAACCTGGAATGTAAGATCTATGAACCTTGGGAAGCTGGAGGTGGTCAAACAGGAGATGGCAAGAATAAACATTGACATCCTGGGTGTCAGTGAACTAAAATGGACAGGAATGGGCGAATTCAATTCAGGTGAGTATCATATTTACTGTTGTGGGCAAGAAGCCCATAGAAGGAATGGAGTAGCCCTCATAGTCAACAAAAGAGTGGGGAAAGCTGTAATGGGATATAATCTCAAAAATGATAGAATGATGTCAATACGAATCCAAGACAGACTTTCAACATCACAGTAATCCAATTCAGTGCTGAGGAGACTGAAATTGACCAATTCTATGAAGACTTACAACAAGTTCTAAAACTGACACCAAAGAAAGATGTTGTTCTCATTCTAGGGGATTGGAATGCTACAGTAGGGAGTCAAGAGATAAAAGGAACAACAGGAAAGTTTGGCTTTGGAGTTCAGAATGAAGCAGGGTAAAGGCTAATAGAGTTTTGTCAAGAGAACAAGCTGGTCATCACAAACACTCTTTTCCAACAACACAAGAGGCGACTCTACACATGGAAATCACCAGATGGGCAATACCATAATCAGATTGACTATATTCTCTGCAGCCAAAGATGGAGAAGCTCTATACAGTCAGCAAAAACAAGACCTGGAGCTGATTGTGGCTCTGATCATCAGCTTCTCATAGCAAAATTCAAGCTTAAACTGAAGAGAGTAGGAAAAACCACTGGGCTAGTCAGGTATACTCTAAACCAAATCCCTTATGAATACACAGTGGAAATGAAGAACAGACTTAAGGAACTAGATTTGGTGGACAGAGTGCCTGAAGAACTTTGGATAGAGGCTGGCAACATTGTACAGGAGGCAGCAACAAAAACTATCCCAAAGAAAAGGAAATGCAAGAAAGCAAAGTGGCTGTCCAATGAAGCCTTACAAATAGCAGAGAAAAGAAGGGAAACAAAATGCAAGGGAGATAAGGAAAGTTACAGAAAATTGAATGCAGACTTCCAAAGAATAGCAAGGAGAGAAAAGAAGGCCTTTTTAAATGAATAATGGAAAGCAATTGAGGAAAATAATAGAAAAGGAAAAACCAGAAATCTGTTCAGGAAAATCGGAGATATTAAAGGAACATTTTGTGCAAAGATGGACATGATAAAGGACAAAAATGGTAGGGACCTCACAGAAGCAGAAGACATCAAGAAGAGGTGGCAAGAATACACAGAGGAACTATACCAGAAAGATTTGGATATCCCGGACAACCCAGATAGTGTGGTTGCTGACCTAGGGCCAGACATCCTGGAGAGTGAAGTCAAGTGGATTTTAGAAAGCTTGGCTAACAACAAGGCCAGTGGAGGTGACGGCATCCCAATGGAACTATTTTAAATCTTAAAAGATGACGCTGCTAAGGTGCTACATTCAATATGCCAGCAAGTTTGGAAAACCCAACAGTGGCCAGAGGACTGGAAACGATCAGTCTACATCCCAATCCCAAAGAAGGCCAGTGTCAAAGAATGCTCCAACTACTGTACAATTGCACTCATTTCCCACGCTAGCAAGGTTATGCTCAAAATCCTCCAAGGTAGGCTTCAACATTATGTGGACTGAGAACTCCCAGAAGTACAAGCTGGATTTCGAAGGGGCAGAGGAATTAGGGACCAAATTGCTAATATGCGCTGGATTATGGAGAAAGCCAGAGCATTCCAGAAAAACATCTACTTCGGCTTCATTGACTATGCAAAAGCCTTTGACTGTGTGGACCACAGCAAACTATGGCAAGTCCTTAAAGAAATGGGTGTGGCTGACTACCTTATCTATCTCCTGAGAAATCTGTATGCGGGACAGGAAGCAACAGTTAGAACTGGATATGGAAACACTGATTGGTTCAAAATTGGGAAAGGAGTATGACAAGGCTGTATATTGTCCCCCTGCTTATTTATATGCAGAATACATCATGCGAAAGGCCGGACTGGAGCAATCCCAAGCCGGAATTAAGATTG
Organism: Pogona vitticeps; assembly: GCF_051106095.1. Lineage (NCBI taxonomy): Eukaryota > Metazoa > Chordata > Lepidosauria > Squamata > Agamidae > Pogona > Pogona vitticeps. Next base: position 132,935,055 of record NC_135784.1, read on the forward strand.
CCAGAAGAAATATCAACAACCTCCAATATGCAGATGATACCACTCTGATGGCAGAAAGTGAGGAGGAATTAAGGAACCTTGTAATGAGGGTGAAAGGGGAGAGTGCAAAAAACGGTCTGAAGCTCAACATCAAAAAAACTAATATGGCCACTGGTCCCATCTCCTCCTGGCAAATCAAAGGGGAAGATATGGAGGGAGTGACAGATTTTACTTTCTTGGGCTCCATGATCACTGCAGATGGAGACAGCAGCCCCAAAATTAAAAGATGCCTGCTTCTTGGGAAGAAAAGCACAGACATCACCCTGATGTTGGGAAAGTGTGAGGGCAACAGGAGAAGGGGACGACAGAGGATGAGATGGATGGGCAGTATCATAGAAGCGACCAACATGAATTTGACCAAACTCTGGGAGGTAGTGGAAGACAGGAGGGCCTGCTTCTTGGGAGGAAAGCGATGACAAACCTCGATAGCATCTTAAAAAGCAGAGACATCACCTTGCCAACAAAAGTCCAAATAGTCAAAGCCATGGTTTTTCCTGTTGTGATGTATGGAAGTGAGAGCTGGATCATAAAGAAAGCTGACCGCTGAAGTATTGATGCTTTTGAATTGTGGTGCTGGAGGAGGCTCTTGAGAGTCCCCTGGACTGCAAGGAGAACAAACCTATCCATTCTAAAGGAAATCAAGCCTGAGTGCTCACTGGAAGGACAGAACCTGAGGCTGAGGCTCCAATACTTTGGCCATCTCATGAGAAGAGAAGACTCCCTGGAAAAGACCCTGCTGTTGGGAAAGTGTGAAGGCAAGAGGAGAAGGGGACAACAGAGGATGAGATGCTTGGACAGTGTCATCAAAGCGGCCAACATGAATTTAACCCAACTCTGGGAGGCAATGGAAGACAGGAGGGCCTGGCGTGCTCTGGTCCATGGGCTCACGAAGAGTCGGACATGACTAAATGACTAAACAACAACAACAATCCATTGTAAACCCAGTTTGCATACATCCTCCCATTTTTGAAATGTGCAGTTCATCAACCCTTTCCAACTGTACATTTTTTTATTAGGTGGATTTTTAAAAGTCTTGAAATGTGTGGATTTCTGAACGCAAAATGTGCTCAATCTGCATCCATTTCTAGGTCATACAGATCAGGAAAAATAAAAAAATAAAATAACAACAATAACAGTAACAATTTGACCAAGCAGATTCCACTGCTATTGGTGCAAGAAAATGCTGATTTCCATCCTGCAGTCACATAAATAGTATTTTGCAATCAGAAAATACAACTGACAATGTTGTCACCTGCCAGTTCCAGCAGACATTTTAAGAAGCCATTTTTTGCATGGATTCTCTTCGTCTTCCCCCATCAGGAGTTTTTCCCCCCATAGGAAAAACTGCTCTTTCTTTTTCCTCAAGGATTTACAGAAGATAACATGATAGATGACAAATCTTAAATACAATTATTATTGTCTCTTTTGGAAAATACACTGCTGCTTCTGATATATATATATATCTGTATATATCTGCTGCTGTTGTTGTATACTTATATACTGCCCTATAGTGCTTAGAGAACTCTTGGGGGGGGTTTCAGTGTAATTAAGCAAGGAACAAATGAGTACCCAACTCTGGCCCCCAGTGAGTTGGGTACTCATTTTACAGATGTTTTTGGATGCATGTGGAATTTCAAATTGAGTTCACAGTCAGCTCATAAAGGGGCAATCAACCTTAAGTTCAGTGGGGCAGAACCATCAGAACCCATGCCTACATGGGATTGTTGTTATTTTCTGTCAAGTTATTTGCAATGTATGCCAGAGGTTCAAGGTGTGGTTTACCATGAGCATTCTCACCCCATAACAGTGAGTTTCCATGGCTGAGCAGAGATTTGAATCCATCTTGTCTGAGCTGTCTGAGCCAACTGTCCACCCACAGTACCACTGGCCTGCAAAATAACGATTTTCAGTTTCACACAATGCTGTCGAACAATGCATCATGGGAAATTTAAGATGGCGGATAGTGTCTGCCTTCTGTCAAATTTCAACCAATGTGCAAACCAAGCACTGCATGTGGTAGGAGTGTATATAAAAAAACACACAAAACAGCATTGTGCTCAGACTCTTCATGACAGTACATTGCTGTTGCAAGTTACAAAGACATATCCATGTTAGTATGTTTTAGCATAAGAAAATAGAGAGAAGAACTGTCTTTTGAGACCTTTAAGATTTACAGATTTTTTTTAGGATGAACTTTTCAAAAAAAATACATATACATAAATGTGCTCTTTCTCTATCTCTCTCCCTCCTCTCTACCTGGAAGGTCTCTGATGGATTAGAATGTCTTCACACACTTGGAATGTAATATTCAAGCCTCAGGTTTATATGCACAGTCTACCTGGTGTGCAAGTGCAATAAGAGACTACTGGGAGCTGTGTGATGAAAACTTGAAAGCTTATAATGTGATCACGGAAATATCCTTGTAGGGAGGCAATGATGTGTGTACCCATAAATCATGTGGTAAAGACAAGCCATTTCCAAGGTTTCTGACCAGCTGTGAAGGAGGGCGAGTCCAGGTCTTGGAAATGTTACTTTTTGGATAGAGAGACTCCAAGCAAACAAGCAGTTCAGAAAGTAACATTTTAACTCTATGGTGAATCTCTGGGCCAGACATGAGTCCAGTTGAATCCCCATATGGTTCTCAGTGGCACATACACTGTTTACAAAAATGGTTCCTGGCTCCATGAACGAAGTCTAAGTTGTGTGTCCAACATATACATGAGAGCTAGCTTGAGTTTATAACTAAGAAGTGCACAGTTGACAGAGAACTGTAGCCACTCCTGGCTTCCTGCATTTTCTTTATGGTACATATGATTCCTCATGGGTTTGTCTCATTCACAGGTCATATTTTAGAACTGGGAAAACCTTAAAAGCCATAAGAAAGGAGTGTGCCAGTTGGAACCAAGGCACTGCCAGAACAGATTGCCAAAAGTCCTGTGAGAATTTACTAATTGCTGTCATAAACATTTCAGAGTCCAGGCCTCCCTATAAATCACATCCGGTGTCTTTCCTAATTGATGAACATAGATCAGGAAAGACACAGATCTCCAGATGCTGTTAACCTGTTGTTTCCAGCATCTGTTTGTCCTGACCAGGATAGGTCAGGTTGATGGAGTTGCTGTCCCACATCAGGAGGTCACACATTCCCCGAGTCTGAGATACATTGCTTTGTTGACCCATCCATTCACATTTCTGAGCTCTGACCACCCTATGGGCCCAGAGAGATCTCTCCTGAGAGCTTAAAGGGCTGAAGACCATGAACATCCTCATCTCTGTACACAATAGGTGTCTGATCAAACACTAGTTAGGTAGCAAAAAGCAGTCTTGTTTTGAAATACAGGATGCAGTAATGGAGAAATCAAAAACAAAAGTAAGCATCTCAGAGGACAGCACTAATTAAGTAAGGGTAGAAGGGGAAATGCTCAAATGAGTCTTGATAATAAACAAGAGCAAGCAAGAGAGCACAATTTTTTTTTTAAAAAAAAAGAAGCTTGAAATTAATTGGAGTCTTCTGAAGAACGACAGGGATCTGTGTTTTCCTCCCCAAAAGGCTGGCAGATTTTAAGACAATTAATGAAGAGGGTAGAGATTTTCATATGGTACTTTAAAATAATGACCATAATCAATCACTTCACAGTACCTAGGGAGATGTGACATAAAAACACAGAGGTTTGGAGGAACTACTTAGGAAGCTGCAAAGGGGCACAGAGCTAAGTAATTAGGAATAATCAGATGAAAGCAAAGGTGGATGAAGATGATTCCTGAGCACAATGCTTAGTGAAATATGTGACATCTTCTCCAGGGAAAAAGAGAAGTGCCAATCTAATTAAATATCAAGTATGGAAACGATCTGTATCACCACATATCAAGCTTCTATGTAGAGAGAACAAACTTTATGCAGCCAGCTGGGCCATGAGCTGTAAAATCCAGTGGCTGACTCTGGGTCAGTCACAGCTTCTCAGCCTGTTCTGAGAACTGCATGGAAGGGAAGAGCAAAGTAAGCCACCTTGGGCCCTTTGGAGAAACAGTGGGATGCAAATGCAACCAATAATAATAATTTTAAAAGAGTGTTGTTCGACTGCGACTCCCACCACCCACCATTCCTACCTGGACTAAGCCTGATGGGAGGTGTAGTTCAATAACTCCTGGACGGTCACACATTTTCCCTCTCCGTAACTGAAACAGAAGATAGGCTAGTTGCACCATTGCACCATCTAAAACAAACACGGTCTTCCTCTAGACAAATCTGTCACAATTCCACATGCATTATACCACTCTTCTTCATTTGTTCTTCTGGGCTGTACCCATCCCTGCCTATGTAAACCATCACAGTTATGTGAAATGAAATCAAAATTCACAGGCAGGTAATACATTTATCAGAACCAGCTAAGATTCCACAAAAGTGAGCTGCCTTTCAGATTATCTGGAAGTCATCATCAGCCATGGTTGTACAAAAATTAGAGAAGGGAGCAGATGCAGAGAAGTCCAAATGTTTGACCATAGAATCATAAAGTGGGAAGGGGGGCTATTAACTCATCAAATCTAATCCTCTGCTTAGTGCAGGAATACAAATCAAAGGGTATCTGCCAGGTGGCTGTCTAAATTTCTCTTGAATGCCTCCAGTGTTGGAACACTCACCACCTCTCAAGATAACTGGTTCCACTGTCTTACTGCTCTAACAGAAAGTCTTTTCCTGATATTCAACTAAAAACTAGCTTCCAATAACTCAAGCCTATTGTTGAGTGTCCTGCTTTCTGGAATGATCAAGGGCAGATACTACCCCTCCTGTGTACGCCAAACTTTCAGGTATTTCAAAAGTGCTATAAAATATCCCCTCAGTCTTCTTTTTCTCAAGGCTAAACATGCCCAATTCCTTCAGCCTTTCCTCATAAGGCTTGGTTCCCAGTCCGTTGATCATCCTTGTTGCCCTCTTCTGAACTTGTTCCTATTTGTTGGCATCCTTCTTGAAGTGTGGTGCCCAGAACTGGACACAGTACTTTAGATGAGGCCTAACCAGTGCTGAATAGAGGGAGACTAGTACCTCATGGGATTTGAAGACTATACTTCTGTTAATCCAGTCTAAAATAGTGTTTGCCTTTTTTTTTTTTTTTTTTTGGTAACCACATCACACTGTTAGCTCATATTCAGCTTGTGATCTACAACAATTCCAACTCCTTCTTGCTTGTAGTATTGCTGAGCCAGGTATCCCCCATCTTGTAACTGTGTGTTTTACTTCTTTTTCCTAGGTGCAGTACTTTGCACCTATCCCTGTTGAATTGCATTTTGTTGTTTTCAGCCCTGTGCTCTGGGCTGAAAGCCTATCTAGATCATTTTGAATTTTGTTTCTGTCTTCCAGGGTGTCAGTTATTCCACCCAATTTTGTGTCATCTGTAAATCTGATTATAATTCTCTGTATCCCCTTATCCAGGTCATTAAGAAAAATATCAAATACCACTGGGCCTAGGAACAAGCCCTTGTTACCCACTCCATGTTTCAGAAGGAGCCATTAGTCATCACCCTCCAAGTATGATTCTGTAGCCAACTATGTACCAACCTGTTAGTTGTTCTGTCCCACACACCCCTAGCTAACTTGCTAATCAGAATATTATGGGGCATTTTGTCAAAAGCTTCGCTGAAGTCAACATATACTATGTCTACAGCATTTCCTTTGTCTATCAGGGAGGCTACTCGATCAAAAAATGAGATCAGAATTAGTGTGGCAGGATTTGTCCTTGATAAATCCATGCTGACTTCTAGTTATTACTGCTGTTTTCTAGTTATTTGCATAGTGACTGCTTTATAATCTGTTCCAGAATTTTCCCTGAGTCCAATGTCAGGCTGACTGGTCTGTAAGTTCCCAGTTTCAGGCTTATAGATAGGGACAAAATTAGCCCTCCTCTGGCAGTTCACCCATTTCCCATGGTTCCATGGCCAGATGTTGTTCCATGGCCATCCAGGGGGTTTGCAGCTGAACTGAGATGAGGAAACAAGCCACTGACAGGTGTGCAGATATTGCATTACAACTAGTAATGCATACCAGGATGGAGAAATGATACATCTTCATTTCCGAGATGACAATGCTGGCTGCAGTTCAGAAATCCACCTGTTGTAGTGCTTGCACAAAGAGTTATGTTTTCATTTGCTACCAGAATGACAGGTCCAGGCAAATAAAATTAGTAGTATGCTATGAAGGAAGGTAAATACCTCTCTGCTCTCTATTCAGCCTAATTTACAGAGAAGAAATCCATCCAAAGTAGAGCAATGAGCATAAGCTCATTCCAGCCTTTGCCTCATGACTTAAATAACGCCATAATTTTTAAAGGGCCTAAACTACAGCTAAGCTTGTGATTGACAAAGAAAGAAACAGTCAACTTCATTAATCTTAAGAAGCTGCTGTAATTTGGAAAGAATGGGTGATAAATTATAAATACATTAAGAAGCACTGCAGAGCGCGTGTTTACATTTTGAGAGGAGGGGCAGGCGTGACAGCTTTCCTGCCTGCCTGCTGTCCATTCTCCCATAGAAAAGTACAGACCCTACACCAGACGAGCCTAAAATGGAGAGAAGGGTGACAACCCCCTACTGGTGGGAGAGAGGAACGAAAGAGGGAGAAAGAAGAGGCAGGAAAGACAGTGGGGGTGGTAACTACACTGTGAGAAAAGGTGGGAGTACAAGACATAAGACATAAGACATAAGACATAAGACATAAGAAATTTATTTGTCATTGCGCTCACAAGTGGGTGCAACGAAATGAGGTGCTCTTCCCCAAGGTAAAACTGGACAACACTACAAAAAAAAGTTAAGATATACACAACTTTCACCATCCAAATATAGATACCCCGTTTTCTCTCAGCAATTAAAATTCCACCAAAAACCTATGGCCCCTCATTTAAACTCAATACTGCACTTGGGTAAAAACTGTTCTTGAATCTGCTTGTCCTTGCTTTCAATACCCTGAATCTCCTTCCTGATGGTAATAGTTTAAAGAGCTGATATCCCGGATGAGAGGAGTCTTTCAGTATGTTAGATATCTTCCTCTTACATCTGTTCTTATACAATTCTTCCAAAGAGAGGAGTGAACAGCCAGTGATGTTTTGGGCCGTCTTAATCACCCTTTGAAGAGATACATAAGGGGGGGTCAAAGAAGGAGGTGGGGCAGGTGAGAGAGAGAGAGAGAGAGAGAGAGAAGAAAGGAAGTGATAGCAGAAGTACAAAGAGACTTTGAGATGCCAAAGCCTGGGTCGCAGGAATATCAGGAATTGGGAATCACTGCAGCCAGGAAATCCCATTCGGAGAGACCAGGATGCCCCTGTTGTCAATTTCACCAGGTTCACCACTGATGGACTTTTCCCCTGATGTGGGACCCAACCACTGGACTTTACTGTTAGAAATCCATTTATGGGCCAAGAACTCGATCCCTTCCTTGCACCGTTGCGTGAGGAAGAGAAAGCCCATTCTTAATAATGTTCAAGGTTTCTTAGAATTACCAGAAATAAATGCTGATGTGCTCTCATTACTCGATCTGAAGAAGGAGCCAGAGTGGAATCCATCTGAAACAGGTAAAGAACCCTCACAGCCTTTCCAAGACTTACTGTATTTCCATCGATGAGAGGACAGAAATCACTCCTTTCTTTGAGTGCCATTACCACAAGTAGTACAAAAGTAGTGTGAGATGTATTGCTTCTTTTTCGGCTTCCAGATAACTAGCAAAGGATGAAAATGCCCATCGGCCCTGCCATATGCTGCACGAGCTACAGGAAGATGTGCAATGTCTCCTTTGTTGATGTTATTTGGATGCACCCCCCAAATATGGAAGCGCAGGTCAGCTGTAGTGCTGTACAGTACAGTATATTCTTTATTTGCATTTGTCATATGTCTTTACAGGTCGTACATAAAAAGTGGGTGTGATACAAGACCAACATATTAAAATCAAGAAGACAAATGCATAACCATCAAATATGCATACATACTCAGGAAAATTGAACAGGGAAACTTGCAAAGAATTATAGTTTTAAATAATATTCAACTTTATTTTAATTGCTGCAGCTAAAACTTTTGCAGATTGTGCCATCACCTCTTGGCCTTCTCTAATTCTTTGCTATCAGTCTTTCTTTCCAGTCTCCATTTGTCTGTAGATTTATCAGCTCCCATGAGCGATCTTTTTAGATGAGCATCATCATAATGAATAAAAAAGGAAACCTGTGTCATTCTACAGGGACTTTCAGTTTCTCATATGCCCATGAGCACTTCCCATACTCCTTGGCAGTTCAGGGATCTGTTTTGTACTGCACCAGATTATTAATCTAAGCCCAGTACAGTCTGCTCTGTCTGGAAGCAGCTCCCCTGGCTCTTAGGCAGTTAACAGTGTTACTCATCACCTGGTGTCTCAGGCATGAGAGACTGTGGCCCTCCAGATGCTTCTGGACTGTGATTCTCATCATGCTTCATTAGCAGACTAAAGCTGATGGAAGTTGTAGTATTTGTGGCTTTCTTAAATGGAGATGACAGGGTTGGAATGTTGGATCGTCTGCATGCAAAGCATTCACACAATCATGAGACTCTGTTGGGTTACTCTGTGAACCACATAGGGAGCTTCAGCTATTGGGTTCTACCGCAATGCAACAGGTAAATGAAAAATAACTATACAGTATATGAATAATGGGAAAAGGCAGGTAAAAGAAGCAGGACCACAAAAAACGAAAAACTTGAAGAAATCTCTCTCTCTCTCTCTTTCTCTTTCTCTCTCTCTCTCTCTCTCTCTCTGTGTGTGTGTGTGTGTGTGTGTGTGTGTGTGTGTGTGTGTGTGTGTGTGTGTGTGTGTGAGAGAGAGAGAGAGAGAGAGAGAGAGAGAGAGAGGTGACTGAGATTCTCCTTCTACCAATTCTGAATTATTTGCAGGCATCAAACCCTAACCCTCTGACATTTACATGGTAATCATACAATATTTTACTGTCGTTCATAGCATGGATGGCTTGTTTTTATTTCCAAGACTATTACAACAAAATATTCCTGGTATGTCAGTCCTGTAACAACTAGAAGCTTTAATGGAAAAATTGTAAGTTTCTCCCCACCCAGGCTGATGTATTATTGCTTGATTCTTGTTAAAAAAAAACAAGTTCTAGTGTAGCAGAAGTCTCTCCTCACCACCAACAAGCCATTACACTCTAGTTCATCGCCACCAACATCAGTCTCTATATTTAAGAATTTGGATATATAATACCATATTGGGCCATTTAACCAAAAAAAAAAAAACAGGGAAACTGTGTTCAGTGTTTTAATAATCTAATAAAGGAATCATCTTCCTTTGTTCTTAGATCTTGGCTCCCTGAACTTTTGGCTTGATAGCACTGGTGGTTGAGGGATGGGGATAAATATTTGTACCTCTTTCTTGAAGGCAAAGAAGAGGTCATTGGTCCTGCTTCTGGATTCTTGAATACTCTGGTGGGGTCCACTTTCTCATATTTACAATAGGACAGCCACCTGGTTTGCTTATTATAAGAAATCCCAGCTGGATCGCACCACAGTCTCTGTTCCATGGGTGGAGCGCCTGGGGAGCACTCTGTCTTTCCATGCAGCCACAGCCTCCCCTTCATGCCCCATTCCCCCCGACAGCAACAAGGTTGGAGAAAAGCCTTCTACTAGCTTCAGTAGGAGGCTCCTTCCAAAGTTTCATTAAAGAGGGAGGGATAATCTGTGGAGGAACATCCCAGCTGACACTGTACCTATACTAGCCCAATCCTTCTTGCTCTTGACAGGCAAAAATGGACTTTGGTTGGCTGTGTGGGCAATTGATTGGCTGCTGAAGAAAGGGCTGTTTTAACTACCATTTCTTCACAGATGCATTTTAGTTGGTGGCCATCATCTGGTTAAACATTTCTGCTGGTGTAACTCCATCAGCAAGGTGAGCCACCTTGAGGAAGCCAAGATATGAACCAACCAACCAGTTACCCTTTTCTTAAGCCTAGCCGAAGCATGGACTAGAAGGATCTTGATAATGCGTGTGTTGTTAAGAGGGAATGAGATGAAGAATGAATGCATACGTGTATGAATGTGAATGTATTTTGTGCAAATTGATATGTGAGTTTTGTGTATCTCACAGATGTTTGCTCAACACAGTCTGGATGTAAAACCCGACTGCCTATGAAACAGGCCTGGTTAGACAGGCCTGGTTAGAGTTGTAGACTATCAAAGGGGTTGTAGGTCAGTGGCAGACAACATGCCTTGCTTGCAGAAGGTCCAAGGTTCAATTTCCCAGTGTCTCCAGGTAGGGCTAGAAAAGGTTCTTGCCAAAAACCATGGACAGCCATTGCTGTCAGGCAGTGTTGACAATATGGGGATAGACCAGCAGTCTGACTCGCCATAAGGCAGCTTCTTCTGCTTCTGTGTTCCTAAGACTCAACAAGGGGGCCCATTCCAGTTTCCAGCATTGTTAAAGGGGACAATGCACACCTGAAATGCATTAGATGTCAGGACTGAGGAAACGGAAATCTAGCATAAAATTTAAACTTAGCCCCTTGAAAGAATTTGAAAATGTAGAAGATTCAGGCTATTTTTGGACTCTGGGAAACTGTAGATGTAAGCAGGGCCTGCTGTAGATAGTTGATTTTCAGTGCCATCTTTTCCTAGCCCTCTAAAATTGATCTTGCGGGGGAGGGGTGTGCAGCTGCCAACATTAATTCAATAAAGCTTGTAGGCATTTCAATCCTATGACCTACTTGGCTCTTGGTCATACTTCATAGATACAAAACTGAAGTTAATAAATTATAGCTTGTGACTAAGCTACCATCACGATACACCCATAGTTTAAGGCAAAAAGCTATGCCTCATCTCTGGGAATACACAGTGACCCAACCTAATTTTAGCATGCATCAGCCATTAATGGAAATGTGGTTCAGGAGACAAATTATCTTACGACTGAAATTGCTGAAACGAGAGCTAGCGTGACTAAAACTGGAAGTTCCACTCATTAAAAGACTCCAATTCCTCCCCTCAGGAAATCATCCATTACTTGCACCCGATTAGCTGTATTCCACAGGAAGAAAAAGAAATCACCTCTACAGGAGTAATGGGGGGGGCGGGAGAACCTCTTGTCACCATTATGACAACATTGGTTTTGACAGACCAGTCCTATAAATGCCCTCTACCTACAGATACTTTAAGCACAGGATGGAGTCTGGAGGGAAACTGAGAACACCTCTGACTACATCCAGTATAACAGAGCTCTTTACTGTCCAGGCTTCACAGTGATAATGGCTGTCATTCATCACAACTCATTCATCTGTGATCACTGACCTCGCTACCTTACCTTCCTGCACCGTGTCAACCACTCACAGGTTCATAGACAGTAATGTGCAAAGGAAACTAAAAATAATAATAATTTTAAACAGACCAGCAGGTGTTTTCATTCCCCCAGCATCATCATCTAAGTCTGCCCTTCACTGCACGCAGAGGCAATGGCCACCCCCTGTGATCCTGACATGTTCGCAGCCAGGAACTGCAACAGTTACTCCTTCAGGCTAGGGGCTAATTCTAACTGCTACTTTCCTTATACCCGTAATGCTGATACTGCGCCTCAGTGTCCACACAATGCAGGTCTGAAAACCAATATCAATGAAAACCTTGCTTTTGTGAGGGGAGACCATTCAAGGGAAGGTGTGTATTTGTTTTCTGCTTTGTTCCAGAGCAGAATCTGCTACTGTGGGCTCCAGGACTATGCAAATGCATGCTTCTTCATACCCTTTTATGGGCATGTGGGTCATTTGATTACGTTTCTTCATGGGTGTATTTAAGCTGATCAGTTGCCCCAACTCCATGATTTGGTGTTGAAAAAACCAATTAATGCTATTGCTTTTGCACCATAACACAGAATTGAACAATAAAAATAAATTAAATAAACTTAGAACACACTGCGGGGCGGGGGGAGAAAGTGAGAGGGTTTGAGAACAGTAGATACAGTAGGTTAAAGAAGGATTGAGGGGAGAAGAGAGTGAAGCCGATGTGCAGAGGCAGAGAAGATGGCAGCTGTTCCCATGTTTTGCTTTTTAATTTTTTTTACTCTTTTATCACCTTTCCACCACAGCGCCAAAGTGAAAACTAAACAAAATGAATATATTTCTAATTAAAATTAGAAAGCATTGTGGCCAAAACATGAAGGTTTGAGAACTGTGAGTAGAAGGAAAGGGAGAAGAGAGTGAAGGGAACATATCAGCTGTTTCTGGGTTCTGCTTTTTGTTAATGTTACCACTTCTCTGCCATAGCACAAAAAGGGAAGATAAAAATAAAAATAAAATAAAATGAGACAGCGTTGTGGGTAAAACATGGAGGTCTGAGAAGGATGAGTGGGTTAAAAAAGGAGGGAAGGGAAGATCGGATGAAGGAGGCAGGCCAGAGAGGACGAGACAAAGAGGATGGCAGTCTATGGCGGGAGTTAGATCTCAGTGAGCAATTCTCGATGTAACGGACAGGTGGTACTGGGACAACCCAGTGCATGCAACAACAAATATCCTGCCCAAGTGTGGGTGCCAATACTGGAAGATCTTTTCGAATCAGCAACAACAAAAAATATATCAAAATGAACTTGAACACTCCAAGAACAGCTCTAGATTGTTGATGAGTCCTTAGAGTTCACAGTTGATTCAGAGGGCCTATGTGAGGTGGGACTAGCAACTGGATTTAGGCTTAGTCCCTGGAAAAAACCTTGATGTTGGGAAAGTGTGAAGGCAAGAGGAGAAGGGGACGACGGAGGATGAGATGGTTGGACAGTGTCTTTTCCAGGGACTCTTCTCTTCTCATGAGATGGCCAAAGTATTGGAGCCTCAGCTTCAGGATCTGTCCTTCAAGTGAGCAATCAAGGTATAATTTCCTTTAGAATTGATAGGTTTGTTCTCTTTGCAGTCCAGGGGACTCTCAAGAGTCTCCTCTAGCACCACAATTCAAAAGCATCAATTCTTCGGCGGTCTGCTTTCTTTATGAGAATAGTTGTAGTGTTTTTAAATAGATGAAAGCTGCTGGCATGGCAACTTCTTCTGAAAAGGCAAGGACCACCAAACTGCAGAGGAACAGGTGCAGATGACTCTGTAATGGGCGTGTCTAGAGTGTGTGAGATTTCTTTCATTTATTTTTTTAAAGCAAGCATCAAGCATCTATTTTTCCTTTTTCACTTTTGCAAAACTCCATTGTATCTGCAGGCATAATCTTCCTTTCTATAATATGATGCAGTCTATCAAATTTTAGATAAGTCAGTGTAGGTGGTTTTGCCTAAGGAGAATTTGCTAAGGAATCATCTTCAAGATCATCCCTGTTTAGTACAAAACCAGAAATATAGCAACAAGCGCACTGAGAGAATGGAAGATAGCATCATTTTGCCATGGGTTTTGTATGCACTCTCCCTCTGGACCAACAAAGCTGCCAAAATGATGATGACGATGATGACGACAATTATTTATAAATGTAATTGCATGTTGACATTACAAATCCTCACAAGGCTACCTTAATAATATTAAAATGTATTATTAAAATGGCAATAAAGAACATATAGCAAGTTATTACGATCTTCATGCAGGCCATCATCTGGTGACAGGTGATTCCTCTGGGGAGGGAAAGGCCCAGCTAGAAGAGGAAAAGTACCAGAAACCTTCACACCTGCTAAGAAATCATATGCAGATTTGCATTTTAGGGGGAATTCTGGGAGTTATAAGCCATAATCTCAAATCTAGACATGTCTACACTATAACCTTCCAAGAATTATCTTGGACTCATCTTGATGATATATTGAAGATACTGTATAGGCAAATCTCTCTCTCTCTCTCTCTCTCTCTCTCTCTCTCTCTCACACACACACACACACACACACACACACAAAAGCTGCTATGATGTCCATACCAAGTGAATTTCCTTCTGAGACTACATCGTATGTGCCAATAGAGTTCCCACATTTCACGAAACATCTAGTTTTGTTCCCAGGACTGAGTCTGTTGCCTCCCTCCCTCCCTCTGTTTCCACCAGTGACTTTCTAAGACTTGGAACCATCCCTTAAGTATACCAATGGCATCTCTGCTGTGACAATACCCAAAGGCACTAGGCGGGCAGCCCTTGTGCTTTTCAGTGGATCTCCCTATGATTCACTATTTTCTCCCCATAGAGAATCATCAAATTCTGAGCATTTTTGAACTTCAGAGAATTAGGTACAAATTTGACCTAATGGCAACGAAGTGCTTACATTGAGGTAATTGATTCTTCTGAATAGCCGGTGGGGAGGTGAGGTGGGGTTTGGAATCACATTTTTGATCACTGCAGACTAGTCAGGGCCAGCAGCTTCTCTCGGGTAGAACAGTTTGGAGGAGAACAAAATCCAGCAAAATTATCTAGAATTGGGGCCTGGCTTCTGCCCCTTTGGTTTTCCTATTAAATACTGGATCTGGAGAAAGAACCAGTATTTAACATGTGCCTTTTAACACATGTGACTTGTGACTGAGGATAACTGAAATGTGTACTGCCTCCCTTCATCCATGCCAATTCCTGCTGTGTTAATGCTTCTATCTCACTGACAGCCACACCACTTTCCTTCCCAATGCTCCCAGTTTCCACATAAAAAAGGACATGGCCTGCATTATTTTACCTTCCCAAAGTTTCCCTTAAAAGGCAGTTACTAATTCATTCATCTCAGCTTGGACCCTCCTTTTTGCTACTTTACCACTTCCATCTTCCTCGAGGTGGAGGAATAAGGATTTAAAGAAGAGTTATTTAAGGGAACGCACAGGACAGGGTGGTTTTGAAGAGACATATTTATACCCTCAGAGGTTTCCGGATTTCATCACCACTGATTTTGTATTCCTTTAACTGCATGGAGAGAGAAGGGAAGGAAGGCTTGACCTGTTTAGCAGCCATGATAAAGCAGAGAGGCAGTGTGTGAATCAAAGCACTCGGCTGCTGCAGGCCCCTTATGCCAGCAACATTGATTCACACCTATAAATACCTGTGAATCTGTTCACAAGCCTGCTTTTTAAAATTGGCATTTCGCAACATCTACCGACGCACCATTAATCTACCGCTGGGCGTTGCTGAGTTCGTACCAGCAGTAAGTCTGCTGCCTCACAAACAGGCCAAAGGAGGGAGCCTTAAGCTCTCTGTAAAGGGAATGATGTTGTGGATTATGCACCAAGTATCTAGCAGCTAATTCTATAATCTATTCGCTACTCTTTTCCTTGACCTCCCTCAGAATCAATAGAAATTGTTTATTCCGGCTCCATTTTATTTGGCTGTTGGCAATAAAAAGGGAGACGCTGCCACCTCACAGTCTGTGTTTCATTTCTTTCTGAGTCACAAGTAATAGATGCTGACAAGTTATAACCCCCTATCATGCTGCTTACTACCAAGGAGATATCACCAGCATTTTTGATCCAGCATTTATTTTATCTCATTCAATGTCACTTTTAAAAATGTTGAGGTCACATGGGTTTTGATAGTGTTTGGGCTTGAGGGGGTGGTTTGGCTTCACCAGCTTTCATTCATAACAACCCCAAAAGGAAAGGAGCCTTTCCCAACTCCTACTGATCTGACAGAAAAGCCGCCATATGTTCAGTACCCTGTAAAAGACAACTTCTACCTTCCAGGGGTTGGTGTGAAGAAAGTCATCCTGCGTGACAGTTGACTGACTACTATGGGCTGGGTTCATGCACCCCACTGGCTGAGAGTACACTGAGGTTACGCGCACTGGAGCACATCATGCACAGCAACAGCGCAATTGTGTTTTGTTACAGATATCAACCCAAACTGAAAAACGGGTTGAACAGACCATGGATGAATGCTCCATCTAAGCCGAATGCCGTTTTTCATACATAGTTAGTTTTCTGCATTTTTTCTGTGCATGATGATGATAATGATTATGACCGTGATGATGATTTAAACAAAAAATAGCAACAACAAAGTAAAAACAACAACAGCAATCAGCTCAAATACATGGTGGAGCGATTGGTGTCCAGATCTACTGTATTCAATCAAAGGCCAGTGAACGTACATTTTTGTGAGTTCCTGACACTGTTGTTTGTGGCTTTCCCCTTCTCTTTCCTCTCTGCAGCTGATAACATACATCCAAAAAGCAGCACAAGTAGATACAGATGTGGGAAGAAAAATAAAGGCGAACACAGGGTAAAATGTAGTTCTGTGGTTTTTTTTTTTAAAGCATCTCTTCTGCTTTGAATCACAAATTAAAAGCTCTCGTACAGACTATTGACCTATTCCGTTTCTCAGTTCTGCTAGTCTATGTGTAGCCATTTCCTTTTTCTACCTTTAGCTTTGGTCACAGAACACAAGCTGAAGAGCACCACCGGTTCCATTTTCACTGCTCCACTGCAGGGTATCAGCAGAGTCTCTTCCCACCACCAAAAGAGAGAGAAAATAATAATCTCCTTAAAGGTTGACTAAGGAAATAAAAACAGGGACCAACTTCTAGGATTGATTTCATCAAAAGACTTTGCAGAATCCATGACCAGCATGGTCCAGAAGACAGATGCTATCGTGGGCTCTTTCATGTGTTAAACATTCATTTCTGTGTTGGATAACATAACTGTGTAAAAACTATTTTAAAAAATGTTAAGGCACATTCAAAAGAAAAGGCTAAACATTGCAACATCCCCTCCTTAAAGTCCTTTAACCTGGTAACCAGTTACTCAGCTAAAAGCCTAGAGGCAGAAGGACGGTAAAGAGAAGGCCAACCCATTCCAGAAGCAGCCACCCAAAAAGCCTACTTGTGTCTTGACCAGTGGTAGGGGAAAGAGAAGTCTTTCCGATGATCTGGACTCAAGTCATCGAGGGCTTCGTAGGTCAAAACCGGCATTGTATGTTGTACCTGGAAAGGGACTAGTAGCTACTGAAAGGGACCAGTAGCCCTCAGTGACTTGATTGTAAAAAGGAATTTCATTACTCCCTCTAAACCAGTTCAAGTCAGCAGTCTGGCTGCAGCATCTTACGTTTGCATTAATTCTCATCACTGCTGTGTCTTCAAAGAAGAAATATATGCAGGTTTATACATATAGTGGTTATTAAAACTGGGAAATGAAAGCACAAAACCTCCGCTCTATTGACTCTGGCTAAATTGAAACTTATTTACTATCAAACCTCAGCTACACATCTCAACACAGACATGCCATATTTCCATATAAATAGTAAAAGACAGGGAGCTAAGCAAAACCAGCCGACTTTTACAATATAGACTGGTGTGCTTTCATTACTGCTTGGCAAAAGTGGGCCTATCTCCTTTTATTTATTATTTCTCTCCCTCCACTCTGCAAAGCTAAAAGTTTAGCAATTGAAAGAAACCTGGGACACAATCCACAGGGGGACCACTTCTAAATACTCCTCGCTGAGTGATATTTTGGGGCATTATCATTTCTGTTTAATGGGATATGCACTGAGAAAGGCTAGGTGGATCACGATAAGTCCTATCCAAAAGCAAAGCAAACACACAAGTGCACTTCTTATGGCATCATCATCATGTGCTACCAAATCAATTCTGATTTATGGTGACCCTTTTCAGGGTTTTCTTGGTAGAGAGTACTCAGAGGTGGTTTACCATTGACTTATCCTGGAACTGTGCAGTTTGCCCAAAGCCTCACAAGTTGGCTCTACTTGTAGGAGGTACAGTGTGGAGTGAAACTCCCAACCTCTAGTTCTACAGCCAAATATTGAAACCACAGAGCTATCCAGCCAGGTATATAGAGCTTGCCTTTAGGCCTCTGCAGATGGAGGGGGAAGGAAAATTAATTTACTGGAATACTAAGCATATTTTGTGACCAGTCAAAGCGAGCTCTACTGTTGGTACCTTTGATGCAGAAAATTTGAGGTGACATGGGAGCAACCTTAAGAAGAATATGTATTCCTTCCCATTAATCTGTCTTTGCTCCCACAAGGAGCTAAACCCTGACATGTGAAGCTCTTAAAGTAAGCCTGTGCTGACTTTCTGATGACCATAATAAAGTGAGTGCACCAAATTAAGATGTAGCAAACAAGATGTGGAGACTCACATGGATAGTCTATGCCAGAACTATGCTAGAAGCAACATAGCGGCATGCATCCATGTCAGTTGTACTGGAGCTCTCAGTAACTTTTGTTTAACATCACCCATGGCATCCTAACTGGAGTGAACTGCAGAGATGGGATACACACCAGAGATGATTGTATTCCCTGTGTGGACCCAAAGCAGAACACTGTTTGTCTTCTGTGGAGAGGGATCCAGGAAAAGGCAAGTCCAAACAAGCAATAACATTTGAGCCAAGTACATCAGTTTATGTTATAGCTTCCCACAAACAAATTATTAATAGACCTCTTTCAGTGCCCGCTTACGCTGGGCTATTCTAAATTTACTGTAACTAATTTTGTTAGCATGCACAGTACAAGGGTGTCGGCAAGGTTTTTTTTAACCAGGGCAGTAGGGAAGCTGCAAGGCGGCATGATAGTACACAGCACACGGCACTGCAATATAGTATATCCATTTGTGTAAGTTAAAATAATAAATAAATTTAGGTTGAGCAAACAAGTGCCCACTTTCCTCTGTAGAGACACCAATGAGTACATGCAGTCTACATACCGAATTGTTTATGTCAAACGCTTGAAAGTATGGCAGTAGGACTGTGAGCATCTTTTCTGGCAGGAACATTCCCTTCTCCCTCAAAAAAAAATCCTGTTCATATATTTGGTGGTGGGATGCCAGAGGATTAGAGAGCATCCACCAACAATCCAAAACCATGAAAGAGGATGCCTCAAGAGATGGAGGGGGGGAAATGCCCCTGCTCTTCTAAAATAAAGCTTGTGTTTTGTTGGCCCAGCTATATTTTGGAGTGTTCTTCCGAGGGTTGTGTATTCCCAGCAGGAAATTATGACATACATCTTAATGCCAATTGCATTTTAACTCTTGTCAGAATTTAGCAGCTAATATAAGAAATGGAAATTTTTCAAATAAAATAAAATAAGGGACTGAGCCCAGACTTTCTGTAGCCAATGTGTTTCTCTGCACATTGCAACCTTTTTTCTACTAGCCTCTTCTACTGGACCTCTGGCACTACATATTTTACTCGTCAGTGGCCTGATTAGCAACACAGGAGATGGAGTGCCTTGCCAGCATTCAAACAGAACCTAAAATCTGACTTATTTTCATCAGCCTTTGAAATAAGGGGTTGTCAGCCAGAGAGACATGCTCTTTCGTTAAGCTTCCTTCCAATTGCTGCTCCTTCTACTCCCTGTTACCTCTATCTGTTTGTGCGCACATGTGTCCCCCTGCTCCCCTTCCAGCTATGTGCTCTCTCTTTTCCCATTCTCTCTATTTAATACTTATCTGGCAG